>NC_142067.1:39829969-40176219 GCF_059756535.1 Pantherophis guttatus | reverse complement strand
GATATCAATATGACTGCCTACCAAGCCTGGAAAACTAAGCACCAGAAGAAAGTTGGTAGTGAAAATAAGGATGATATTGTAGAGCTTACCAAAGGTGAGGACTCCACTTGTGCCAGGAGAAAACAGAGACGAATGGAGTTACTTGAACACTCAAAGAAACTTTTGGAGGAAAGCCAGTCTCTCTGTAGCTGGGAGGCAGAAACTTCCATGAGTGGAAGCATCCCTTTGTCAGCTTTTTGGCCATCAACAGCTTCCGTCAATGGGATAGAGGATTCAGCTTCAGCAATAAGCATGCAGACTAATCGCTCAACTTTTTCTCAGGCTAGAAGCAGTCATGGGGCTAAGTCAGCAAGTGTGCCTGGCCCATCCATTGGCCCAGATGAAACAATATCAATAGCCAGCATTCAGAATTGGATTGCCAATGTTGTTAATGAAACTATTGCTCAGAAACAAAATGAAATTCTTATGTTGTCTCGTTCACCATCAGTATTGTCTTCCAGTGTTAAGTCAGGTGATCCAAATAGACATGGAGAAAATGACAGGTCATCTCTGCTTAAAGCACAAATCGGCTTACCTCTATCTAGTTCTACTTCACTGCTTCATCAAGACCCTCAGTATGCTGACACTCAATCCATCCTATCTTGTAACACTTCAGTCAGTATGGGAGACTCTGTCTCAACTAGGAAAGTAACTCAGACAAGCAAGCCTCTTTTCAGCCTTTTTGCTGATGAGATAGATCTTAAGAAACTTAGCAGAAAGGAAAGGGAGATGCAAACAGAAATGAGAGAGAAGATGTCAGATTACCAAATGGAGAAGCTTATCAGTGACAATAAACGTAGCACTTTATTTAAGAAGAAAAAGATCAAGGGAGATGATGAAGATGAAAAAAGAGAAAATCTGTATGACAGAAGTATAGAAAATGTAAATGGTGGCCCTAGGCATTCATTAACAGATGATAATAATTCCAGTGACATTGCTCTCTCAGGGCAATTTGCTAATGTTGGGGGTGTTATAAGGTCAGAAGTAGAAAACAATGTAAACAAGTGGCTCATAGGTTTGAAAACAGAAGAAAAGCCCTCTTATCAGGACTGCACTGAGGCCAGTAGTGAGAAATATAGGAACTCGTCCACTTTCAGAAAGGTGAACACTGAAGCTTCTAGTTATAGAAGTTCCAGGTCTCAGAGAGAAGAAATGAATAGTTCTGCAACCCATCAGTATAAGAATAAACTGCAAAGAACCTCTTCCCAATTTTCCTCCGCCTCTGCACAAGAAGAGAAGGCGTATACATTTACAGAATCAAAAGTGAGTGAGATAAACTCTACAGAAGAAAGTCCAGAGCCATGTTCTTCTAGAACTCCAAAATCCTCCTATAGCTCAGAATCCTCCAAACCTTCAACCAGATCATATCACTTGGAAGAACATGAAGAAGAGTCCAGATTGGACATGACTGAATCTGGAGCAAAGAGAAAATTCACCCAGAGTTTTGCAAAGTCTGAAGAGGGTACAGAAAAAGAAGAAAATATGGAAGAAAGCAAAGAGTACATCTCATCAAAATATTTAATAAGAAACAGACAAAGCACTCGTAAGGAGGAAGAAGAAATGGATGACGATGCCATCATTGCTGCCTGGAGAAGTCGACAAGCAGAAACTAAAGCAAAGCTTCAGCGCCGGAGAGAAGAGTAATGAAGAGTTAAGTCATGCCAGTCCATTTCTACCTTAGTTTTGGAGGAAAGTCTTCCAAGTATTTGTAAGCAACCAAGATTTAAACAGCATGTTTTAATCACTTTATTTATATTTCTTATTCTCCTTTCCACTAAATAGTAGATCAAGCACTATTTAGGCCCGGATTTTTGTTCAATTCAAACATTGTGGAAATAATCTGTAATCTCAATTTCTAATATTCTTTTCTTTCTAATTACAAAACCACATAGCTATTGCTTGTCTCTTGTGTGTATCTATATAGAAAATACTAAGGGTATAAATGTAATGTTGGTTCCCATGACAACTTGGAACAAAATATCACTTTTCAGTCACATGGGAAGACCTTGTCTAAAGATTTTTTTTTTTTCAAAGACAATTTCAGAAATAAAATTTATCTTTCAAACCAAACAGAAAAATCAACTTATAAAATGCATGTGATAGCAGCATATCCCTTTTAAGTGTCAATACTTCCAGGCTGTTGTGGATTGGGCACAATGCCTAGAGTAGACCTCCAGTGCTTACGTATTTTAATAAAAGATGTCTCAAGACATCTGTTTGCATATTATGATAAATTCCAGGAGAGTTTCTCTAAAGATTCTTGTCCAGAATGAACCTAATTTTTATAAGAGCTCCTTTGTTCTGGCCATCAAAGGGACCCAGATTACTTATATCCCTTACCAAAAATTCATTTGGCCCAGAACGATTGGTATTTTAGAGTTTGGGGGTGGTGGTTTCCAGTCTTTGTCAGTGCTTCCTCTAATTTTTCACATAAATTTCCATTCCCACTAAATTGGGTATAGCTTGGGTATACCAGTTAAAGGTATCTTTCTTTTTTACTTCATGCTCTCTGTCTGGCAAGCATAGCCTTAAAATCAGATATTATTGTCCAATTTTTTGAATATCTCTTCCTGAGCAGCTTTTCTTTAATAAGTGATAAGTACTAGTTAAGCTCTGCTCTGTGACTTTAATTAGTTGATTAGTACTCTCTGGCTTTACTCTGCTAAAATGCTGCCTGAAATCAAAAAGACCTTAGTTAGTTACACATTGCCTTCTAAGTGCTCTACCACTATCAGCCTTGTAAGTAAAACTAAGCTGGAGCTGCCATACTTAAAGACGATATAGACACATAAGCATGGTGGCTAGCAGGAATCTTGTCTAAAAGATCTCTTCAGGAGATTGTTAAGAAGGAGCTAAGTCATTAAGGAATCAAAGGAAACCTGTCCCCTAAACCAGACAAAAGAAGTTGGGCCTGAACACATGAGGAACCCCTCCCCAAATCCCATCAACAACTACCAGACCAGCGGTGAAATTCAACCACCTTGGCCTGGCTCACTTGCTCACCCCGCTTGAAGAGAGAGGTTGTACCAACGCTTCCCCGGCACTGCTGCTGTCCCGCTTGGTTCCCCACCCAGACGTCATCACATCTCATGCGCTGACCCTCTGCGCGTGCGCAGAAGCTTCTGTACATGCGCAGAAGAGGCGCATGCTCATGTAGCGAGCGAGCGTGTCCATCTCCGAGCCGGTAGCGAAGGTAAGTGCATTTTACCCCTGTACCAGACATGTAAATCAGCAAGGCTAGAAGAGCTGCCAGTCTTCTGAATCAACAAAGCAAGGACTTTGGAGGATAAAAGGAGTCCTACACACACATACACACACACACACACACACACACACACTGTAACCAGTAAAATTGTGCTTCAGTGTTTGGTTGAAAGTTATTTCAGTGTGGCTATTTTCAGAGCTGTCAGTTCAGTGGTGGGTTGCTACTGGTTCGCACTGGATCAAACGAACCAGTAGTGGCAGTGGCGGGAGTCTCCACCCACTCACCCAAACACTTCTGTGCGCATGCACACAAGCAAACTGGTAGCAACGGGATTTGGAACCCACCCCTGTGTCAATATGTGGATGAATGATCAAATGCCGAACCTGGGAGCACATATATAACAAAGAAAGAGCCTCAGGGTGCAACGGACTAAAGTGCTGTTAAGTGCCAGCAGCACTTAGCTGCCAGCTACCTGCAATTAGTGCAAGTTCGAATCTCACCAGGCTCAAGGTTGACTCAGCCTTCTATCCTTTCGAGGTAGGTAAATTGAGGACTCAGATTGTGGGGGCAATAAGCCAACTTTGTATAGAACAACACCGCTTGGGGGGGGGCTAAAGCCCTAATAAGCAGGTATATACGAAAAAGTATGCAGGCTATTGCTATAATGCATTGTAAGCCGCCCTGAGTCTACAGAGAAGGGCAGCATATAAATTGGACTAATAAATAAATAAAGGCCAGATAGGAAGCATTCCCAGAGGAACTAATTCTATTGTAAGATTGTAATGTAATCTATGTAAGGTATTTTAACAGAATTTGCAAGTCTGAAAGTACATTTCTCTCCTGCTGCCTTTACAGCCCAAGAAACTAGGGAGGGTCCCTTCTGAGATGTTTGCTATCCCCACATCTCTTCTGTAAACGAAGCTGCCTCTTGCCCAACAGTTTCCTTGGCTATGGCTCTTCCCCTGTCTCTAAAGCTCCCACATACTATTGCAAGCACATTCTTGTGAATGAGAAAATAGTCTTTATGATGCTAAAGAAAGTAATTATCAGAGATAATCCAGTCAAGAAGCACAACAGTGAATATCAGTATTATCTTTTTGTGAATGAAGGCAAATATGTATGTCCCAGGATAATATTGCAGGATCCAATCTGAGTCGGTCACTAGACTTGTGCTGGAGCCCATCCTCAGGGAACATCCTCGAAATTTAGAGGCTCCCTGAGGATGGGCTCCAGCACAAATCTGAAAGCTTGGATGAACCTCTGGTCTCGATGATTGACACAGATTGGATCCTGCAGTATTATCTTTATTATAAGGTTCTATTAACAGATTCTTGCAAGATTGAAAGTATTGCTCCCCTTCTTTCTTCTCTTGAAAACTAGGGATGGTCCCTTCTGAAATGTTTCCCGGACCATTTCCCCCTTTTGTGGGTTGAAACATCTTTTACATGACAGTTGTTCAGTCTGCAGCTTTTCCTCTGTCTCCAAGGTTCATTACCACATACCATTACAGTTCAAGAAAGCAGCAAGAGGTTCCAATATAGTAAGAAAAGAGATTCCTTCCTGTTTGATAGAGAACTCTCCCTGTGGTGGAATGTAGTCCAGAGTCACAGGAAGGAGAGATTCTTTTACAGACAGCAAAGATTCCAAATTATGTTGTCACTTTGATTTCTGTGAAAGAATTCCTCCCTCTGATGACTCTGGACTATATTCTATCACATCTCCCCAGTACCTGAGGCAGAAAATAGAAAGACACATGGTGCAAACTCTGCTACCCTAACCTTATGAGTCACATGCTGCAGACAATACAGGTGGTGATAAGGGCCTCTTGATAAAGCAGGAATAAACTGTTCTGTGGGTTTCCTTGTCCAGGCCAGATTCTAACACTCCACATATCCTTCTAAAATCACCTCCTTTCTCCTAGCCCACATTTAAAAAAGTAATTGGCAGAGATTTTCCCCACATTAGAGAAAGTGATTGTCAGAAACCACATCCTTTCTCTTAGCCCACATTAAAGAAAGTGACTGGCAGACATTTGGTAGAAATCTACTAAACACCATAAATTAACTTGCCCAGCTCTAAATCATTAGAATGGCATTGCCTACCAGCCTTACTAATGAACTGGGCATGCTATACAGATAAAATTTAAGCTAATACACTTTGTATTGCCTCTCAGATGAAAGAAGAGGACAAATTAAACTGATCATCTATATGTTCCCCTTGGCATAGACCGGTAAACACATGCAGTGAAAGAACCTGGTAATGAAGTGCAACAGTTGATCGAATAGATTGTCTTATTTTAAATTGTAATCAGGAAATCACATGTTGAATGGTTCCCTACACTGTTGTCACAGAAGTAGCAAAACAGGAAGCAAATTAGACTCTAGAAAGAGTGCAGAGAAGAGCAAGGAAGATGAAGGGACTGGAGGCTAAAACATATAAAGAATGGTTGCTGGAAATAAATATGTCTAGTTTAATGAAAAAAAAGACTATGGGCAACATGGTAGCAGTGTTCCAATATCTCAGGGGTTGCCACAAAAAAGAAGGAGTCAAGCATCTGAAGGCAGGACAAGAAGCAATGGATGGAAACCAATCAAGGAGAGAAGCAACCTAGAACTTAGGAGAAATTTCCTGACAGTTCGAACAATTAATCAGTGGAACAACTTGCTTCCAGAAGCTGTGAATGCTCCAACACTGGAAGTTTTAAAGAAGAGATTGGATAACCATTTGTCTGAAATGCTATAGGGTTTCCTGCCTGAGCAGGGGGTTGGACTAGAAGATCCCCAAGGTTTCTTCCAACTCTGTTATTCGATTCGATTTGATTCTTATGGTACTATTCTTTTGTGGACATTCTAAAATCTTTTTGGTTTCTAATTTGCAGAAATATTGATATACAGAGTGTTCATTAAATAAGACCTCTGACAGCAATAACCATAAGTAGTGAAATAATGGAACCTTCCACATTGTAGGGAATTTGAAATGCTGCATAGCATTCAACCGAACTATCTGGCACAGGTGTTGAGGGGAGAATGCAATGGCAGCTGAATCAGTCCAGGAATTGATCAACGTGTTTTACTGCAGGCCTAAGATACAGCTGAGTCTCAAATCACCTTCACAGTTCCCAAGCGATGTTCTCAGTTTGTGCCCCCCCCTTCAGTTTAACTGAGGAGTATATCAAATTGCCAATTGCTTTAGAATGAAATGGATATATAGCTATAGATATAATTGTAGCAGTCCATCATGTTTAACATGAGAGTCTTGTTTAAGACAAATGACCATTTGATTCTTTTTAAAACGGGCAGAGATGATTCAGCCTCATGTGCCCTTCACATGCTCATACCATCCTGTAATCTCTTTGGCCTCAAGTCGGAGTCCTTCAACTTTCTTATGTTCAACGAAAATTCATGACAGGGCCATAAATACCATGACTAGTTAAAAGGGAAGCTGTTTTCTCTTCATCCCACGAGACTGCTTCTTGCAAGAAAGGCAGGAGAGGGGGTTAAACTCTTTGAAGAATTCTTCTTCTTCTGTTCATGTAAACGCATGTGAAAACTATCTTCTGGCTTTCATTCCTAACGTCATCTGAATCAGGCTCTGCTGTGACAGCTTCCTCTACTGGGTCTATAAACATGGAGAAGGAGGAGCAGCAGATTCATTTTCTCATTCTTAGAAAGCAAGTCTGGATTGGGGTTTTGAATACTGTCTATGAAATGCTGAAAGTGGCTTCTGTAACACAGAAAACTGGAAAATGCGCTCATGGCTCAATCTGATGCAAGATTAGTAATCTCGGGTGCAAATTGATGCAAATGAGATGCAATCCAAATATTACATTTCTTTTTAGCTATGGCAAAGGCTGTAAAGAACTGCCCTTTCCCATGGATTTTGTATATGACAAACCAAAATATCAACAGGAGTAGTTTCCTTCCTATTAATGTGGCAAAATTATAGAAAAAGGCTTTACTAGAAGATGCATAAAGTCTGAGCAATTTTCTCTGGCTATTATAATGTCCACAGATTCGTTTCTAAGAAATTAACTTCTAATACTGATCTTCCTTCCCCATTCCACCCCAAAATGTATAAATCTTTCTAGAACCCTTGAGTTTGTAAATTTATTTGAAAAATAATGTTTTAAAAACTCTGTTGAAAAGTTTCCATTCTTGAGAAAATAGAACCCTAGTTTTCATTGATGAAGTACTAAAATCCATAACCTTAAATGGCAATATGGATTCATTTGAAAAGGTATTTCTGCAAGAAGATGGAATCTAAGTATGTCAGAGAGACATATGTGCTTCTCTTATGTGACATCTGCTTCCTTGTCATGAAATTACTAATATAGAAAATTTTTAGACCTGTAATCTCAGTGATATTTCCCAAGATATTTACCAGTATCTGTATGAAATGGACCCTAGTTGGATATTGTCACACTTGTATATAACTTGAGCAAAGAATAGAAAATATAATCTTATCAGAGGACAAATACACAGTCTCCTTGTTTCTGTAGCCTGTCCCCAGGGTAAGGCTTTAATTATACAGTTATGACTGTCTTCTGGATTCTTTTGCCCTCCTTCCAATGGACATCCTGATTGTAATTTCAAATGCCAACTATAAATGTTGATAAATACCATCTACCCATAATTTTATTTAAATTATTTAGTCAGACAAATTAAATGCTCACACCATTAAGCCTTTTATACCTTTTACAATATGCTTTTGTCAAATGAGAAAGGGATGTCAAATGAGAAATATCGGTAATAAATACATAGTGACTGCATTCTTGAGTAAGGATTACTACTACAAATTTACTATTGTATTCTGTTGATTTTCATAGCTCCTATTTTATATCAGTCCTGAGTCAAGCAGTCCTATTTTTATATTTAATTTGATCCCATTTAAACTTTGTATAGTGTTTATACTATATATATGTATAATGAGAATGAGAATGATGCACCTATTCTGAAATGAATAACATTCAGAATCAGAAATAATAGAACAGAGGCTACTAGATCAATAACCATTTATAATACAAAATAAAGTATTCACAGAAATAGAATTGGAAGAACTGCAAAGGTCTGTCCTGGGCAAAGAAATTGAAATCTTATCAGAAGTGGCTCAGACAGCAGAGACAAACCAGGGGGAGTTTGTAGAGAAAGCCAATATACTTATTGAACCATTTTCTTTCCCAAATTAGGCACCCACTTCTTTATCTTTTCAGAAAGAACACCAGGATTGACATGAAGGGTCCTTGGTGCTCTCTAGCTTGCTTGTCTTCTTGCAGTCTTGAAGAGCTAGCACTGATGATGTTACCTAGTTTGGGAAATGAAACATCTGTAAGAAAACAAGCAAGCTCAGAGAGGACCAAAGACCCCTCAGAACATAGCCTCTGACTGCTTGAATCCATCATATACTATGCCGATACATTACAACATCCTAAGTTCTTGGGAAGAACTCGAAGCCAATGAAGGCCAACATCAGCTAAAGAACTGGCAACTGTGACAGATTATTGTGATGATAATAATTATAACAAATACCACATAATACCACAAGCCTCCCACCGACCAGTACGCTCCCACAGAGAGGGACTCCTCAGGGTGCCGTCAGCCAGGCAATGTCGGCTGGCGACCCCCAGGGGGAGGGCCTTCTCTGTGGCAGCTCCTGCCCTCTGGAACGATTTGCCCCCGGAGATACGAAGGATATCTTTCGCTGTGCCCTGAAAACTTTTCTTTTCCATCAAGCAGGGCTTAGGTGACCCCCCCCCTTTTTAGTCTTTTTTAGTTTTTTAGCTTTTAAATTGTCAATGGGTTTTAATTCGAATTGTTTTAAATTTGGGCCAAAGTTATGTAATTCTTTTAATAATTTTAAATTTTGTATTGGTATGTGTTTTAGTTCTGGCTGTGCACCGCCCTGAGTCCACTGGGAGAAGGGCGGTATACAAATTGAATAAAATAAATAAAATAAATAAATAAACCCCAGACTTAACAATTGGCAATAAGAAAGACAAGAAAGTCTGGAGAGTGAACGCTGCAGTAAGAGCGTTCTTACAGCAAAATAAAAACGAAAGAACTGGAGAAAATCACAAAGAACTGCAAGTAGAACGACTATGGCAAAAAGAAAGCAAAGGCAATACTAATAGTAAGAGATGCCTTGGCTGCAATCCCAAAACATCTGGAGCATCATTTGAACACCATCAGCACTGACAAAATCACGATCAATCATTTGCACAGGACAGCTTTACTTGGAACAGCTTACATCCTGTGACAATATCTTTTAACACCTTCAAACAACAAGTTTTGCCTATCCCAGATCCTTAGGAAGGACTCAATTGGTGGATTAAAATGCACACTTGTCTGGTTCCAATTCGTTTATAAATAAGTTTAAAATCATTTATTTCTATTTAGATTCTGAGTGAACTCAATTTTTACCTTAAAGTCAGTTTCTGATGAGCAAAATCAATGGAGAGGCCAGCAAGAAAAATCACAAGTCACAGTCACATGATATCTGGCTTAACAACCACAGTGATTCACTTAACAACTGCAGTAAAATAGGTCATAAAATTGGGTGCAGTCATGTGTAGCCTCACATTTTGTTATGTTGGGTGAATGAGGACGCAGCAAGCCAGGCAGTGAGTGACAACAGCTCTTTATTGTAGGGTGAGAACCCAGCAACTGACCTAGGGAAACAGCTCCCTTTATATACCTTGCAGCTGTGGTAGTCAGCCAATCAGCTGAGGGTCAGTTAGTTCAAACTTCCCGCCAAGAAAACCTATTTATATAACACATGTTGTTGACTGCACTGCTGAAAGATGCGTTTTGCAGTCCCTATTGTGGTCATAAATTGAGGCTTACCTGTACTTGCATTTGTCTTGTGTTCTTTAAGAAATTATCAGTCCTTAACAGCATTCTTCCTCTTATTATACTGTTATGTTGATACTCAAAATCTTTGAAAGAGGTGCTGTGAAAATCTGAGGAAATTATTAATGTAAGTTTATTGCTACTGCCTAGTTCCCAGGGCTAATATTAGCTCAGCTATCTAAACACATCCCATGGAATTCTGAGAATTAGTGTTTCTTGTAGAAAGCATTGAAAATTCCAAGATTATTTTTACTGATTAGTGATTCCTACGTGCTATAACCTATCTCATTAAGACACATTACTCTTTTCCCTCAAGGAAATATTGAATAGAGCAAAACTGCATTTTGTCTAATGGCTTTTCTTCATAGCTTCCTACTGCAGTTGCACAGAAGAGCAGCATATAGGAACATATACTATTGAACAACAGTATGTTTTTTTGGAATTTCCAGTCTCACTGCAAATGCTATGATACTGTCAAACACATGAATACACACACACAAACTGACACACACATGAGGTTTTGTGGCTTGATATCCACATAGATATCACAATGGTATAATGGGAGAAATCTTTAGCTAGTGGTTGAGGAATATTTTGTCTTAATTTGTTTTCCATGGGGGAGCAGCAAGGGGGATAAAACTTTTAATAATAGAACTTTGTGAACTATATTAAAAATGAGTATCACTTTCCCTGCTGTTATTTATTAACATGATTACTCAACTTATACTTTATGTCTGTATTCCTATTCCTAAACATATGAAGTAATGTAAATCAAATTATGAAGAAAAAAAATGTATATCACCCAAACTAAATACAAAAGTGATGAAGCCTTCATTGAGATAGAAAAATGTATCTGTTTTCCTATAAGACATATTCAGACTAGTAGCTCTGTATCGCCTATTCTATTTGGTTAGTGTTTTTTAAAAATTTTCTTTGGTTTTCTATGACTATTATGCATATAATGTTATTTTAATGATTCTAGAAGGACCACAAAAGGCATCAGTAGAATGAATGCTAAAATCTACAGCAATAAGGAAATCATCACCAAACATGAGAATGGTTTCTCATGTCATTCTCCAATTGCCAAGTACAGTGGATTCTGAAACTTAGAAATTGCAAATACAGATAGCTATAGCTAGGCTGGAAAAAGAATCTGGATGGGTGCTAAATAACAACAAAGAAAAACAGAAAACTAATTTATTTTCTGCAATTTCTACACTGTCATCCAGACTTTTACAGGGCTGATCTGGTAGCCCTAGAATTAATATGAAGCAAAAAAAATTAATAGACAGTCTTGCTTTGTCAGCTTGAAATGTAATCTTCAATGAAAGCAAATGTTATTGGGGTTAAATGTTTTTCAGAAATGAGCAAGACATGTCATTCTGTTTGTAGTGGTAATAAACAGTAAGTCCATTTTCTACAGATAGATTCTGGAAGTCAGTAGGAAACTCCTTTGAGAAACTGGGAGATTAAAGACAACAATGTATAAAGGTGATAGAAACCAACACATTTATTCTATCAAATTCTGCTATACAGTAAACAGAGCAACCATAGGGATGAATTTGTAGCTATATTTCCTTTTATTGGGAGACTATATTCATCTAGCTGTTTTACAGAAATTGAAATATGAGGAGAAGAGTTAAAACTTTTTGAAAATTTTAGTGCAAATATATTGATGGGCACAGTTTGTAGCCCAGAGCAAAGCCATGTTATCTCTTGTTAACACTGCTGATAATTTAGAACCTGAGTGCCCACCAAATGTGTTGGACTTAGTTACCTCTTCTTTCCATAAGCATTAAAGGCTATGCTGTCTGGGGATTCTAGCAGTATGACTCCTCTGTTTGTAAGATCATACGTTGGAGAAGTCTCTTCTAAATTCACATATTCAGTTTGCAAAGTGCATCCGGATAAAAGTATTATTCAAAACAGCCGCACAAAATATCTTTGTTCATATTGTGACACAAAAAATACATTCACTTGGAGTGTATCCTGATATTTGCATAATAATTAAATCATAATCCATTGAGTCAGAATTAGAATATTAAATCAATGAGAAATCAAGTTTCAGTTTATCAATAAACTTAACAGTAAGTGTAGCATCACCATGCACTTTACTCTACTGAGCATGGTATTAAATGCAGTACAAAAGGTTTTCTAAAAAGTATTTTTGCTGAACTGTAATGCTGGGCTAAAAAATATCTTGTAGGATTTCAGTAACTCCTCTTCCCCTGAAATAAATAAATAAATAAATGTGTGTGTGTGTGTGTGTGTTTTCTGAGGTTTTCGCGGGTGTTTGTATGTAGGTCTTTGGTTATTCGGGTTTTCTCCTGCGTAAAATTGGAAGTGTCTTGGCGACGTTTCGATGAAGTCTCATTTGTTATCTTCAGGCTGGTGTTTTCGGCTTCTTGCTTCTAGGAGCAATGTGTGTGATCACAGCTGTTTCTTCCTTTTAACTGCCAGTGGGGGTGTGAACTGATTGGGTGGGAGCTTGGCTGTGTTATGATTGGGTGGAGCTATGTTCTGATTGGTTGGGGGTTTGGCTGTGGTCTGATTGGATGGGGGTTGGCTGTGGTCTGATTGGATGGGGGTGTGCTCTGCTTAGGTGGGGGCCTGGTTGTGCTCGGGTTAGTCTGAGTAGCAGGGGGAACCTGAGCTGGTGAGCTGAGTTGCTGTTGTTTGGCTTCGCGTTCATGGTCATGCCACATCTCCATGGTGGATGTCAGTTTGCTTCATGCATGGATTGGAGGGGTTTAAAGTGGCTAATGATGCAGCTGTGGTCTGGCTTCTGGTTTGTGGTCGTGCCTCATTGGTGTGGGTTTGCTTTTTGCATGGATGTGTGGTGGTGACATCCTGTGTGGTTTTCGTGAGTGTGGGTCTCATATACACACACACACACACACACACACATAATATATATATATATATATATATATATGCACACACACACACACACACACACACACACACACATTTGTTTTCTTTTCTTTTCGTAGGTCTTTATGCGTATTTCTCTTTAGCCAGGTTCTTCCTACGTAAACCAAGATTTTTCTGCAGCCCTAGTTCAGTGAAATCCCAATCCACTAGTTTTTAGGCTTTTTTTTTTCCAGCAGCCAGCAAGCTCCCTGCTGCCCATTGGGAGACTAAGATAGATATATTTTGGGTTTATAAGTTTATAAGCCCTCATCAGTTAGCCACACCTTCATCCCATGTATCCTCCCTGTATCCTGGGATGAAGGTGTGGCTAACTGATGAGGGTTTATAAGCCCGAAATAGATCTATCTTAATCTCCTTAGTCTCCCAATGGGCAGCAGGGAGCTTGCTGGCTGCTGGGGAAAAAAAAGCCTAGAAACTAGTGGATTGGGATTTCACTGAACTAGGGCTGCAGAAAAATCTTGGTTTACATAGGAAGAACCTGGCTAAAGAGAAATACATACATACATACATACATACATACATACATACATACATACATACATACATATATTTGCTGGGCTTCTTTGCTTTTGCCACATTTTCAGAATGTTTAAAAGTTTCTTTCAAATTTATGTATTAGTTTTTTGTTTTGTTTTCTGTATTATTGCAGAGGCTGCTGCAATCCCCAATTTACATCTTTCCACTCTAAAACCTCTCTGACTCTCCATTCTGAAAAAGAGGTCTGAGAGAAGTTATTAATTTGTTTTTATTTTGTTTCATAATATTAATATGCTGCCCTACTTTCTTATGATGCATTCTCTCTGGATTTAACTAATGTGTAAAAAAAAACCTCAAGGAGTTTTCAGGCAGCTGGAGAGATTATTATACAATGAAAATAGGACATTTTCACAGATCTTTTGACACCACACTCTGCTCAAAATATTCATATGGCTGCTGAGGAGAGGTTTCTGCTATAGGCATGTAATGCTGGGAACAAATGTGTCTGCTTTCAGGAACTGCTAACAGGTGTTGTGTTTGCACTTCCTTGTGCTCTAAAGAAACTTTCAAAATAGAAACTGAAGCAGAGCATAGCCTGGCAAATATGAAGTCAGACTTAGAGATAGCATTATGATACTGCAACTGTAGCTATTGGTGACAGAAGTATATTGGTTAGGATCATACCTTGTGCTAATAATAATTTACTATATAAAGCACAATTCATATAGTATACTAAGCCAAAAAAACAAACTATAATATGGTTTGTATAGTTTGTGAAGGCAGGCATTCTTACTATATATAATGTGGCCAGTAGATAATTAAGTAGATAATACTTAAGCTGAGATAATAATTAATGGGTGATCACTCTTCCTTAGATCCAGCATCCTTGAAAAAGATTTTAAATGAAATTATAATTTAAATATCTTAGAACATTTGGAAAACATTGCTGGGAACAAGTCATTGAAATATTTTTTCCCTTTTCTCTTCATTCCTTTCATAGCTGAAAATGTGCTTAAAAGTCTTCTTTTGTAAGTTGGATGTCATTAAATTCAATTATGCTGTGAAAACTAAAATAGCGTATTTTATGTGTGTATGTGTGTATATGTATATGTATGTATGTATATATATATAAATATATAATATATATATATATATATTTTACGTGGGAGAAAACCCGAATAACCAAAGACCTACATACAAACACCCGCGAAAACCTGAGAAAACAAATATATATAAATATATATATATATAATTCTTATAATGTACTATTAAATTAGCAGATTTAGACTATATAGTAATTTTATACCATTGCAATTACTGTATTGAACTGAATTAATTATCATAAGCTGTTTTGTACTCTGTAGAGTACAGATAGATGTCAGAATATTTCCCCACATTTCACTTCAAAATACACGCAAATAGATGAAACCTACTTACATGCAAAATGTTAAGAATGAAGAGATTTGAGAAGGTATTTGACCAATTTGACAGTTCATGTGTTCTTTTTCAACTGTACTTATTCTTATGTATAATGTAGTCTATAAAAGACCATTCTTCTATTTTTCTAACTTTTTTGCCACATAAATCACTTCTGCATATAAATACAATTATACCATCAATTCTGTCTGAAAAGAAAAAGAAAAATAGAATGGCAGATATGGAAGAATGCAAATCTGTTCAACAAACAAACAAGTACATTAGATTTCAGAAGGGCCAAAATTCTTATTGGCAAATGCTGATATTTACTACAGCATTTTTATGAATCAGTTTTGTTGTATTATTGCGGGTTACAATAAAATGTATGCCTATAATTTAAGAACCATTATCCTATTTTTTCCCCTGAGTTGCTTCGCCTGAGTTGGCCCCAAGGTTATTAAAACCCAGATCCAGGCAATGGGGAAATGAGCGTGCAATTGGGTGAAAAGAAAACTGAAGGGAATAAAAGAAGCAAAGCTAGTAAATTGCTCTAGATAAAAATCCTTCCTCACTGTAACTAAAAGGATTAGCTGAATGTTGTATGTGGCATCAATCAAACAATAAGCAAGAATGACTTTCGATCCAAATGGTATTTCTGCACTCTTAGAAGCTGCATTTTCTTAGCAATACTATTTGTTGACTTGGGAATAAAAATGATTTGGGATTTATGACGGAAATCTAAAAAACTATAAAACAAACTTTAAAAGTTGTATTTGAGAGTAGGCAGTATTGTAAGAAATAGTAAATCAGACAGTCTTCAATTTTCTGCATTATTCTCCTCTCCTCTCTATTTGATAACTATTTCCTTTCCTCTCCAGATCAATTTCTGCTTTATGCGTCCTGTCTCCAGGGGTGGGTTCTACTTACCTTTACTACTGGTTTGCAACGGGAGAGAGCGTGTGCGCTTCTGCACATGCACAGAAGCTTCTGCGCTTGTGCAGATCATCATTTATGATGTCCGGGTGAGTGGGTGGAGCCTCCCGCCGCTTTTACTACCTGTTCTAAAGAACCAGACAGAACTGGGAGCAACCCACCACTGTCTGCCTCCATGTTCTGCTTTCCTTGCTTATCACTGCTATTTCAATTTCTTGCATACACAAAAACCAAATACTGTACATACAATTACATCTACCGAAAATTAGCACCTGCATTACACAATAAACTGCTTGACTACTCAACAATAAATCTCATGGAATTCAAGTTTACTTGTATCTGGAAAATTACAGTTAATTTATGATATAGAAGGGATACTCAAAGTTAAGAATTCTCAAAGTTACTCTGTAAGTAATAAATCTCTTTGTGTAATCACATTGTCCAGAATGAAACTAATAATTTCACTGAAATGAGGATTGGAGAAGAAATAAATATATCACTTAATAATTTACATGTTAAGCTATACTTTATATCTAAAAAAACAATGATAAAACTTTACAACTGGATGAATTAGAAGATATAAAAATAATGAATTTCATTAATATATACACTAATGCAAGTACAATGAAGTGTACAAATATACTACTACATGCTATTTTGGGAGAGATGCCACAGGCAGTTCTTTCCAACTATTGGTGGCCAGAGGGGAAAGATTGTTAATATTTCAGATTGTTCTATCCAAAAATAGTCTTCCAGATGATCAGCAGGCCATTTGCTATACAGGTGAAACTCGAAAAATTAGAATATCGTGCAAAAGTTCATTTATTTCAGTAATGCAACTTAAAAGGTGAAACTAATAGATAGACTCATTACATGCAAAGCGAGATAGTTCAAGCCTTGATTTGTCATACTTTTGATGATTATGACTTACAGCTCATGAAAACCCCAAATTCACAATCTCAGAAAATTAGAATATTGTGAAAAGGTTCAATATTCTAGGCTCAAAGTGTCCCACTCTAATCAGCTAATTAAGCCATAACACCTGCAAAGGGTTCCTGAGCCTTTAAATGGTCTCTCAGTCTGGCTCAGTAGGAATCACAATCATGGAAAAGACTGCTGACCTGACAGTTGTGCAGAAAACCATCATTGACACCCTCCGTAAGGAGGGAAAGCCTCAAAAGGTAATTGCAAAAGAAGTTGGATGTTCCCAAAGTGCTGTATCAAAGCACATTAATAGAAAGTTATGTGGAAGGGAAAAGTGTGGAAGAAAAAGGTGCACAAGCAGCAGGGAAGACTGCAGCCTGGAGAGGATTGTCAGGAAAAGGCCATTCAAAAGTGTTGGGGACTTTCACAAGGAGTGGACTGAGGCTGGAGTCAGTGCAGAACAACATTAAAAACAGAATTTAAAAGGTTGGAATTAAAATATTAAAAGCTAAAGAGTTTAAAAGTTTAAAAAAGTAGAAATAGAATCCTTACAATTTTAAGCAATAATAGATTTAATAAATTAGGACATTTTGTAAAATAAATGGATCTACAAATATTAAAAAGTTAATTTTAAAATAACATTCTGTAAGATCAATAATAAAAGAACATATTCTGAGAATATATTTACATATTACATGTATCAATTGCAAATTTGCTGTTTTTAATTTGTACAGAACATATGTACCTTCAAGAATTGCCTTTCATAGTGCAGTCTTTAAAATGCTTACTTAAAATAAATCCACTCTGTTCAAGGGTACTTATTTTTTAATAAGTTTGTTGGAGATTGCAACTCCAATTGCAATCTGGTTGTCTTTGATACTACAAAATTTAAAGTATTTAATAAAAAGAAGAAAAAGATCTATTGTAGGAAGAGTGCCCTTTCAAAGATCTGTAGTAGAAATAGTACAGCAAAGGAAGTGTTTTGAGACAAAAGAGTACAGTGGTCCTTTTAACTCAAAAACAATCCATGTCCCTCTTTTGGGCAAGCAACGGCATGAAAATGGGATTGGATGGAACATGGCAGACTTTGAACAATACCTAGTGCCACTCCAGGAATTCAGAATAAAGAATGAAGGATACCGTATCCAATTGAAATTACAGAAGAATCTGTGATAGGAAGAATGTAATTATCCAGTTGGAATCTAAACTGTGACATTAAAAAGAAATGCTCAAGGTTGAAAAGGCAAAGGAAATCTTTGTCAAGCTAGACTGTGTACCACAGAAACAAAGGATATGAACTGGAATAAAAATAGAAAGAAAACATAAAGGCAATCTTCAAAGCCACTTAAAATCCAACTGCACATTTGTTTCAAAATCCATTCCTATTTTAAGGAAGTATGGTAATTTTGGGACCCTTTGTCACTTCTAAAATAGAGTTTAAAAATATAAATAAGATCTGCATTTGCAAACTTTTTTTTCCAGAAAAACTAGAGATCAATATAACTTTTACTATCTAGTGAGTACCAGCCTTTTTTTCTGCTTAGTTCTGGATGTCTAAGATCAAACAAGTGATCTTGTTTGGATTTACTGCTACTGTTTCAGAGAAGCAAACAGAATGTGTTCATTTCATATTTACTTCCTTTTTATTTGATCAGGTAGTTGTGCTCTTATATGAAAGAAAACATGGATGAAGTCCAGCAGGTTCTGACAGGTTCTGGAGAACCGTTAGCGGAAATTTTGAGTAGTTCGGAGAACCGGCAAATGCTACCTCTGGCTGGCCCCAGAGTGGGGTGGGAATGGAGATTTTGCAATATCCTTCCCCCAGGAGTGGGGAGGGAATGGGGATTTTGCAGTATCCTTCCTCTGCCACGCCTCTGCCACGCCACCAAGCCACGCCCACCAAGCCCCAGAACCGGTAGTAAAAAAAAATTGATTTCATCACTGAAAGAAAATATCTGATTATATTGAAGGAGAAACATTCTGAAATAAATAGCAATTCCATACAATCTTTTTATAAATAACAGCCAGTTGATATATTCAGGAAATAAATGAGTAATAAATGAGAAAAGTGATGCTGAAGAAGGTAAATCAATCGTTCTGGGGGATATAAAGTAATAGAATGAAGTATATAAATACATGCATCTTATTTTCTGTTGTCGCAGTTATAGCTCTTTAGAATGACAAGAACAGAATATCAGAGATATAAGATTCCATGGCAATAGGAAGCCTGCCAAGTTGGAGACCAAATGTGAAGACTGTAAAAAATATGACATTACAGATGACAAGTAATGTTATTGGAAAAGGAGAAAATTTGTTGTGAATATGAAATGGAGCTATAGTAGAAAAACCAGGGTGATATCCTCTCCAAACAGTCAATAAATTGCTAATATTGCTTAGCCTTCCTAATTAATATTTGATTTAATTTCTCTCTCTTCTATTGTTCAAACTGGGTAACTTTCTGATATCTCAGCTTCAACTCCCAGAATTCTCCAGCCAGCATGTTATAAATAGACTTAATGGCTGCCTCTTATAAGAATAATCAATCATTGCTGCAAAAGCTAAATGATTTAGCAGTATTTTAGGATATCCACCCCTGTTTATACCAGTTGTTCTGAACTGGTTACTAAGATGTACTTTGTAGCATGTTATATGGCTTCCACAAGTCCGCTGGTACCTATATGTATTACCTCAGAGCAGAGTGTGTTGGCTATGAATTGCATGTCACAAGAGATCAATCAGAGGAGCCTCAGTGTCCCAATAAACTTAGATTAATTGAAGTAACATAGACAGTGCACAAATATTGTGTTAATAAATAGACTAACCCATGGTTAAATAAACAATGGCTTATTATTAATTAGCCGTGGCCTGCTTCACCCAAAACACTCAGTGAACCAGCCACAACAGTGGGTCTGCACAACATATTGAGTCACTAATTGCAACCATATTTTAATTAGTATATTGCGTAAACTTAGCCAAAACATTTTGTTCAGCATTACAGTATACAATTAAAATAAGCTACAATCTTGGAGAAACCATTGGAGCAATGTTACGCTAGATTACCTTAATTCAAGGACACAATTAATTCCATTAGGCAGTAACAATATTTCATACTAAACTACCTAGCAATCGTGGGGCTGGAACAAATTTATAGAAGAGTTCAGTAGCCTAGTGCCCTTCTGATATGTTGGATGATGACTTCCAAAATACCTAGCCATTGACCATAAGAGTTGTTTACAGCATCTGGAGAACACAGATAGTTTACTGTGTTTTGTCCCTTTTCTCTTACCCTAGAGAGGGGAAATGGTGCAAGCTTATATTAAATGTAGAGAGAAGGACTAGGGAGCAACTGGGATATTTACTGGCAAGATAGGACTGGCTTGTGGGCACTGGGGCTAGGTAATCCTTCTTTCTCCCCAAGGGTCTCTTGGGATGTGTTGTAATGAGGAATGGGGTGCAGTTTCGCTTCTGAACCACTGCTCCCTTTTTTCCCTCCACCCAGCAAAGTGCCAGGTAGTTCCAAGAAGAGGAGGACGAGGAGGACGAGGAGAAAGAGAAGGAGGACTGGCAGCTTCATGAGAGCTCTCCTGAGGGTTGTGAGGGGAGAGATATGGTGCAAGGATATGTTATATGTGGAAAGAAGAATGAACCAATGAGATATGGTATGCAGTGTGGAACAAAGTCTCATGTCTCCAGTCCAGTAGTGTACCCAGTTTCAGCCACCCTCACAACCCTGTACTCCAATTGCTCTTGTTGTTCAGTACTCCATCATCCCAGCAGATCTTTGCCATTATCTTGGTCCCTCTGCTGATGAAGCACAAATTCAGGTGGACTGCCTAGTGCCTGAATTTGACCTTGAATTGAATTGAATCATGTGACCACAGGTTGCTGCAACAGCCGTAACTTCAGGGATTGGGCCTAACCACCATTTAATCAGAACCACCACCACTTCCAACTGTGACTGAATGAATAGTTATTAAGTGAGTGCTATCTATATAAGATTACTGAAGTAATCTTATTACTGTTATTTTGGGCAATGATTGCTGAATAAGTTTAGGAAATGCTATAAGTTTTTAGTGAGGATTCTTTGGGGGTATATGGTTAGTTATATGGTATAATGATACTGGCATGAGGATACAGCAGCATATCTTCTTTTAGCATAAATATAGTGTTAGACAACTCAGTTAATTTATAAATATTGAGTTTCCAGTGATAAGCAGTATTATCTGAAATGTTCCAAATATATATTCTGATGCAAGTTTTAAACCACCAAAACTCAATAAATTCATATATTATATATCTCTGTTGTTCAATATATAAATATTGAATGCCTGATAATTATTCAGTAACAGTAACAGAGTTGGAAGGGACCTTGGAGGTCATCTAGTCCAGCCTTCTGCTCATGCAGGAGACCTATACTAGGAATTCGAACTGCCGAATTGCCGACCTTTCTGATCAAATTTCCATTGTTTCATAGGAAATGTACCATAATTTGTTTATGATATGAGTCCTTCTTAGTTAATATAACTTTAATAGCTTTTTTTTGCAATGATTTATGAATCAGAGTGGCCACCTAAATTCTTGCTTTTTATTTTATAACCATCATGTTGAAGTTACAGACTAGAATATATGTTTGATACAAGCTTCTCTACAGTCCTGGAATATATATGCACTATGATGAAAATGTCCAGAAAAGACAATTTATGGCCAGCAAGAGTTTTTCTATAATGGTATAAAAGGCCATCATTCATTCTATCATCTTGATATCATGCTGAATATTCCATTACTTCACTTTCTTATGCCTTTATACAGCGGTGAAATGCACTTACCTTCGCTACCGGTTCGGGAATGTGAGCGTGTGGGTCAAAAACAGGACATAATGACATCCTGGCAGGTGGGCAGAGCCTCCCGCCACCGGCGCTACCGGTTCATGCGAGCCGGATAGATCCAGTCAGATTTCACCACTGCCTTTATATTCACAAAGGATTAATTCTATATTATGCTAGGGATTACTTGTCTTCAACATATTATATTTGTACAAGTCAGCTTTATCAGATACTGCCTTCTAAAGAGTAATTCCTACTTGCCTAACATGTTTTTCTGAAGCTTTATCTAAGGATGGTTTCATATATATACAATTAATGTAGACCAGATGCTATCATTTTAGGTTTGAATATTGGATGCACAAGAGGCAACCCTTTCCATGGATTCAGTCTTCTCAATAGCCTTGGGCAAGTCACAATCAACCTAAATGACCTCACGAAGTTGCTGTGAGGCTACTATGTGGTTTTGATCTCCACAGAGGAAGGATATGATATGAAATATTAATAAGATTTGGAGCTGTACTACTGCTCCTACTCAGAGTTCAAGTCAGAGATCATGTCATTTTATTTGTATACTTTTGTGTTCCTTGATGTTTTACTTGTGTTTTTATTATGTTGATACTTTGTCCTTTTTGGACACCATGGGGAATGTGAAACAAACAAATGGCATAGGGACAATCAAAGTAGTTAACATAGAAACATATGCAAATTAAATATGCAATTAAAGATACAGAAGTTGATTTAAAATTAAATCAACTGGCATGCAAATTACTGCTGAAATATGTGGAAGGATTGTTATCTTAGTTCAGTTCTTGAATACAAAAACACATTTTAGATCACAGAAAATAAATTTCAATGAAGTGTAGGTGTGTGTGTAATTTGAAAGTGTAGTTTGTTTGTTTACAACATTTATAACATCCCTGTATTATTGTTCAATACTACAATTATGCCTGTAAGATTACGCCTGCAACATGATCCCTCCAGGCATATCTGACTAATTCCCACATTTCCTTGTCAGCATGTCTTTGGGGCATGCTGGCAATGGATTCTAGATGTTAAACTCCAAGACAGCTGGAAGACACCCGGCTTGAAATTGCTGCCCTATATTCTATTCTATCATAGATAACATTTTGGGAGTGGTAATAATGTAATCAAATTTTACTGTTATACTGTAAGTGGTTTGCTTTTTTAGTGTTTATACAGATATATCTATGTGATAAAAATAATATGGGCATTGAAAATGGCTTAAAGGACTTCTTTTTTATTTATTTTTTATTATTCTTAATTATTTAAATTTAATTCAATTAATTATTTTTATTGGAAACAAATTATATTTTTAATGGATTTGAGGTAAGTTGTGCCATAAGCAGATTCTTTTGAAAATAAGTGGCTGAGCAAAAGTTTTTAAAAGCATAGTGATCGGAGAACATAAATGTCTTCTGGTACAGGACCAGGAGTAGAAAAAATAATATATGAATACCTGGATAACCTACCAAGCATGCAATAGTCCAAACTTTTTAAAGTTCCATATTGTCAACAGTTCATATTCCACACCAATAATACACTTCAACATTTTGCTAAACTTTCTAAAATAACTAATTTCAATATAACTTAGATGAACCCTCATTTGATCAACACCATCTAAGCTTAGAAGTGTGGAAGGGTTTAAACATCCAGAGTAAATAATATGCAAACACTTGTTATTTCTCCAAAATATCAGGATGACAGATAAAGAGAAAAACATGAAGGAATGAGTTTATTATACATGCATCTCTCTTAACAGAAGGACAAAATCCTTTAAGATAAGTTTCAGACAGGGAAAAAGTCAAATAAACAATTTGTACAATAAATTTAATACATTCTGTGCAGTGTCTTCACTCTGCTGTCATCATTTGTATAAACTCTTCCTTAATGATTACTTAATCATCACCATCAATATCTGCTTCTTTAAGCATTTTATTAACTTCATGTTAGCTTCCCTCAAAGATATGTCAGCACATGGCAAAGTTCAGCAGCATTAATATAAACATTTCCATCCTTATCAAAAACACAGAATGGTTCTCTAATTTCTTTCTCTCTGTCTTTATCCTTCATTTTTCTTGCCATCATTGTCAAATTCACTTCTGGGAAGTGAATTGTGTTATTGCCATCAACATCTACTTCATTGAATATGTCCTGTAATTCCGCTTCTGTTAGATACTACTAAGTGACCTCATCATTGTCCTCAATTCTTGTTCTTATTGCGCCATCTCCAGTCTTACCAAAAGTGAATAGGCTTACTTGAATTCTGCAGTCTAGTTTTCTGTTGATCTAGGGTTTTTTTTAATTTATCAACCATTTTTGCTTATGCTAGGCTTGGCAGTGCTTACTGCAGTTGAATCAAGACCGGTGCCCCTTTGTTTAGCACAGAAGGCAAGAGTGGCACATTGTCTACCTCTTTCGTTTTTAAAACTGGACAGCTATTCGTTTCAGTTCACATTGAGTGAAATTGTCTGGGGCGGAAGATGAGCTGGAACAAGAACTGATAGCGAGTGAGAGGGCAGCTCCGTTGGCCTTGGAGGAAACTGGGGAAGGGCAGATTCAGTCCAGGCAAGGCTGTTCGGAATTAGCAAGGTCTGCAGGCAGGGAGGAACAGAGGCAGGATGAACAGGAGAGACAGAGCTCAGATGAGGAGGAAGAACCACCCCCTCCTGATGAAAGGGCTCGGAGAGTGCAGAGAAGGCGTGATCAGCGTAGATGGAACAGGCCACTTGCGAGGAGAGTGCCCCACCCAGCTTCACCAGGCACACCTGGGGAATGAGACTTAAAGAGACACCGTGGGGAAGGGCATTTGTTGGGAACAAACACTGAGTTCCTGAAGTGTTGTGCCAAGAGTCTTTGCATTCCTTGTTGGTGTTCTGGACTAATTATCTGGATCTTTTACCTTTTTTTGCTCTTGTTTTGCCAAATACATTTGGGATTTATTGCTGTGCAGTCTTGGTGCAGACAGTGCTGGGCTGGACTAATTGCAGCCAGAGGCTACTTGAGGTTTGTGTGGGGGTTTGTTATCCCTCTGCTCTGGGACTTGCCAGAAATGTGGGAAGATTTAGAGCAATAAAGGGGTGGTTTGAAAGGCCAGTTGTTTGTGTTATCTCTGTGCCATGCCCTGGATCCTCACAGAAGTTGTAAAACTGTATTTTTATTTACTTATTTTTATATTAGAATTGAGATAGAGCCTTACAATGATGTTCTGTTTTAGCTTACTTTGGCTGATCTCTCAAAAGCGCTAAAGAGAGTTGGACATGATTAGGATGTTAAATCTCACAACAAAATAATAAATCAAATGCATTCTTATATATTATTGTTCATAAAAACTCATGTCTATTTTTGTAAAATTAAATGGTAACAATGGCTTTGTTAAAAACCCCAATTGATGTTATTTATATAATTTTATGTAATCATTGAAATTACATTCTCTCACCACTTGAGTTGTGGACAATGGAACGTTTCTAAAAGTGATTTCATAAGGATTGCATTCTGTTTCTAGTTTTGCCATTGTTGCTTGCCCCTTAGATGATAAACATAACAATGAGTTGTCAAAGGACACTTCCAGGTTGTTTGCTCATCTCTTTATCTGTGTGCACAAAGATACTGCAATAAGATGTTCTTATGACACTGCCTGTCTCATCTGCAGCCCATGTTGGAGGCAGCTCACTTTTATCTTTAGAGATTCCAATGTAAATATAATATTTTCCTTCTTTGCTTTACCCCAGGGCAAGCCATTGATTATAATTTACCATTTCATCAATGATGCAAATAATAATATATTCATAGTCTGGGATCTACCCAGCTCCTATTGGCCACTGTTGGCTGCTGCAGCATGTCTTCTGTCCTTTGATCACTGCCTTCAGTGGCATTTCAGGTTGGGCTGCTGGAGAGACTGGACACCTGGCTTATGTACAATGCCTTGCCTGATTGGTGTTTTCTAAGTGTTTGTTGGTTATTACATATATTCCACACAACCTGGGAATACCATTCTTTAAAAGGGGTGATGGTGTCTTGGATATATGTGTGTACACATTAGCAAAGTGGAATTTGACTTTGAGGTGCAGTATCTAATTTAGTGAACAAATAATTCTGTTCCCAGTCAACCTCACTCCCTCAATTGCTTATTCTCGTATACTAGGCAGGAAAATATTTAAATCTCTAAATTTTTTTGCCTCCACATTAAAATCCACTAGTGAACTCCTTCACTCTCCAACACTTTAAACTCCAGAGAATAAGCAAAAAGAGTAAATATATGCTTAAATGCAGAGGAGACCCACTCGACTCTTCACCCACACCTCATGTACTGTTCATATGATTTGTCAATATATCAGTGTTTGGTTTTTCAAAAGGGGCTGCAGCTTTTTTGAGGTTGAAATTTACCAGGTAATCTTTTCCCACACCATCCAATGTTTCTTCTCAGTTGCTTCTCAGGCTACTTATAATCTGTTCTAAGATATATGGCCTAACTTTAAACATGTGAAAAACATGTGCCCAAATGAAAGCATGGTTTGACAGATAAATTAAAGCTACTAATCATCTGTCAAAATCTGCCTCCCCCTCCAGCCTGTCCCCCATTAAAGGTAATGCTTTTCCCACTGACAGGTGGAAGGAGAAATGGAGCAAAGCAATTATGGCCATGATTTTCCTCAGCCATTTCTTTACATTCAGACTATATCCTAGCCTCCTGAGGCAGAACAGGGATCAGCAGTATGTTGCACAATGTTTTTGGTGATTGACATTTTGTAACTCTTTATATTGTTTATTTTTCTGACAACAGTTTTGTGATTCTAAACTTCGGCGTGGTATTGTTTTATTTTGCATACAATTTGTAAAGAATTGGGAAAACTGAAATATAATAGAAATATGTAACTGAAATTTCTACATTAAATTGAAAGTGGTGAGAATGAATTTCCAAATAATGTACAGGGGTTACATCTGAATAAAATATGGAAAGGATTGGAATGCTTAGATTCAAATGCTAAAAGGAACAAGTTAACCCGAAATAATGTTGACCCAGCGGTAGCATAAGGCACGTGGGAGGAAAATTGCAATAACTAAGAATTCCCTACAGCTGGGGGCTCTGTTCTCAGGCAATGTGGAAGTTGTGAGGTCAGGAAGAACTCAATACAAAACTAAAGCTGGTGCATAGGGACAAATGAGCACCTTCCGCGATTCAACAAGAGCAGAGCGTATTTGTAATTTGAATAAAGTTTTCCTGAAGTTCACTTAACTGGCTTGCCTTTGCGTCTCTTACGGCTTTGAGTAGAGTCGCAAAACAGGCAGAAAAAGTCGCTTTGTAGCTGGATGGATTTACTTCGGTCCGCGGGGCCATCCCATATTCCGCCCACTCGCCCTCACGCGCATAGCGGACGTCTCGATTTCGTCCAGCAAACGGAGCCGGGAGGCGCGGGGGTGACGGAGCGGCGGCGGCGAGGCGGGGGGTGGTAGTGGTGGAGAGAAGTGGTTATGCGCACCGGCCGCGTCAGGAAAAAAGGGAGAGGGACAGAGGCATCCAGTCGGCGCCTGCGCAAAAAGGAATGCGAGCAGGGAGGGGGCAGCCAAGGAGCAAACAAGCAAGGGAGGGTTTATCGGGCGGCCGATTTTGATTAAAATATTCAAAATGGCGGACGGAGGAGCAGCGAGTCAAGATGAGAGTTCGGCGGCGGCGGTGGCGGCAGGTAATCATTACTGCATTTTACATATTCATATTCATACTCGTACACGCGCCCCCCCGCCGCCCGCCTTCCTCGCTTAGCATAATTTATTAGTACTCAGAATTATTATAATTAACGGCACAGGAGGGAGCTGGGGGGGGGGGTAGCCGCCGTGCAGACACAAGAGACACAAGGCACGCATAGACATACACACGCGCGCGCGGGCGCGGGGGGCAACGGACAGGATCCCCCACCCTCGCTCCTGGAGCCCAACTCGGAGAGCTAGGCCGACCGTTGCCGCCGCTACCCAAAGCTGCTTTGCATATTCATCTACTGTATAATAGTAGGCTCAGACAAGGGGGGCGGCGCAGCAACGGCCGGAGGAGGGGGACGTGTAGAGAAGAGCCAACAGGAGGGCGCTCAACCTTGCCGCATCCAGTCTTTGGGGGGACCCAAATGCATCTGCGTCCGCGTCCCCTCAGAGGTCGCGCTGGCTTGGGGGAAAGGCAGAGAAAAGTGCTTTTAAAAAAAGGGGAAAGGGAAAAACGTCTCTCCTGCAAGCCGCTTGTCCTTCTCCCGCAGGCAGCCTAATTTCCCCAGAGGCCAAGGCCTACGCGCCGAGGGGAGTTTGGGGTTGCCCTCGGGGTGGGCATCTTTGGCCTAAGACAAACCTCGAAAGGCGCGCGCCGGCTGCTCGACAGGGATTTGCTCTCCATCAAGTAAAGTGTATATGGGGGTGCATCTAACCTCCTTTCTTGGGAGGAGGTAGGGCTCCGCTTAGGAAATGCAGTGGGTCGGTTTTGTCCGCTTGCCCGACAGGACTTGGCTTGGCCTGCCAAATCTTCCCTCTGAGAGATGGAGGGAGAGCGTGGAGGGGGGGGGTGTTTCTTGGTTTGTGGGCAGCGGGTGGGGGGAGACTTAGAGAGGGAGCGGTCAACAATGCTTCCCCACTTCCCATGTGTTGCTTGGCAAGGTCAGGGGTTCTGGGGTGACAGGTTGAATGCGCCTCTTTTTTTAAATTCTTTCCTCTTCAACCCCCCCCTCCCTCTGTCGTTCTCATTTGAATAATGTCTAATTCGGGGAGGTTTATATTATTGAAATGGCCGCCCGACTTTCCCCGCCTCTCATGTTTAGTAATTCAGGCCTTTAATAACAGCCACTCAGAGCCCAATGCCGTGTTTATATTTTACATTCGCCCCATGTGCTTTTGTGGTTCAATATGATTCTTCTTTCTCGCTCTCTTGCCTTTTTACGTTTTCTTGGCAAACGAATAGGGCCCTGAGATCAATCCCAGGCTGTGGGGAAGGGAGGGAAGAAAGCTAGGCCCGGACTCCTTTGGCAGGCGTTTAGGCCTTGCTCTCTGCTGCTTGATTTATTTACTAATAACTAAAATGTCCCCCTCCCGGCCTCGATAGTGAAAATAAAATCCTCCTGGGGTATGGGCAACATCAGATCTGCTCTCAGCTTTGCCACTTTTTTTTTTATCTGCCTCAGATAAGGGGCTTGTTTTTAATTTACTGACCACAACAGGACTTTGTAAAGCTGCTCCTTCCAATTCAGTATGTGTGAGGTCTTTCTTTGTCCTTATTAGCCATGTTTTTAAATGGTGAAAAGAACAGTTTGTCATTCACATTTTTGGAGTGTGAAATCTGCAATAAGCTTAACAACTCTGCTCAACAGATTAAATACAAAATTATTAAGTACAGAGATAGAATTGGTAATAGTTTTATTCTGAATTACAAATAATGTGCAATAGTTAAGATAATGTAAATCAAAATATTCATCTTGAAAAAGATAATTGGTACTGTCATTTAATTGCTAATGTTGTCTTTTTTTTTGAAACTTTTAGATAACAAGTTAAAAAAACATTATCAAGAGAAATGGGCGGTAAATGCAAAGAAAGGAATCTTAAGTTTGTTATGGTTTGATATAGATAAAATTGGAAACATTCTTGTTCTTTTTAGAACAAATACTAACAAAATAGTTTGTAAAACGCAATACCCAGTAAAACAGGATTCTAATTGTTAAGAGAGCTTTATAAATGTAATATTACTACACTTGATTGATCAATGTAGTGAGTGTTTTCTTCAATCTATGCAGAAAAGTATCTGACAGGATATTTTACAGAATCTGTTTGATTCTTATGAAATAATCATTGAGGCATGATGCTACATTTGTACATTTTTAAAAAAATATCATGAGATCAGTGTAATTGACCTTATGTTCCTTCTTGATCTTTGAAATATTAAGTGGAAGCATCATAAGTTGTAATCAAAATTCAACTACCCCTATTTATAGCAGCAATGTGCAGCTGATTGGGCACAAATATAATATGATTTCATTAGAACTATTGTAAGTTTAAAGCATACGCTCCACCACTTTTTTAAATGTTGTCAAATTGGTGTCATCGGTGACCAGAGGAGGAGGTGCAGTTGGTTTGATTTATTATTATACTATATAAGCAGGTATAATGGAAAAGTCTTCTTATAGGAAAATGATTTGTCTGAGAATAATTTCCTTTATAGATTCAGTTTTATCACTGTTGTGATTGTAAATATATTAGCTCTTAGAGATAAAAACATCTCATATTTTAAAAACCAAACATTATTGTAATTGATAATCATTTTAAATAATAGATTGTTAGATGCTTATTTGAATTTATTAGGAAAGAAATGGTTTATAAATCCAAGCACTTTAGTTTTGCCTTTGTCAGAACAAATTGGTGCCTGGATCTCAATTAAAACATTGCAATGTCCTATAGTCACTTCTTTGCCAGCTTCAGATAAACAAAGTCAGTGGGGAAGCTGGTTCCAATCCCAATTGCCATGGTTAATAGAGGACAAGCAAAAAGTGATTATGCCAAAATTAACATAGAATTATGTCATCATAGAGACACCTCTCTTAAATACTTGTATTCTTGTATTTAATGTAAATACATAAGGGAGTGATGTCATGTATGTTTTATTGTGATCCTCAGCTATTCCAGTGCTAAGCATACTAATTACAATTTATTTTGTATTTCTGTTAGAAACCTCATTAGAAATGTATGTTCTGAATTCTGTCCAGTATTTAATAGATATCTTTGGCACTGTTCTTGAGATCTGAAGGATTGGGAACTACAACTGCATATGATCAGCAAGAATGGGCTCTGTTTAGATTTCTTAGAGGACTACTGAGTGGGCTTTCTCAATTGCTGTCTCCTTTAGACTGCATTTTCCCAAGTTCTGTATGGATCTACATATATTGGAATTTATGAAGAATATAAAAAAGTGATTATTTCAACAAGACATGGAGTGGATATGTTAGAAGATTATGGTATTTTCTTTTGTAGTAAGTTATTTGTTTAATAGAGATTTTATTGATTTTTGATGTGTGAACAGATGTATGATTTTGTTGTTTCTTGTTAATCTTACTTATGAATGTAATGTATGTAGATTACAGGTAGTTCTCAATTTATGGCATTTGTTCAGCAACTTTTGACATTAAAATAGCACTGAATGAAGGGACTAAGTTACAACTGTTGCAGTGCCCCCACAATCATATGATCAAAATCCAGGTGCTTGGAAGCCTGCTACGTTTATAAGCATAAGTATGCTGAAACTCCCTCCACCCACCTATCTTCTCATCTATTGCCTTTTGGCGTCCTGCTGCCCAGCTCACCTTTGCTTCTATCTTTTTGCTTTTGCTGAGGAGGCTGGTTTAATGAAATGCATAAATGATCTTGAGAAAGGGGAAAAGAGATGTTTCCTAGGAAGCCCCTCTTCTCCACTGTTCTTAAGGTCATTCAGACATTCCATTACAGCTGGCTCAGTCTACCTGAAGGTCCTTATGGGGCTGGGAGAGAAAAAAAGGCACAAAGTAGCTTAAAGAATCTGTAGGGTACCAGTCCCCTGTTTGTGCTGTGTTCCTGGCCCATTTGGAGCTGGCTTCACATGGCGAAAAATGGAAAACCCCTTTAAGCTGCTTTGTCTGGGTTTCTCTATCTTTTGCTCTTTTTCTCTTTCACAATGCATAGTCAGCCCCAAACAGGAGCACAGTGCATTCACAGTTTTTGCCATGTGAAGCCAGGCCTATGTGCCCAAGTAGTCATACTGGGCATATCTCATCGGCAGCAGAAGCAAAAAGGCAGAAAAGGTAAGCTGGGACAACAGGACGGTGGGGGTCCTGGATGGGGAGGGTGCAGGGTGGATAAAAATCAATGATTTTTTTAAAAAAATCAAAAAAATCAGATTTTTTTGATTTAAATCAGATTTTTTTAAATAAAATGCTTTTTGAGGAAAATACCATCCAAAGGTTATTCCATCATGAAATAAAGATTAGTTTTTTAATTATGTAGAATAAGGCTGTATATGTTTAATTTTTTTGGTAAATAAATTCCATTAATCTGTAAGGTCCCAAAATACACTTGAGTCACCAGAATGCCAAAGAGAGAGAGACTCAAGACGAAGCTTGCAAAAAAATAGCTTTTATTTATGGCCAAAAACAAAATACTGGGTGGAACTATATCCAGAACATACAGATACAATGCATGCGAGGAAATAGCCACACCTTGGGGAAGGTATGGCGTCCTTTTATACCCTCAGAGACATCAGCTTAGTACCCAATTCTGGCCTCCTAATTTAGGTTTGTGTATTCCTTGTTGCCCTGCAAGGGGGAATAGAAACTTCCCAATTAGTTTTATCTTGAGCATTTCTTTGTTTATTCAATTGGCCACTTAGCCCCCTGGCTCTGGAAGACTAGTTTATCCAGATCAAACATAAATTAAGGCTGAGGTGTAAATTATCCCTTTGTTGATAGGTACCATGCTCTTAGATAGCACAGAAAGAAGATTGATATGAGTTCAGGTCAAATGGCAGGGACATACGTTTGACAAATACCAGATACATTACAAAGGCGTAATAACAGAATATGTTTGTTACAGGAGATGCAAATATAAAGGCATAATATATGTGATACAAATACAAAGGCATATATGTATTACAGGAACCTAATGGTTACAGAATCTAGTATACCAGTATATCATATTCTAGTATTATTTATTATATCCTTATTATTGTTTCCCTTCAATCCATTCACAATGTCATGCTCTTCCAGAGGTTTTTGTAAGATTATTGGGCAGTTTCTCTGCCTACAAGATATTATCACAGATACTTGGTTTACTTTTGCAGTTCTCAAAACTGAATTTGACTCAGCAGAGATCACATGCCTCTTCTTCACAGCAAAAATGTTATAACATGAACAGAGTTGAGAAAAAGACCTTAATCCTATTGTTCTACAAACCTATGAATACAGAATCAACCCCTTCAGTGCTAAGTTTCAAGAAGTTCAGTGAATAGAATAGAAACAATATTTTTCTGATTGTTTGGAGTGGAATAGATCTGCACAAGAAGAAAGTGAAATTAAGTGTGAGGAGGAAGGGGCAAGCAGACAAGCAGTACAAAATGAAAGTGAAACTTTCTGAGCACAATACCGCACAACCACAGACAGACAAGTCTTTGGATCTTTTTGTGTGTATCACCTGAGGTTTATCACATTCTTTCCTTGGAGGAAAAAACCTATAATGGCAGCAGGCCGTAAAAGAGACCCAGTTTGGCAATATTTTAATGAAGTTCCTTTACCTATTGGTAAGGCAGGCATGCGTGCAAACTGCAAACACTGCAACAAAGAAATGCAAGGCCTGGTGGCCCGAATGAGGCAACATCATGAGAAGTGCTGTGATGAAGATGACCAAAGAAACACATTTGAACAGGCAGGATCTTCAGGTTGGTAAACATTTTTATTGAATTGTATTTCTAAAGACTGCCTTGAACTGTCATGTTTGAGCAAAATTATATTTCTTATTATTACTGCATGTTACTGTCATTTGGTACAGTTATGAAGAAAAGCAAATATTCCTTTTGGGGCAGTGCTGTGTACAATAAGCAGAAATTGTATAAACAATAAAATAACAGCATTGACTTTTTTGTTTAGGGGAATTCATGGATTCTGGAAACTATCCACCTTCAAGATCACCATCCTTCTGTTCTACAGTTTCAGAGTTATCCATCCAGGATAGTGCTTCATTAGTATCATCATCATCAGACACCCACAGCCACATATCACTATCACCTAAAAGAAAGACAAAACTCTTCCCTCCTGGAACCACCATAGATAAGTTTGTAATAAAAACTAGCAGATTAGAAAAAGAGTTAATTGATGAAAAAAATGCCCAGTTTGTTTATGCAACGAGCTCTTCTTTCCGTCTGACTGAGAACCCACATTTCATTAATATGGTTCAGTCACTGAGACCAGGATACAGTCCACCCAGCAGAGCAGATATTGCAGGGAAACTGATGGATAAAGTGATGACAGACAAATGTAGCAATGTGCAACAGCTCTGGAGGGTAGAATTGTTAACCTAAGTATTGATGGATGGAGTAATGTCCACAATGATCCTATTGTATGTGCTTGTATAACAACAGAAGAAGGCAAAGTCTTCCTTGCACAAACAATTGATACGCCAGGAAATGCACACACAGCAGAATACTTAAAAGAAGTGGCAGTAAAAGCTATAATAACGTGAACAAAAATTCAAATGTCTAACGCAGTTTGGTCACAGACAATGCTGCAAATGTATCCAAGATGAGAAGAAATTTAGAAGAGCAGGAAGGGAATACAAAGTTAATAACATATGGTTGCAGTGCTCATTTGCTGTACCTCTTAGCCAAAGACTTAAAGTGTTCCAGAAATAAAGACTAATGTTGTTGAAATTGCTAAATACTTCCGTAACAATCATTTTGCTGCAGCAGCTCTGAGAAGGATGGGTGGAACCAAGCTAACGCTCCCACAAGATGTTAGATGGAACTCTGTGGTGGACTGTTTTGAGCAGTATATCAAGAACTGGGCTATTCTGATGACAGTTTGTGAAGAAAATCGAGATAAAATAGATGGCACTGTCATGGCCAAAATCCTCAACGTTGGGCTTAAGAGAAATGTTGAACATATGCTGAGCATCCTGAAACCCATCTCTGAAGCTTTAAACAAAATACAGAAAAATAGCTGTTTTATTGCTGATGCGGTTGAAATTTGGAAGGAACTGAGTGAACCCTTAAAAACAGAACTACACATGGACAGAATTAAATTACAAGCATTAAAAAAACGAATGGACAAGTACTGTCTTCAGCTCATTTTTTGGCAAATATTGTCAATATCCAGTATCGGGGTCAAAACTTAACTGCTGAGGAGTTAGCTATGACATGGGTATCCAGCAATCATCCATCTGTAATGCCAACTATAATAAACTTCAAAGCTAAGGGGGAACCATTCAAGAAATATATGTTTGCTGAAGATATTTTAAAGAAAGTCACACCAGTGAACTGGTGTAAGTCACTTAAGCACTTGGATTTAGAGACTGTTCAAGTAATGATTTCACTTTTAACAGCAGTAGCTTCTTCTGCAGGCGTTGAAAGAATATTCTCTTCCTTTGGACTCATTCATTCTAAATTGAGAAATCGTTTGGGACCCGATAAAGCAGGAAAGCTTGTTTTTCTTTTCCAGATTATGAACAAAGAAGAAGATGAAGATGACGAGTGAGCTACAGAGGACAGTATTTAAGTTTTTCATGTGTAGGCTGGGCTGACAGTCTAAGTTTCTTAAAATATATATATATTGTTTAGCCAAATTAGTTAACAAACATGGATGTTTGTTTAAGCAAATAACATGCTGTAATGTTATTGTTTCAGTTGAATAAATCTATTTAAATTGTTATTATTAAGGTAATGATTATTTTTCTCCTTCCTAAGTACAACAGAAAAGTTGTCCAAATATGAATGATTAACCTATTAAACTGGGGATAAAAAAACTAATATGAAAAGTTGTTATTTTAAAAATCTTCATCTACTTGCATATTAAAGTTATACCAGCAAGAATTAGTCTTTATGTAGAAAACTATGATTTAAATCAAGCCTTACTGACTAGTGATTTAAATCGTGATTTAAATCAAATCCACCCTGGGAAGGTGACCAGAATTGGATTGAGGTGACTTCAGCTTTCCAGGTTCTGCACAGTTCTGAGACTGCTTGCCACTCTAAGATAAGGCAGCCAAAGGGCAACAATACGGAAGAGATAGACAAGTGTGGATAGTTGGTGGTAGCCCCTTAACTTACAAAGGTCAGGGCTGGGAGAGACCAAGCCCAGAATGACTTGGATTGTGGTGGATACTTCCTTTTTTAAAAAATTCTTTTTATTTTGTTATTGGTGGCTTTTAAAAGAGCCTTTGGGTCTGGCGAAGGAGATTTCATCTCAAGCTCATTTACTTGGAGCTGGTGTACTTAGTCACAGCCTTGGTGCCCTCGGAGACGGCATGTTTGGCCAGTTCTCCGGCAGGAGGAGGTACATGGCTGTCTGGATCTCACGGGAGGTGATGGTGGAGCGCTTGTAGTGAGCCAGGCAGGAAGCCTTGGCTGTGGTGCGCTCGAAGATGTCGTTAACAAAGGAGTTCATGATGCTCATGGCATTGGAGGAGATGCCGGTGTCAGGTGGACCTGCTTCAACACCTTGTAGACGTAGATAGAGTAGATTCCCTTGTGGCTCTTCTTGCGCTTCTTGTCCCCTTTCTTCTGCATCTTGGTGATGGCTTTCTTGGAGCCCTTCTTGGGCACAGGAGCGATTTAGCCTGTTTGGGCATCCTTCTCAAGACAGAATTTCAAGCGGGGAAAAAAATAATAGAGAGAAAAACCGGAAAGCAATCTGTGGATACTTCCTTAACAAACTGTAATTCTCAGTTAAATGGTAATCTCAGTCCCAATTGTGATTGTAGCATGGTTCTATATCAGAAATGTTTTACTGCATTTTGTATTACATTATAAACTTTTATGATAAGTTTATGTCATAAAATGTTTTATAAAATTTGCCAAAATCAATTCCACAGGAATCGAGGGTCCCAGATTTTGGACATATTCTGTAAATTAACTCGTTTAAGGTTCAAAAATTGTTGCCCGATGATTCATTGTTTCATCTGTTAAACATTGCATGAATGAGATTTTTAGTAGCATATAGATGTAATAGGCACTTTATATATGCCAAACTAGCATTTACGATTATTCAAGCGGATAAACCTTGTGTCTTGAGTAAAGAGGCAAATCTCACAATCTAGAAAACTTGATGACTCCAACTTTTATCAGTGCAAATTTGCATTCTTCAGATCTTAGTCATTTTCAAGAGAGCTAAAAATTAATACTTGTGATTGTGTGATTACAAAATTAAAACAATTCTCACTATTTTGGCAACCAAATCAGTACTATACGCACGTAGTGAGTCCCATGGGTTGGCTAAGGAAAGGAAAGTAAGTTCAGCACCTTAACCATTAACCATACTAATTCAGTATACTATCTATTGAAAATCAAGCAATTGTGATGTTCTAGTTGCCAGTATCTCTCTGAAATAGTCCACACTGCTGCATAAAGTATCTGTTCCTGCAGTAATTCAGTGCACAAAGAAGGAAAAGTTTTTTCTCTGGTATTCAGTGATTTAAGTTGATACAGGCAGTCCTTGATTTACAACAGTTCATTTAGTGATCGCTCAAAGGTACAATGGCACTGGAAAAAGTGAGTTAAGTCTGTTTTTCACAATTACGATCATCGGAGCCCGGGTCTGAGGAGGAGGAGGAGATGGAGCCGGGGCTGATGGAGGAGAAGGGCGCAGTCCCTATGGCCCATGAGGAACAACCTGGGCATGAGGACAAGGCAGTCCCCGGTCCCTCAAGCCCCAGAAGCTGGGGAGGAGATGGAAAGGGCAGGCAGCGGAACAGAGGAGAGGCAGTATTCCAGAGATGAGCAACTGCTTCCCTCACCCGATCTCTGAGTGCGGAGAATGGAGAGGTAGAGTCAGCGCAGGGTGACCTAATTACTCGGGAGGAGGGCACCCCAACTCTCCTCCCGAGGATCAGCTGCCTCCAAGAAGAGCTTTGCTCCAGAATCCTTGCTGGTCTGGACTGAGGTTTGATTTTTTGCTTTGACATTCATTGTGAACTTTGCCAAGTTTGAGTGCCTGTCTTGCCCCCGGAGCAATGCTGCTCCTATGGACTTTCTCTCCTGGGAAATTACACAAAGCGTGTGTGTTTGAGCCTTGCTCTTGGACTGTAAGGGTAGCTTCGGGACAGAGACCTTGGAGAATGGACCAGGAATTGCTAGATTGTGGGGGATGGTGGTTGAATAAAAGTTGTCAAGCTTCCACCTAGCATGTGTTGCTTGCGTGCCAACTCTGGGTCATAACATCCCTATGATCATGTGATCAAAATTTAGATGCTTGGCAACTGGTTCATACTTATGACTGTTGCTGTGTCCCAAGGTCATGTGATCAACTTTTGTGATCTTCAGACAAGCAAAATCAATGGGGAAGTGAGATTCATTTAACAGCCGGGTTACTAACTTATCAATTGCAGTAATTCAGTTAACAGTTATGGCAAGGAAGATCGTAAAATGGGGCAAAACTCACTTAACAAATGTCTCATTTAACAACAGAAATTTTGGGCTGAATTGTGGTCATAAAACGAAGACTTCCTGTATTTCACTTTTATTGCTAACATTTGTTAATTATGCTGATTTCTTTTCAGTTTTCAGAAGACTGTTCAGTGAGTTAACGGGTGACTGAAGTAATATAAAAAAGTGGATGGGCAGCTTGACTAGAAATCAAATATATGGTTAAGCTTGGAATGGAAATATAAAAGGTAGGGGTGAATGAGAAATGATGCTAGCTAAGCTAAAATATTCACAAAATATTATTGTATAATAGAACGATGACAATATATAGAAGTATCACAGGTGTATCTTTAGAAAGAACAACAGGTGGAAGGATAGACAGCATGACTAGAATAAAAAATAAAAATGATGGTGTACGTTGATGGAATGACATTTGAAATACACTGATATTCTGATCGAAGTGTTGAGGATGAAATGACAGTGTAAGGAATAGAATGCCAGTCTGCCACATAAGACTGACAGTGTCTCCTATGACATAGCATAAAATAATCCCATGGATATTTCAGGACTCCAGTGACAATTGGTTCCTTGCTCTTTCATCAATCTCCCTTTAACTCACTGTGAGGATAGTTGCTGTCTTCTGCAAGCTTCTTTTTTTAATGACAGTTTTTAACATTCGTTTTCCATGTCTTCCCTTGTTTAATTTAAATACTTTTTCATGTCTGCTGTTCTCCTATATTCTCTTTTCTGCAGCATACTCCAGTTTATGCTGATTCTTATGGCTCTGACTTAAGTGTTCCCATCTTTGTTGGATGATTCACTTTATACCCCCTAAAAATGTCATCTACATTTTTATTCAGAAATAATTCAGTTTACTTCTCATTATTCTCGAGTTATTTAATATGTTTTGTATGGAAAAAAAAAATATTCCTATGTAGACAAATGAAGGCTGAAAAAAAATTAGAGTGTACTGGTGTATTTATTAGAGATTCACAGGTAATGTGCATAGGTTAAATCTTCACTATGGTTATTAACGTGCATAATAAAATAATAATTAGATCAAGTATCACAGTGGTATGTATATAATTATTTTTTATTTTAATGCCATATATGTTATTTGTAGAAAGTAATGTATAATTTGAAAATAATTCTATTTTGCTCAATAATTATTTCCATATTTTAATATATAAAAATAAAGACACTATTGAAAAACTAAGCTTTTTATTGTTTATCTATGCTCATTTTTGTTGTTCCTTAATTTCTAATGGATGCCTATTTTCTGTGTTTTCTTTCAAAATTTTCTGCATAATATTTGAAGCCTATGAATTAGATCCAAAAATTATTTTTAGTATGCTCAAATTTTAAAAGATTTTTAAACTTTTGAATATAAAATTAGCATTAGAAATAGCATTGCATCTATTGAAATACTCATTTAAATCATTTACTGCAGAGGTCTCCAACCCCTGGACCACGGGCCACTACTTGGCCTTAAACTGTTGGAAAACGGGCTGTGGAAGTGGTGGATGGGCAAACCTGCCGCTTGCGCAAATGGAGTTGTGCATGTGTCCGCCATTCATGCGGACCCATCTCCTCTCTCCCCCCCCCCCCAATCAGCAAAACTGGAAAGGTTGGGAAACTCTGATTCATTGTAAATAGCTGCCCATCCAATTTTGATGTATCTCCCAATTAAAATTAAAATAATACAAAAACCATATTAAAACTATTAAAACAAGAAACCTGGTGCCATATTAAGCTTCTGATATGCAGTCACCTTATCTTACCCCAGTGCTTGGGGAACAAGTCAGATCTTCAGTGCTTTATGGAAGACTAGAAAAGTTGAGGCCTGCCAAATTTAAGAGGAGAATGTGCTGCATAGGGCACAAGCTGCCACAAAAAAGACATGCCTCCTAGCTCCCATAAAATGGCAATGTTTACAGGAAAGGACTAGAAATGTGCCTACCCTATCTAACCTAGAGTAGAAAGATACAATAAGTACACTCCAAGATCTTTACTTATTTTACACTTAATGTTTAATCTGATGCTAAGGAGTTCTACTCCCCCTCCCCACCTGAAAAGAAATCTGTTCCAAATGCAAAACACAAGCAGAGGAGAGGAGTTTCACTTACAGTTTTACTTTCACAGCAGCAATTGGGATAGGATAGGGGAGGCTTCTGTAGGGCAAGGCTGAGGGAGAAGGGGAGAGGAGAGGCCAATCATAACTACACATTAATTGTCAAGCTGTGACGATTTATCAAGCTCCATCACATAGTTTCATAGCGAAGCACGGGTATCCAGCTAGTTGGAAAATAAGCATTAAGTATTCCAATTTGTCTATTGTCTGTGAAGTCTATTTTTCCTTTATAGCTTTATGTGTATGTGATATACATACATACATACATACATACATACATACATACATACATAAAATACATTCTGTTTTTCTGCCAATAAGTAATGCATTTAAGTAATTTTAAAGGAAATAATTAAACACATTAAAAATAAATGAATTGCACCTAATTTAGGCAGAATCACAAATGACATACATAAACAAAAGGGGAGGTTTTGTATGATGACATTTTGGAAGTGTGGGATTTTATCCAATTATATCAGGTTGCAATTATATTGTAAACTGAATACTTCTTGTAATGCCTTTAGGCTTTAGTATACCCTCTTGAAGAGACTTTCCCTAGATGCAGGTAGTTTGAATAATTGACAGTGATTCCCACTCTTTTTGGAGAAAGTTTTTGAGAAGGTGGCATAGTTTTATCTTTAAAGGGCTCTTAAGAAATAGATAATTGGATCCTTTTCAGTCAGGATTCAGTCCTAGCCATAGAACAAAGTAGAATTGATCACTGGTAGATTATATATTTTGGAAACCTAGATCTGGGAACTGCATCTTTTCTGGTCCTTCTTGATCTCTAAACCGCATTCGCTGCTAGTCATTGTTTCCTTTTTATTGCATATGAAGATTTTGGATTAAAGCATTACTTTACAGTGAAAATAATTCTGACCAGAAGATTCAAATATCTGATGGCAGGGAAGGATAGGTTGGTACAATAAACCCTTCCATTTGGAATCTCACAATTGAGAAATTTGTCAGATAGAGAAATTCTATATATCCTACATTTTAATATCTACATGAACCTCTTTGGAAAGATCATATAACAGGTTGCGGTGAGGAAGCATCAGTATAGCAGGGATGCCTAATTCTATCTTGCCTCCAAGTGTCTAGAGCTGTGGGCACACCTTAAGGGGATTAAACGCACTGTAATGAAATATTGGGGTTACTACTTGTTCAAAAACATCTAGTTCTTTATCTGTCCCAATTACAGTATAACTTCCTCTGAAATTCCTCCTGATTTATGATTTCTCCTGGCTGGGCAATTGGAAGCCAGAGAATTTTCAGAAGTTGGAAACTGGAGGAATTTCACTTTTGGTGCAAAATGCAGCTGCCTTTACTCCAGTAATAGCTGCTTCATCCATCTTTACAGTGATACTGTATGTATTGCAATAGTTGCTAATAGGTTTCCAGGAATATTTTTTTAAAAATGTTTTGACCCTTACAGCCATTTGGGGCTTGTTTCTGAAATATCTTCAGAACAAACTCCAGGTAAAATCATACCATCTGGTAAATTCATCCACAGTATGAGAAAAGTACCTCTGCACAGCCCTAATAAAATCTACTCAAAAATATAGCTTGCATTATATCTATAAATGTTCTGTTTTTTTTTTATTCTTTTCAGTTTTTAGGCTTCACTAACTTTTATATACTTTTTTGCTTTTGGTATCCACCATCGTCTTATCTCTCCTCATTGTTCTTTGCCCTGAATAAATGTCTTTCATATTTCTGATTTCCTCATCCTTTTAAAAGAACCAATTCTTACATGTATTTTTAAAAATGTATGTCTATTTCAGTTACAGAGCTGTATGCTATAATAATTTAAAATCTTTCTTTTGATATGAGAGACAGAATAGATCTATTTTAATAGCATTTCTGCTACTGCTCACTACCAAAAATGCCATTTTTACCTGGTACAAAAGAAACATTGATGTGTTCAGTAGAAGCCTTTCAGAATAAAGATACAAAGGAATCAAAGTTTGCATCAAGAGAAAGAAACAGAGAAGGATGGTAGGATAATGAGATAATCAAATTCAGAACAGTTCTTCCCATATTTAGAATTTGATATGCCCACGTAAGTTGATGATAACTTTCAGTTTAGTTTTTGGAAACTTGGGATCCCATTTTTTCTATGCATAAAAAGAACTATGCAACTATTATCCAGCAAAATTATAAAAACATGACAGCTGCTATTTCGAATTTTGCTTGAAAACATGTATTTTCTGATAAATACATGGCAGTTTTCTGTGTTTGAAGTTGCATTGATTTCAAAGTCAATGCAGAAAAAAATGTGCGGGAAATTTAGTTGATGCTGTGTGTTCCAGTTCTGAAATGTGCTGCCTTTTTATTGCATGACAGAAATGGAAATTTTGCAAAGGACTGTGCTTTATACAGAAATACTAAACCCTGAAAAAAATTATAAAATAGTATTTCCTTTTTTTTAAAAATGTAATATAGTTCTTAAAGCCAATTAGGCATGTTTCAATAGGGAACAGTAAAAGAAATTAATACTTTATTCAACTATGGTTTCTAACTTTAGAAACTCTTGAAAAAATCCATTAATAAATCTTTGCCGGGTCATTTTTCTATCTCATAATCCACAATTTCTGTATTTTCCAGTGTTTCTATATCAGCTGTAATTTGGTTCATCTCTTTATCCTGCTGGTCTGTAAATTCTTCCACATTATTCTTTCTCATCTTTTGTTTCCTCTCTAGGATCTTCTTCAAGAAATGTATTGGTAGAGGCAGCAATTATTGCTGTCAGTTTCTCTCCCAATTTCTCTCCCAATTCTTGAAATATATGTTAGTCTTTTGTTTTCTTTGTTGTGGTTTTTATTTTTTGTCTTTCATTTAAATATTTTGGCATTTTGTATTTTAACTCTTTTTGAATTAGCTAAGTAATATATGGTGAAAAAAGCCTTTGAAATGTCTCATATGTCATAATTTACCTGTCATTTTGTAAGTTTTACTCTTTCTCTTTCAAATCCAAGATTTTCTTTTTTTTAAAAAAAAGGTTTGTCTCTTTTTCCTGTCTGGAACTCAGTCCCCTATAATATTGTTTCTATAGATTTTCAGATTTCTTCATTTCTTAGTACTCAAATTCAGGGTGGATTTGATTTAAATCGAGTTGATTTAAATCACAATTTAAATCATGATTTAAATCACTAGTAAAAAGGCTTGATTTAAATCAACTCGATTTAAATCATAATTTTTAAAGAGCAACTGTCATCTCTGCTACTCCTTTGACCCACTGTTGACTCACCGATAGTCCCAGTGTTGCAGAATATACAGCCTCATGCTACATAACTAAGCTCCATTTCATGCTGAATAAACTAAATTATTTATGTATCTTAAATAGAAAACTATTTTATGATAAATTTTTACCCCAAAAGTTTTTTATTAAAATAAATTCGATAAAAATAAAAAAATCCAATTTAAATAAAAAAAATCTGATTTTTTTTAAAAAAATCATTGATTTTTATCCACCCTGCTCAAATTTCAACTAGTTACCTCTTTTATGATAGATTAAACAATTTATGTTCCCACAAATGTTCTGTTCTGTTCCTATTCTATTCTATTCTATTCTATTCTCAATAAGCCTTCACCCCACCTGATGACAACAATCAATCATATAAGACATTTGATGGGCTCCATCCCACCCTACAGTCCCCAGGCTCATTGGCAAAACCAGGTCTTCAGGACCTTACAATAAAATACAAATCAATATTATTTCCACAGAGATGGTGTTCCACAGGGAGGGAGCTACCATGGCTAAGGCCCTTCTTGGTCCCACTAGAGGAACCTTTTTAGAAGAGGGGACCTGTAGCACTCTCTGCTTCCCCACTCTAATGGGTCGAGTAGATGTGACTAGGAAAAGACAATCCTTCAGATATCCTAGTACCAAGCCATATAAAGCTTTAAAGGTGAAAATCAGCACCTTGAATAGGATCCGGGAGCAAATCAGCAGTCAATGCAGTTCCCACAAGAGAGACAACCTGCACATGTAGACCTGCACAAAACCATGCAGGCCACCGCATTTTGAACCAATTGAATCTTCCATATACTTTTCAAGGGCAGCCCTATGTAGAGAGAATTGCAATAGTGAAGATGGGAGGTGACAAGGATGTGAGTGACTATGAGCAGTGATTGTTGGTAGAGGATGAGGGCTAGACTTCTCACTTCGGATCAACACTGACTGAGAATGACCATAAAGGAAGGAAATGATCAGAACAACCCAATCCTAACCCCCAAAGCAACGCCAGAAAGATACTATGGTTAATTGCATCAAAGGCTGCTAAGAGATCAAGTACAATGAAGATTAAAGTACTACTGCATCCTGCTCTCGCTAGAGATTAGCAAAAAGCACAATCAATGTTACCATCCAATGTCCAGGCCTGAACCCTGACTGGAAAGAAATCCATTTTATCCAGGAATCTCTGGAATTGCCACACAGCCATTTTCTCAACAAGCTCCTTGATGGAGACGGCAGTTTAGAAACATGAAACACAAACAAACAAACCTTCCCCAGAAAAGAAAGATTGGAGACAGGACGAAAATTATCCAATACGGTTGAATCTCATGATGACTTCTTAAGAAAAGGGCAACCACCTTAAATGCTGGGGCATCACCCCTCCCATAGGGAACCATTAATCATCAGTTTCCAGGATACTTTCACAAGCTAGCAGGAGAATGGATTTAAAACACAAATAGTTGCACACATACTCCCTAGGTCAATTTCCTCAGTAGCAACAGGGTCAAACTGTTCCCAGATAACTGGGCAAGAAGCTACCCCAGGTATCTCCACCAGATCAGCAACCATGCTAGCACCTAAATGGGGACGAATTTGAGCAATTTTGTCTTTCAGAAAATCAGATTCCTCAACACGATCTTTCATGTAGACTTCTGTATCTCCTTCCCCAGGAGGAGATTAAAGAGGGTTGCTGGCCGATTATCTGCAGATGCAATTAGTGTGGAAAAGTACATATACTTCGCTGCCCAAATCACCATGAGGTAGGCATTAATAGCAGCTCTTACCTGTGTTTCATTGAATTCATTCCTTGTCTTCAACCATCTGCACTCTAGATGTATCTTCTTCTGTTTTCATTAATAATTTAATTTTAAAATTCAAAAACCTTAGCAAAAGTTATTTTAAAAATCTTAGCAAAAATTCCAGTATTCCAATTTTTTTCTTGTCCCTTAATTCATTTAAAATTTTCTTGAATTAAATTCTTATTTAACTTTTTGGCTTTTATTTTATATTTTTTCTCTAAATTTCTTTTTCTTCTATTTAGAGATGAACTTTTCTTCACCAGGTAGTTTTTCAAACATTACTTAGATGACTACTTTTAACTTGGAAATAATTGTAAATCCAAAAGTATTTAGAAAGTGAGATTGACGAAGTAAGGTCATCTCAGCTAATCCAGAGATATTTTTCCTGTCTGTCTGTCTGTCTATCTCTCTATCGATATCTTTAAGAACCTCCCTCATGGAGTCTTAGCTTGCCATTGCCCTACCTGAAAGTCCTGCACAGTTGTTGTTTTTTGTAAGGCTTGCATTTGGTATCTCTTAATATTTGCAACTTCTAAAATATATTTTCATATTTTGTCTATATTTTTATTTGGTTTGAGGGATCATAATCTACATTGCCTGGTAATGGATTGTTTGTGTCAGATTGATTGCATATCACAAGCATTGATTTATGCATTCACAAAAGCATGCTGGATTTGATCACAAGGGTTTTAAACTGAACCCTGTAAAGGTTGGAGGGGAAATCTAGAATTAAAAATTTAAGGATTTATGCATTAACAAAAGTAAATTGAGAGACAAATTGAGAGGGCCTCTTCAACTTTATAGCTTTATTTTGGATACATGAGACTAGACGTAGTAAATGGCTATGTCAGAACCATGCAGATAAAGAGTCTTTCATTTAGCATTTTCTAGGCTCAGTGGAAACGTTTTCACTACAATATTTAAGTCTGTACCCAATTGTCTTTAAGTATTGCCAACATCTTGCAACTACCAGTAAGCTGCTCATAATCAGATAGGTCTGAAGTATTAAAAGAAAGCAAATATAATTTAAAAGATCTACTTAAATTCTTAGGAAATGGCTTTTAAATTTTCAATACTGTATAGTAGATGAGTATAACTTATTAAAAATGAGCAAAAACATTAGAATCATTTTGTGATTTGATGTTACAGAAATGTGTTGCATTAAATATCCATAACTATATAGAAAGTAAATTTAACTGAGAATATTGTCAAGAGTATCTGGATTAAAATAAATGGAGGACAAATAAGAGCAATACCATATGTCAATACCATAACTAAGCCATCCAACTAAGATGATATGAATAATAGTTTTCAGAAGCAAATTGCTAGTATTTTAAAGAAGCATATAGTAAAGGTGGGTGGGTGGGAGCTATCATTAATCCAACTATTTGGAGAAAGTTACCAACATGATCTTTCCAGAACTTCCTCATTTCTTTGGAATATGGCTTATACTTTCAGATACAAGCACAAAGGGGTCCGCTATTCTAATTAAACCTAATGAATAGGGATGATGTAGATTTAAGTAATGGGGGGGATACTCTTGTGCTGTTGGAAATCGTATAGGGAGATTAAAACTGACTGTAGTCAATTACATACTTTAAGGAACATTTTTAATTAATTTGCAGCAATTATAAGTAAAGTTAGACAACTTGTAACACATTGGGTCATTGTTCCAGAGATATTTCCTTATCTAAACAGAAAGACTAAGAAGAGAAAAGCGGTGGAAGCAGCTTCCAACCTCTTGCTGGTTTGAACGGTTGGACCTATCTACTGAGAGAGTTAGATAGGAATAGCTGACCGAAGGAATAGGTGGTTTATCTGGACAGCTGGTTTATCTGGCCTCTGGAAGGCTAAGACAGGTCTACACAACAGCAATCATGTGACCACAAATTTGCCAAATTTCAATCCCATCCAGATTTTGGACACTTTCTGTAAATTACCATATTTGAAGTACGTTGGTTCAAACATTGTTGCCCTAGGATGCACTCTTTCTGCCAGTTAAAGATTACACAAGAATTCTAGCAGTATATAGATTTTATGACAAAAGATATTAACACAAAAAGGAAGCTTAAGAAGGATAGAAGTTCTTATAAAAGAAGACACTTAAAAGTAAAAACAATGGAACAGAGGAAGTCCCTATGGATGCATTAAAAGTTAGTAAAAATCAAGGAAGAATATATGTAAGTTATCCAGATAAAGTATCTGGAAAGCTTTATTCAAGTTACATTAACAAAGATTATTTAAATACAACAAAAAATATTTATTCAGACACATTCAAATATGGCAAAAGGTTAACAGCTAACCAACTAACCCAAAATAAACCCAATAAGTCAACTCCTGTTTTTGCTTAGTCTTCTCTGAGAAGAGGATGCTTTCCCTCAAGACGGTTGTGATCAGCTGGTTGAAAAAAAATATTTTACTACCAAGTTTGATGGAAGCAGGGGAAATATATTATTGACCATGCAAAACATCCACTTCTCTGAGTTCAAATAAATTACATCTTAAGGTTTTAAGAAATGCATTGTAGATTTGCAAAGCCTCTGGCCATTATCTTGGAAAACTGCTGGAGAATGGGTGAAGTACCAGAGGATTACTGAGGGCTGGACATGCAATCATACAATATCTACAGTGGGGCAAAAATGTATTTAGTCAGCCACCAATTGTGCAAGTTCTCCCACTTAAAAAGATGAGAGAGGCCTGTAATTGACATCATAGGTAGACCTCAACTATGAGAGACAAAATGAGAAAACAAATCCAGACAATCACATTGTCTGATTTGGAAAGAATTTATTTGCAAATTATGGTGGAAAATAAGTATTTGGTCAATATCAAAAGTTTATCTCAATACTTTGTTATATATCCTTTGTTGGCAATGACAGAGGTCAAACGTTTTCTGTAAGTCTTCACAAGGTTGGCACACACTGTTGCTGGTATGTTGGCCCATTCCTCCATGCAGATCTCCTCTAGAGCAGTGATGTTTTGGGGCTGTCGCTGGGCAACATGGACTTTCAACTCCCTCCAAAGGTTTTCTATGGGGTTGAGATCTGGAGACTGGCTAGGCCACTCCAGGACCTTGAAATGCTTCTTACGAAGCCACTCCTTTGTTGCCCGGGCGGTGTGTTTGGGATCATTGTCATGCTGAAAGACCCAGCCACGTTTCATCTTCAATGCCCTTGCTGATGGAAGGAGGTTTGCACTCAAAATCTCATGATACATGGCCCCATTCATTCTTTCCTGTACACAGATCAGTCGTCCTGGTCCCTTTGCAGAGAAACAGCCCCAAAGCATGATGTTGCCACCCCCAAGCTTCACAGTAGGTATGGTGTTCTTTGGATGCAACTCAGCATTCTCTCTCCTCCAAACACGACGAGTTGTGTTTCTACCAAACAGTTCTACTTTGGTTTCATCTGACCATATGACATTCTCCCAATCCTCTTCTGGATCATCCAAATGCTCTTTAGCAAACTTCAGACGGGCCCGGACATGTACTGGCTTAAGCAGCGGAACATGTCTGGCACTGCAGGATCTGAGTCCCTGGCGGCGTAGTGTGTTAATGATGGTAGCCTTTGTTACGTTGGTCCCAGCTCTCTGCAGGTCATTCACTAGGTCCCCCCGTGTGGTTCTGGGATTTTTGCTCACCGTTCTTGTGATCATTTTGACCCCACGGGATGAGATCTTGCGTGGAGCCCCAGATCAAGGGAGATTATCAATGGTCTTGTATGTCTTCAATTTTCTAATTATTGCTCCCACAGTTGATTTCTTCACACCAAACTGCTTGCCTATTGCAGATTCAGTCTTCCCAGCCTGGTGCAGGTCTACAATTTTGTTTCTGGTGTCCTTCGATAGCTCTTTGGTCTTCACCATAGTGGAGTTTGGAGTGTGACTATTTGAGGTTGTGGACAGGTGTCTTTTATACTATAACAAGTTCAAACAGGTGCCATTAATACAGGTAATGAGTGGAGGACAGAGGAGCCTCTTAAAGAAGAAGTTACAGGTCTGTGAGAGCCAGAAATCTTGTTTGTTTGTAGGTGACCAAATACTTATTTTCCACCATAATTTGCAAATAAATTCTTTGCAAATCAGACAATGTGATTGTCTGGATTTGTTTTCTCATTTTGTCTCATAGTTGAGGTCTACCTATGATGTCAATTACAGGCCTCTCTCATCTTTTTAAGTGGAAGAACTTGCACAATTGGTGGCTGACTAAATACTTTTTTGCTCCACTGTATTTATTGGAAAAATATTTGATAAAGCTTTAGCATCCAAGCAATCTCTTAATATCAAAGACCAGTCCATTATCTTGGGTGTAACGGGATCATACTCCACACAGATAACGGGGCAAAACAGGACCCCAGTCATTTCCATAAGATCAGCATAGTTGAAGTCTAACTCCAAGCAGATCAAAGCATTTTATCCATTAGATGCTTGGCATAATATTCATAGTGACTGTATAAGGGATACTCCAGTCCTTCCGGGAGCGACAATGAACTATGCACCAGAGTTTTAAGAACCCCATTTGGTTTATTAGGTGCCTGGAATGGATCAAATGAATAGGTCCGTCCTCCTTGTAGCAGGGATTGGGACATCCAGAAAAAACTCCCAAGGTTAATAGACCTCTCTGCAACGAAGGACAGTAACAGCATCCTGAACTCCAGATTATGTGCTGCTGCCTTGAGATAAAAATCAGATGTAATATAACCTCACTATGCATTAGATGATCAATAATCTAGGTCAGGGTCATGTTGATCATGAATTTCTGAGCTGATTCCAGCTCTGGGCCAGGCAAAGACAGATTGAAGTCCCCTAATACCATAATCCAGAGAACTCAATCGCAATTTGGCTACAAAATCAAGCAGCAGGCAGGTGAGAATACAAGCAGCAGGCCTATCTGATTCCCACAGCCCAACCTCACAAACATGGCTTCACATCTGCTTATCTGTAAAGCAGCACATCCTGGAAACTACCAGAGCTCATGGACTACTGTCCACACCATCACCTCTGCTCTGGTTTCTACAAACACATCACCAAGAGGTCTTGGTCATACATTCCAGATTGGCTGTCTCATCCATGATTACATAAAGAGGCTTTATTACAGACCCACCTGGCTTCATTCAAAGGTACTGAAACTCTAATTAGGCCTTAAGGGTGTGGAATGTGGCATCAATACTAAACCCAGAGGCTGCCATACTAAGAATGGCATTCCCTGTCCCTTTTATCTCTTACTGTAATGGAATGTATGAATGGCCTGAGGGGAGGGACGAGGGGAAATAAACCTGTCTAGGATTAAACAATCAGACAGAATCCCCTAGTGGATTAATGGTCAGAGGAAGAAATTTAGGACTTGTCCTAATTGTTCGGGCAGTTAAAAGTAGTGGGCAGGAAATTTGTACCTTCAGACTTGCAAGTTTATGTTAATTTAACCTTACAATAAAGTAGAATTAGTTCATTTAGACATGTTTCCTGTCTGAGCTATCTGGGAGGATTGACACCTGCCACAGCTTCCCTTGGCATCACCATCATGATATCTCTGCTTGCTCTTTTTACAGAATTTATCACTTCCAGGTCTCACCTTCTCCTCCCCCAATTTTAAGGTCCCATGTCTAGCCCAAGGACTTGAGTGCTTCTGACCAACACTGGCCAGTCTTCATTACTTATTCTTCAACCATATGCTCTCCCCCCCCTCCCCTTTTTCCTCCAATCCCTTCTACTCTCATCTGGCAGGTCAGAGGAAAACACTGCCCTGCAAATCAGTCAAGCATCCCATCTCCCACCCCAAAAGTGGAGGAATAACTGGTTTTTTTCTAACAATTTCTTTAAAAAAAAACAAAACCCACCAGCATCAAGCTCTGCAGATCAATCAGTCCAGTCTTAGTTTTCCACCAAATCTTCAGAAACACAGATGAGATAAAATCAAGGCTGCTGTCAACTAGTGATATAATACCTAGCAAGACATCCATGATAGAATGTGAGAAACATGTCAAAAAAGAAACCAAAATGTCTACTGCCATTTGTCCTTTGATACATAGTAGCCACAGGATGCAGGTTTGTTCTCTTACAAGGCCATTGGCTTACTTCGGCTCCTGCTGCTACTTGAAGTCTGGAAACTCCAAAACTTTGCCACACTAAGGGTAGCGTCATTTGAGTTTGCTGAAAACTAGCTGGTTTTAACGTTTAAAGTTTTAATGTTTAAAATTAAAAGCATATAATTCTATCTACAGATGAACAAATAATATTGAATTTGCTAATTAAATATTTCCAGATAGTCTTGGAAAATCATTCCCATTTGATAACTTGGTTAATATTTATGTTGTATTTTGGAGCTGGCACATAGATATTACATGTTTTGCACTATTCATTTGCAGCAAAAGAAATGGAGAGAGCAGTAAAAGCCATTCATCATGGTGAAGAAATAAGTAGCAACTAGTGCAAATGTTTTAGAATGAAAAAGTGAGAAAGTGAATTATGTGGCTTTGTACAGAAAGCAAGCATTGGTGGACATGCAGGTATGATATGAAAGTTTGAATGGAGATATATTCTCCCTAAAGATGGCTTGTGATATAATAACATAATTACAGTAAATTTTACTGCAAAAATTACAATAAAATTGTATTATACATATTTTATAAAATTAAAATGTAGTTTACATGAATAAATTTGAAAACATTTGTACAAGTTATATATTAAATTGCAGGAAATATAATGATGGGACCACATTTTTGAACTTTAAACTATCTGAAACCTATGGTATAGTGAATTATAGTGATCTGAGCTTCATTTAAGCCCTGTTAAAATTAAATAAAGGTATACTGTATTATTTCTTTATTAAACATACCGAGCCAATTTTTGTTTGGTTTGTGGGAAAAAGTATAAGGCAATAAAAAATGTGTTGCAGATTCTTACCCATTGCTCTGGACTTCTTTGCACCCTATAGTGCTCTGTGAATTCTACTGGAGCTATTTTTGTTGGGATCAGTCCTGGGAGGAATAACAAACTTATTACACCAACTACTTGACAGTGAATTAACAGAAGGCAAGCCTTGGCAATGGGTTTATTGCTCATTCTAGCTACTTGAGGTTCAATAACTTTTTTTCTCAAAGAACTGCAAATTATTTATTTAGCATATGGTGATGGTACAATTAGCCAGGAGACTACAATGTTAGTTCATAGTAGTTATTTGGCTGTTGAACAGTGCTAGTCCATTTAGTTCACATTCACATGCTTATCCAGGATGTACCATATGGGTTGAATTAGCTCCGCACCAGAAAGACAAGTGGTGTCCTGCGGCATCACCCAAGGCCTTGTCTCACCATCAGTGTCACCTTGTACTTGGGCATTGCATCGGGGCAGGTCAAGCACAAAACGCTGTTTCCCACCACAGTGGTACCTATCTTATCTACTTACATGTTGCATGCTTTCAAACTGCTAGGGTGGGCAGAACCTGAAGCAAATGATGGGAGTTCACTCCGGCATGCCGTGCTAGTACTTGAATTGCCAGAGCAGAAATCGTTTCTAGCATCTTTTAAGCCACTGAGCCACCACACCTCTAGGACTGCAGAAATCTCATTGATCAGAATATGATTCATTACCCAGACCTGGGTTGTAAAAATAGTTCCAATATGGGTAACCAATATGTATAGCTTTTTAAAAAATAGAAGAGTGCCTATAAATGGGCTTCTAAAAATCTGGAAAAAATAATTAAAGTTTGCAAAGTTTTACAAGGTCATGTGCCTTTTAACCTTTCAGTGAATAGTTAATAAAGCCCTCTTATAATCTAACCTTGTTGGTGACTTTGCAGGGACTTTCAAACCAACACCTGATTGTCATCTTATGACAACATTATTCTAAGGCTTCAGATGCCTTTCTCAACAACAGTAGTGAATGTGGGCTCAGTGAATTATAAGTCATGCCAGCTGTTTTTCAGTGCTGTTTGTTTACCTGAAATGTCTTTTTCTATTAATAGTATTTACATGGACCTGGAACCAAATTATAGATTATAGTCCTATACAATTTGCAGCTATTTCAAATGTTTTCACAGACTTTTTCGTATTTCTATAAGCTTTCAAGTTCCACATGAGTTGTACAGAGTTTAATACAAGCAAGAAATCAAGAAAAATGTAGTTCTGATTCTGAAAGCTTCAGTTTCTCAAGCAATAGTATTCTGAGGGAAACAATTTGATATGCTGAATAGTTTGGATTTTTGATAGCCCCAGCCATGATGGAGAATGGGAAAGGAATTGTGCAAATTATCTGTAAATTAACAGGCTGTTTTATGCTGTATACCAAGAGTTTTCAAATTCTTTCAGGCAGCAAAACCAGTTTGAAAAGAAAAAAAAAAAAAGCCCAGGAACCCATGATCAAAATTCTAGTGATGTAAGACTTGATGCCTTTAAATGAATAGTCTTTTTTTGCTTTTAGTCTTCACAGTGTCCCATTAAGTTGTTACAGAATACTAGAACTGTTTGAAAAACTTGCAGCATACCAATATAAAATACTTATGAAATTAAGAGCATTTTTAAATTTAAGTAGATAGTGTTGATGAAAGCCTGATGTATCTGATAATAATAATAAAAAACATTCATCAAGGATGATCAACTCCTCAATTATTGGATGTCAGTAATTAGTAATTTAGTATTCCAGTATCTTCTCATCCCATCCCATCATTAATGTAGAGCAGTGGTTCTCAACCTGTGGGTCGGGACCCCTTTGGGGGTCGAGCAACCCTTTCACAGGGGTCGCCTAAAACCATAGGAAAACACAAATTTTCAATGGTTTTAGGAATAATTTTATGGTTGGGGGTCACCACAACATGAGGAACTGTATTAAAGGGTCGTGGCATTAGGAAGGTTGAGACCCACTGATGTAGAGGGATATTCAAATGCTTAATGGATTTCCACCTATAAATCTACATACTGTGCTCAAATAGTAAATGTACATAGGTTGCTGGTCATATATGTAAGTTCTGTATTGGCAATGTATGATCATTCATTTGTGCTGAGCTACTTTTTCCAGTGAGCAATAGCAATAGCACTTAGACTTAGATACCGCTTTACGATGCTTTACAGCCCTCTCTAAGCAGTTTACAGAGTCAGGATATTGCTCCTAACAATTTGGGTCCTCATTTTACCCACCTCGGAAGAATGGAAGGCTGAGTCAATCTTGAGCCTGGTGAGCTTTGAACTGCCAAATGGCTGGCAGGCAGGCAGGCAGGCAGGCAGGCAGGCAGGCAGCAGAAGTAGCTTGCAGTACTGCACTCTAACCACTACATCACCTCGGCTCTTGATGAAGGATGGTGAGTTCTGGTTCAGCAATTTCTGGTATGTTGCAGGTTGCTTACTCCAATTTTAAAACCTAAGTAGGCAATAGATGAACTGCATATGGCCTCAGTTTCAAAAGGGCAGTCACCTGAATCATTTTCACTTTTGCTATCAACTGAATAATCAAGATGAAGGTTTTACTGGTGATGGGAAACATATTGTTGATTTCCACAGTTATTGACAGTTGGAAACTAATACTCTGGTCTGTGCCACCCAGTGGATCAACTATATGGAGATGGAAGAGAAGGGACCAGATTTATATCTTCTTACTGTTACTACTAATGGATAGGGTGGAAGAAGAAATGTGCTAAATGAAATAAGCCTCAAGACTTCAGTTGTACTGGCACACTTTCAAATGCTTTAACATTTATTATTTATAACAGCTAAATACTAAATTTTATTTTATCTTTTAACAATCCCTGAACAGGATTATGTCAGCTTTGTTGAGGTAGTCTGAACAGAAAGTATGCCCAGATGAACTAATTGTACTTTATTTAAAGTTATATTAAAATCTTGCAAGTTTGAAATTTTGTTTCTCCCCTGTTGCCTTTACATCCCAATAAACTAGGAATGGTTCCTTCTGAGACGTATGCCATATCCACATTCTTTTTGCAGGCTAAGCTAACTCTTATCCAACAATTCCCCTGGCTGTGGCCCTCCCACTGCCTCCCAAGGTCATTCCCACCTGCCATTACAGATCATTATTTTGAATGCTACTGTTTCTGTAGTGAACATACATTTCATAATAAATGCAGGTTTAAAATAGTGCAGTAAATATGACGAGTGATCTGAAAATATTTTAAATATACTCTGCATTGCATTTAGAAAGTATGTTTGTCTTTGGGAACAAGAGTTGAATTAAAGGGACAAATAGGAAGGAGAAAACCAGTGCCTTCATGTAGAGAAAATAAACCAGTTATTTCAGGGAGATAGGAGAATTGGGCTATTTTGACTTTTATTGAGCTTCATAGGCCAGTGTTACTTCACATTTTAAACAAGAGCACATATCTATCTATGGTGGGAAATACTTGTTAAATAATACATTTGCAAAATATATTCTGTCCCAGGAAACCTAATTTTGGAGCACTCTGACAGATATGTGATGCATTGAGGATGAAACATCTTGCCTTTATGCATTATTTGCTCTAACTATGTGTGAGGCTGCTTTTGATTTGATTGAAACCTGAGAATGTGGATAAAAGCCAACTTCTGTACTGTATGCTCACTCATTCTCCTGCCCTTTTGATCCACATTAGCAACAAGTGGTTGGTTGAACGGATCCAAAAAGTGTGAATACAGTCTTATGTGATATAGAGTAGTACCACCAAATGTCAAAGAGTCTGCTTACTCCTGGAAAAGCCCTCTTGAAATCCAGAGGTTTTTCTCGATTATTGATGTACTACAAGCACCCCCTTCATAGGCAAAATGGTTTAGAGGTTAGTATCTTCATTGTAGATATTATTGGAGAATCAGTTATTTCAGTATGGGTTCTGACCTAGTTTGTGAGCAGAACTAGCCATGGTCCCAAAAAGATAATTTTCTGCAGGAAAAAAGAAGAGTGTGCATGTGTTGTTCCTACATGATTTCTTGCTAATTTTTTCCTTTATAATAAAATAGAATTTGATAGCTGTGTTTCTGACTTGGCAGTTGTACAAGGTAGTGACATAAGGCACTATTTTGTCCCTAATTCTACTTTATATTTTTATGAAATTCATGAGGGCAGTCTTCATAATTTCTGGGGTGGAGAGGCTCACTACTACAATGATGATACTCAACTACAGGTAGTCCTCAACTTACAACAGTTCATTTAGTGTTTGTTCAAAGTTACATCACTGAAAAAAAGTGACTTATGACAATTTTTCACATTTACAACTGTTGCAGCATTCCCATGGTCACATAATCAAAATTTGAAATTTGAATTCAATTGTGGTCGTAAGTTGAGGACTACTTGTATGTTTTTCCACAGTACTTGAATCAGGGATAGTATGCATGTTCTGGACTAATGGTCCAGATGCAGTGATTAGGTGGTCATAGTCCACTTAATCGAGTCAGAAATCTAAAGATGGAAACTTTGTGGGTAGTGAAGTTCTGAATATAGAAATTGAGAAATTTATTCTTAATTCTTAGAGTCACTATTGTATTAAAGCCCAAGTGACATCTAGGGTTAGAAATGTTTGTTAATTTTATTATGTATGCCATCTTTACTCCCAACAGGAAAAAAAAATCAATCCTAACTGCTGTTGTCCACATATTTATAATGGTCAGATCATGCCTTGGTGGTTATGGGTTTCTCTAGAGCCATAACCTCGGGGTACGGGACTTATTAGATCAGCCCACCTCCAATGACTGATAGTCCCAGATGGGTTTCAGAAGGACCTGGGAATTCTAACCAAAGATCTGCAGCATAATCCTGCTGAGTCCCTAGTTGCTGTCTAGAATAGGGAGGTGATAGAGGTTTTGGCTAGACTTCTCCTAAGCTGTGGACCTCATTGCCCCCATGATAAATAGAGGAATTGAGAGGATGAAGCAATTAAGAGATGTCTAGAGACTGCTGGCAGAAGACAAACAAACTCAATCAAACATGGGTAAGAACTGGGGCGTTGGTCTTACCTGACATGCTGTTTCTCTATGGATAGCGGGAGAGTCCAAGAATGGGTATTGACAATGTCCTTTCTGCCCAGAGACTGAGTCATCAATTTATAGCCACACCCCATTGCCTCTATCTCTGGCTCCAGTTTTCGACGATGGCTTAGCTGTGAATAAAAGTCTTCTCGTGCCATTAGCTGTCCCTGGGCTCTGGACCAGACGGTCACCAGGACAGGTTTGGATTCTTCTGCTATCCACAGAGAAGTGTGTCAGGTAAGAGTAACGCCCCTTCTCCTGTGTGATAGCGGGAGAGTCCAAGAATGGGATTTACTAAAGCCTACTGCTCTAAGGGTGGGAAGCCGTCTGGTCCGGAGTCCTCCCTGAGGAATGCATCTTCTGTAAGACTCCTCCCGAAGTATGCATCAGTTGACATGAAGGTGTCTAGCTTATAGTATCTAATAAATGGCGACGGGGAAGTCCATGTCACCACCCTGTAAATTTCTTCAATGGAAGCCTGAGTGGCCCAAGCTGCCCTATGATGGAGCCATAGCATTGGTCTGGATGTGATTGCCAAAGATAGGGCCCTGGACCCATATTTAGCAGAATTTAAGGTGGCATCCACCGAGAATTGAGTGGCTGCTATTAATTTGCTCACATCCTGGTGAAGCCATGCCTCGTGGTGGTATTCTCAGTTGCATCTGGCAGAGCCAGAGCAATGAGGCACAATTAAAAAATGAAGTAGCCATAGCCACCTTGATTGCCCAGGCAGCCGCTTGGTGCATTTTACGCATGGACAGTTCAGATTTCTTGTCCTCCGCCTTTAATCCTTCTGCTATGTCCCCTGACAGGATGGCAGAGGGGAGGCAAGGGCTGCCACTGGCCCATCCACTATGGGAAGCTGAAGTGTCTCGGAGAATTCAGAGGCCATAGTGTAAAAACACTTGTCATACCCACTTGGGGTGAGAAGTGACCCTGGGTGAGTCCATTGCTTGAGTACCATGTCTCTGAAGAGCTTAGGAGTTGGAATTTCCTTCTGCTTTGCCACTGGTGCGGAGAAGAATCCTGTGTCCGGATCTAGAGGCGCCAAAGATGTCTCTGGTGGGGTTGTTCCCACTCCAAACTGAGCAGTGGCTCTTACTTTATGAAGCAGAGACTTAAACAAAGTGGGATGGAATAGGCCTGTAACGGCTGGTGGGTCTGGAACAAGGCCCTCGTCCTCACATAGATCTAACTACCTCTGGCTTTCATCTCCCAGGAAGGATTGATCACAACCTGAGGATGGACTGGGAGAACATTGGGCCTGCAGCGATATCAGGTCTGCAGGGAGCTGGGCCTGTCTATGTGGAGTCATGGATGGGTCAGGGGCTCAGGATGCAGGATATTTCCTTTGCTGTAACCCAGCAGATATGCCATGAGAGATGGCCTGGGAAATAAGAAGCTTTAAACTTTCCTGCAAATTATCCTCCTCACTAGTGCGTAGGCCAGCCACAGTGGGCGTAAATGTGGCTTCAGGCGCCTGAGATCCATTAATGGAAGGCTGCTGGCAGATAGTTGAAGCAATGCAGGAGAAAGGATCATTAATTTTCTCCTTGTTGCTATGCAGAGTTGCTTGAGGGGATAACTCACCAGCGCCTTCTGTTGACCAAGCCTGTGGAACTGCATTGTTAGATAGCACTAACAGTGCAGGCAATAAAGGGCGGGAATTTGCAGGAGCTGTCAAGGAGTAATCTGACAGCTTCCTTTGCCTCAGCCCTGGAAACTACAAGAGCAACTATTGCTGCCTCCAATCAAAGAGTGTGCCTAGGGTCCCCAAGGCAGTGACTCTGATGGCTCACAATCAACATGTGGGAAGACAAGGGCTGAAGGCGGTGGCAGCCACGCCGGACGGACTGGGTGAGCCAGTACACATGTGCACGGCTTCAAAGGAAGCTCGCAAGCTCAGGCAGTAATGCTGGGACGAACCCAGGGGAGCTTGCCAAGGCGGAGCTGTCTAGAGACGAAAGGCAGTTAGCAGCTGTGCCAGAGCCCTGATTAGCAGCACGATCTGCTTTGACAGTCGGCGTAGCAGTGGCGGGAAACACGTGGCAGCAAGCCAGCGCTCCTTCCAAAATCCCCCGAAGCACGTTTTAAATACAGCTGTGTTAATGAAGAATGGAGAGTCCAAGAAAAGTCCAGCAAATCAACTAATTTCGAAGAGTCTCTCAGGCTAGCTGAGTCAAAAACTGGAGCCAGAGAGAGAGAGGCAATGATGTGTGGCTACAAATTGATGACTCAGTCTCTGGGCAGAAAGAACATTGTCACTACCCATTCTTGGAATTTCCCACTATCACACTGGAGAAGCTACTAATGCCCACCTTGTGGAGATTTAGTGTCAAAGCATAATACTTTGCACTGATTGCATCTACAGATCAGATAATCACCCAACAATCCTCTTTAAAGTGACCCACTTCTTTCTGTGGAGGATATAGAGGTCTACCTGCAGGGGCAGGTACCTGGAAGACAAAGCAGCTTGGATGCATTCCCAGTTAGATGTTGATGTGGCTGCTGATCTGGTGAAGGTATCTGGGGCACGTTCTTGCCTGGTTATCTGGGAATGGTTTGTTCCTATTGGTCTTGAGAGAGTGGATAGGATCCTAGGAAGTATGAGCACCTTCTTTTTAGATTCAAGTCAGTTTTGGTTTGTGGTCCACTCAGTGGGTCCAAGACTAAGAGTCTTTTCCATAGTGGGTGCTTCCTCATGGAACATTATCTGCACAGAAGGAAGACTAATCCCAAAATTGATATTCTTCTGAAAGGCCCTGAAGACATGGTTTTTCAGCGGGCCTGGGGATCTAAATTTGATATAGAGCCCATCAAGTGGTTTGTTTGAGTGTTGTCGTGGGGGGAGGGGAGGTATATTGGGCTTTATATTGTGGGTTTTATTCCTATACGCTACCTGAAATCGCTAAAAGTTAGGTGGCCATGTACATTTCTTTAACAAATAAATGAATAAAAAATAACTACAGGTAGTCTTCTACTTACAACCACAACCAAGCCACAGTTCTGGTCACAGTTAAGTAACATTTGCTAAGTTAATAACATGATTGTAAAGTGGATCTGGCTTCCCTATTAACTTTGCTTGTCAAAAGGTCACAAAAGGTGATTACATGATTCCGGGACACTGCAAGTGTCATAAATATGAGCCAGTCGCCAGACACCTGAATTTTGGTCACGTGATTATGGGGATGTTGCAGCAGTCATAAGAGTGAAAAATGATCATAAGTCACTTTTTTAAAGTCACAATGGCAATGAAAAAATGACTTATGACCCTTTTTTACACCTATGACCATTGCAGCATCCCCATGGTCTCACAATCAAAGTTCAGATGCTTTGCAACTGACTCATATTTATGATGGGCTGCAGTGTCCCAGGGTCATGTGATCACCTTTTTGCAACTTTTTGACAAGCAAAGTCAATGGGCAAGCCAGATTCACTTAACAACTGTGCTACTAATTTAGCAACTGCAGTGATTCGTTTAACAACTGTGGCAAGACAGATCTAAAATGGGGCAAAATTCACTTAACAACTATCTCTCTTAGCAACAGAAATTTTGGGCTGAATTGTGGGCATATGTTGAGGACTAACTGTACAGTATTTAGTTATGGGAGCAATGTGAAATCATGTATAAGTTATATATGAACCCATTCTTTTTTTAAAAATGATTTTTTTGGTGTTCTTTATTATATTTCTTTTTTTTTTTTAAGAGCTATTTCTGCGTATTCTAAGGAATTAGGAATCAGCAGTGCAGTTCGTGAAAGAGCTAGGATGTCTTCTAATGGTCTCTACCTTTTTTAGTTTGAGTGGCTGACCATCCTGGTATGATAGCAGAAAATTCTGAAAGCTATTTATACAAGAAGAATGAAGAAATATATAAGAAGAAGGCTATATATAAAACCTATCAAAAAACCAATACTTCAGAGGTAAAACACAACAGTTTTTGTTCGCTGAATAACTGCTAAGTCTGAGGCTGTTGGGGGAATTATTCAACATCCAAATTGCAAAGGACCAAGCTCTAGAGAGTTCACATAGAATTATTTTGTCAGATGACATTTCATAATATTAAAAAACACTTCTTTGTATTCTGTGACATAGTATTTCAAAAGGGCCTTTGTTGGTTTCAGCCTGCGTGTTGGATCCACTGGTTTTAAAAAAAATGTTGCCTCTACCTCCCATGTAGTAGTCAAATCTGCATCACAGGACTGAAAACTTTGGAACAGATTTGAACATCATTCAAGAAAAAGACGGCAGGAATCCTTTTGCATTTCCATAACATTAGAGGTTGCCGTGCATTACTATTCTATTTGTTCTCCTGTAAATGGGAATTCTGTAATCACAAAGTATTGTGAGATGTTTATGAGGCCACATGGGAAGCTTATGCGGTTGTTCTTTGTGATAACTACTGGATAAGTTCGAGATTCCTTTAATAAAACTTGTTTTCAGCAGTGTCTAACAGTCTCTGAATTCTCCTCCAGACTATCCAATATGGGCAAATAGAACTTGTAAAATTTTAATTACGAGGATATAATCTTTCAGATATTTTAACTCCAGTAGTTCAAGAATGTGTATGTGAAAAGCAATATCTTGAATTGTAAATGGGAAAAATAGATGTAATTGCTGAATATATTTATAAACAAATCTCTATCCTACACAGCCTGGTGTTTTCTGAATGTTTTAAATTTTTCAAGCCCATCCAGCATGGTCAATTGCCAGGATCAATGGAAATTCCAGTTAAAAGTATTTTGAATAGCACTATGCTCTGCACTCCTTATTTTACTAATTAATTTTACTCCTTAATTTTACTAGCCTTAATAATGCATTGTACCAGAATACCTGGAATAAACAATAATTTAAGTACTTTCCCAAATGTGCCTTAAAAAGAATTTTACTAGCCTTAATAATGCATTGTACCAGAATACCTGGAATAAACAATAATTTTAAGTACTTTCCCAAATGTGCCTTAAAAAGAATTGATAATGTATAGAACACCTTATAGTTAAATAGCTGCTGCTTATTTTACAAACTATATAAATATTGTAACTTTGGAGTTCTATTAAATTATTCAATATATCAATTACTTTTAACAAATTAAAACACCATTTCATTCTCTTCAACAGATATCTGCACTTCAATGCCAAGCCTTTCCTTGATCAGTCTTTGTAATTAGGACATAATAACTTTTATTCTTGGACAGTGATCTAAAATATGTTTCTTTCAATATATTCAATAAATAAACATTTCCTGAAATTTACATACTCTGCTACAAAATATAAGCAGTTATCTATTAATGACCATGTGTACAACTGTTCCAGAAGTGTGTTTCATGGTTCTATACTAAGGAACTTCGAAAATTTCTGAAGGTAACACTGTCAAATTACTACTAATGTAAGCAAAGTTTAAAATATGTTATTTTTTAAAACATCACAAATGCAGAGTGGGTAGATGGTATGGTAATGAGTAATAAATAAACTTGCCTGTCCTATTTGCTCTGTCTCTAATTAGATGCAGTATATTGTTTTTCTTCTTTTGCTCCTCTAGATGGCATCTGTGTTCCAGAAAAACATTCCTTGAAATAGTTCTGATGTGAAAGAAAGCTGGTGCTGTTTTTTTCTGGCTTCTAATTCAGTGAAATATTTTAATACTGATATCTCCCATCTTTCAGAAAGAAAGGGAACATTTATCCATCATCATAAGTCATTAACTATAGTTTACAAATCACACTAGCTGAGTTTACACAGCTTAAAATGAACCATGTAAGTGCATTGTATTCAACCCCTGGCCATTGCAAATTGTAAATAAAAGCATCCCAGAGAGATAGCTGGCCAGCCTCTATTTTAATGCATTCAACAATGGGGAGCTTGCCACCTTTCTAAATAATTTGTTCTACTGTTAAACATTCCTTACTGATATGGGGCTTTCCCCAATACTGAATATTCTATTTATTTTATATAATTTTGTTACAAATTTTTACTTAAATAAAATAAAAATAATAAAAGGAAAAAAAGAAAAGAAAACGTTAGAAAGGAAAAAAAAAGAAAATTAAAGAAGTTGTTTCTGACCTTCATTTTTTTTTAAAAAAAACCCTCCCTTTTTATGACTCTGTAATCCCTTAGATTACAGGTAGAGTTGGGTGAATGGACGGAGCTGAGCATTTACTGGCTGGATACCCTTCCCTACATCACACAGAGTTTGCAGCAGATTTTTTTTTCTTCGCGCTCTAAGAGAAGAAAAAACTGTCATTACTTAAGATTGAACTCTCAACCTTCTGAGTAGGAGGTGAGTGTCTTCATCACTAGGCCACCACGCTGCTCATTTCTCACCTTTATTATAGCTGTTAAATAAAACATCCCTTTCCTCCTGCTTAAACATAACCACAATCCCTTTATTATATTATTCAAAACTTTTTCTGTCATAATTTTACCTCTTTCAATATTCAGCAAAAATCTGTAAAAGGTTTGATATTCTGCAAAATTACTTGTGTTATCTCCCATCATGTGTACTTCTATATATATCCATTTTGTATAATGTAATAGTACTGGATGACAACAATATTCTCTTTTATGAATTTATCATAAGCAGATGTATTGTTCTGGAGTTGTCCAAGAATCTACTCTTACAACTTTCACTCCTTTTAGTAACAACCATTTTTCTTTATTTCATATTTATAATCTATAAAAGGGAATAAAAAACAAAACATAGGTTTTAGTTTATAAAGTCCATAACACTTTAATCCCTTTTAGCACTCCATATTTATATAATCATATTTTCTTCTCAAAACTTCATGTTTCTCTTCTTCTTTAGTTATCTCTTTGCTTAACAATCTGCCAATCAGCTTCCTTAATAAATTTAAACATTATTCTTTCCCAAGGAGATGAATTAGCTTTTATTTAATTCAAAAAATACTGTAAAAGAGACAATATTCCAAATGTAAATTGTGCTTTTGGTCTTATAAAAAAAATCCTGGTAAGATTTTTGCATTTAATCATCCTTTAGAAAATAGATCAAGCAGACCCAGTATCTTTTAAATAAGATTCATGTAAGACTATGAGCATGGTGTCTTCTGCAGTTGCCAATATATTCTCTGGACCCTGCAGACTTTTTTGCAAGGAACTGCCCCGCTGAATGTGGGTGATCCCATGTCTTCTCTGTCCAGAATAACTCCATTAGCTTCATTATATTGTCCCTCTATTAGTATTCACCTCTTCATCATCCCTGCTGGTTCGCAGAGACATACTGCTCTGCCATATTTCCACTTACAAGTCTTTTATTTATTCATTTATTAAACACATTAATATAGCTGCCCATCGCTCTGAATGTGATTCTGTTTTGCGTAGCATAACAACTAACAAAACAATGTCACAACCATGAAAACATTGAAAACTATGAAAAAAGCAAAATTGTGGATGAACATCTAAACACAATGCAACCATTATACAGGCTCCCTAGGAGATCCCTAAAGTTTGTTTGTTTGTTTGTTTGGTTATCAGATTTATATTGCCGCCTATTCGCCTATGGCGACTCAAGGTGGCTTACAGAATATAAAAAAGCACATTTAAAAAACTAAAATTCATAAAAAAATCAAATAAATTAATGTAATAAAATCACCTGACCCCCACCTCCCGCTCCAGCAACAGCTATCATACAAGCCATTTAATGAGCTCCATCCCGCTCTGGGTTCCCCAGGCCCGCTGGCAGAATCAGGTCTTCAGCGCCTTCCGGAAGAGAATTAGGGTGGAGGCCATTCTAATCTCTGGGTGAATGATGTTCCAGAGAGAGAGAGAGTCACCACGGAGAAGGCCTTCTTCTGGGTCCCACCAGGTGTATCTCTGGGGATGGGACCTGCAGCATTCCTTGCCTCCCCATTCTAATGGGTCAGGTAGATGTGACTGGCAGGAGATGGTCCCTCAGATAACCTGGTCCCAAGCCATGAAGGGCTTTAAAGGTGACAACCAGCACTTTGAATTGCACCTGGAAGCAAATCGGCAGCCAATGCAGCTCCCCCAGGAGAGATGATATATGTGCATACAGGGTCTGCACAAAACAGTGCGGGCTGCTACATTTTGCACCAGCTGGAGCTTCCAGGTGCTCTTCAAGGGCAGCCCCATGTAGAGTGTGTTGCAATAGTCAAGACAGGAAGTGACTAAGGCATGAGTGACTGAGTAGGGAGTCAGTCCAGGAAAGGGCATAATAGGCGCACAACTTGCAGTTGCGCGAAGGCTCTCCTGGCTGCGACCATCACCTGCTCTTTAAGCAGGAGTCATGAGTCCAGGAGACCCCAGATTACAAATTGCTCAAAGATTCATAAGTCAAAGCTTCCCAAAATACTAAGAGGGATGAGGCTAACCTTATCTTGGGAGGATAATGTTTCAAAAGATAGCCACAGCAGAAAAGATTCTGCTGGATTCTGTCAGACGAAGTTTTTTAACAGACAGAATCCATACCAAGCCCCTCTTGCTTGACATCATAGATGTCAACAGGGAGAGGTGGTCTTTCAAATAACCTGGACTTGGGCTATGTAGGGCTTTAAAGGTCAAAACTAGCACTTTGAATTGTACCCAGAAGCAGATTGGCCCCCAATGGAATAAAAGGAAAATAATGTATGGAATAGTATGGAAAAAATAGCAAGGATTTTTCTATTCTCTGATAAAGGCGTTGGAAAAAATCCCAGAAACCATGCTGCTCAAACTTTTTCTACTTTGTTTACAATACCAGTATCAAGACACAATCTAACAAAACTCAATAATAGAAAATTCAGAATAAACAAAAAAATACATAATTAGCAGATTATTTTAAAAGGAAAGTAGAAAAAATTCAACCCTGACTGTCCTTTGGAAGGACAGATACTGAAACTGAAGCCCAAATATTTTTAATCATCAAATGAGAAGAGAAAAGACCCTGATGTTGAGAAAGATTGAAGGGGAAAAGGATGAGGTTAGATAATATCTAGGAGAAGGGAGGGGCAGTGGATGAGATGTTAGATACTGTCATCAACGTAACGAGCATGAGTTTGAGCAGACCCAGGGAGGGGCTGGCGTGCTATAATCCATGGAGTCATGAAGAGTCAGACAGGATTTAGCAACTGAATAACAACAAATCAGTAATCACAAATTAAAACTGATACATTCTAATACAATATACAGTTTCCTGTATATAATGTGAAACAATCTCTTCTAAAGCCCTAGAGATTATTGTGAGATTAGGTAAATTTTGGCTGGATGGATAAATAATCTAAACTACCATAATAGAGGAAACGCATTAGAAATTGGATGACCTGCTTACTAAATTTTCACCATAACTTCTACTGTAAGCCAAGGATTGCAGATGTAGTCCCAACAATGGTTTTGTGAATGGCAGACCTTTCTTCTGTGCAATCCGTATAGCAAATGCCACTCCATGAATTTAAGAAAGATCCTTATAAATCAAAACCCATAGTTGAATTGTTACACTTACTCTTAACCCTTGTTGTTCCTATCATTAATAAGTCCTGTGCTTGTTCAGATTTTGGCTTTTGATGCAGTCACTCATTCTGACTGTTTCTTCATTTGGTCTTTTTGTTATGCTTGCCATCTGTCCTCATTTTATCCCTTTATGCTGCAGTATCTGCAATAAATAGTCCTTGGGGACTGTTGGTGAAAAGATACACCAATAACATCAAGGCTGACCTGAAATTCTAGTAAGCTAATCCTGTTTCCATATTTGGATAGATTTTCAAATATCAGCATAGGCATTCTTGTCAATTTGGTTGAATTACAATAATAATATTTCTAATCTTATACTATCAGAAAGCATTGTAATATTTCTTTAGGTATTCCAGAAAGAGACCATGCTATGTGGGATATGGATACCTATCTTCAGTACTATAAATGATTTCAAAGAAGATGGGTCTTCCAAACATACGTCATACCTTTCTGTATTAAAAGCAGTTGGAAAGATAATTAAGTGGCACTAAAGTAATTTAACTTCTAGTGAAGGTGGTTTTTAAAATTGTACACCTATAATTACTCTGAGTAGTAATATAAAATATTTTAGTAAAGGTTCATATTATCCAGAGAGACTATTGGAAAAAGGTAGAGCAACAAAACGCTGAAACATATCATATAATGAAAGGCATTTTAAGTAGCATGAAATGGGAAATTAAGAGAATCTTGCATTAGAAATCCTAAATTCAATAATATCTTGTTTGTATTATGGGCTTTCATATTAGCAAGGCTTTGAAAATCTATAGCTAATTAATTCTGAGAAGCAAGTTTAGTTATAGAAAGGATGAATCCTTTAATCCATAACATTTAAAGATTTGAAATGTTTTACCTAACATCTGCTTAAACAACTCATAACTCTGGGAATTTTGAAACTAAAAATAATGTAAATATGAAGCAGTATAGCTTCTGCCCTGTGATAGTATTTGGCTCTTAGCAACTATATCCCATCTGTGAAGAAACAAGAACAGAAAATAATAAAATTAAAAAGGATTGTATTCAGTGATGATATAACAGCTAGATTTCTTGATGTCATCCATTAGCCAAATTCTTGGCTTGGTTACCTTTCCCTAGTTGGTCATATGCTGCTTATCATCCATAGCAGGTCTGGGCTTGAACGTATCAACCATTGTTGGCTTTGAGCCCAAACACTCTTGCCATCTGCTGCTCGGTTCTACATTAGTGAGTTCCCTGTTTAATTGTCTGCTGGCTAACTTCCATTCTGTATTTTGCTTGAAGGACCTGGCTCAGTTCTTTATTGTCCTTTCAGATCCACCTGATCTTTGTTCCATTTGGCTTCCTCTTCTTCCACCTGGTCTGTTCCAAACAGTTTGATTGAAAGTCACGGTTTTATATTTGGGTGGTGGGTAATGAGGAGAGAAGGCATGCCAAACATGATTTAGAACTATACGTTTAAACAGCAACAGCTGCTTGGAAGAAAGCTTCCAAAATAGCAAATATTAGAGCACATAGAACACTTAAAGTATGTATTTGGAGGTTCATAATATCTACCAACATTAAAGTTGAATAATAATCAAAATTCTCTTTATATGTAAAGTCACAGATTTATATTTGGCTTGAGACTTTTCTAATTCACTGGAAAGAAGAACTGCATATTCCTCTAGGATTTAAGGGCTAATACAGAGGAGCAATTTGGGGTTGGAGTGAAGTTGGGTCTTGCCAGAGCCCTTCTGCCAATAGTTCCTCTTTTCAAATGATGTTCTACTTTTTTAAGTAACTTGAAAATTCTTTACTTGGGTCTCTTGCCTGTAGCCCTATTCCTTGCTTCTCACTTTATATACTTCCCATTAGTTCTACATAGTGAGGAAGGCAAATAGATTGCTGATCTGTACATGTACCATTTCCCTTTTATTTAAGCAGGTGATAACTTTGAATTAATAAGTTATTTCATCTCCTAACACTGAAAAATAATAGGGAAACAAAAACTTGCTTTTGGAAATTAGGGTGTTTGCAGAAATACTCTCTTATTTAAAAAATAAAAACAATTTTAAAATTCTTTCTGTATATCTAAAATGATTTCTAAACAATTGAGAATTATTCAGAAATCGTTATATTTTTAAAAGTAGTTATAAAAAGAACAATTATGAAACTGATTAGAATTCTTATAAGGAAAGTTTTTGGGACCACACATTACTAATATTCCTCTAAAACATTTGGGAGTAAACTAACATTTAGTTACAATATTTTTCACTCGTCATAATGATGATTGTTTGCTGACCAGACTCACTTGTTTGAAATGGGCAACTAGGAAAAATAAATAATGCAAAATTAAAATACTAGATACAGTGGATATAAAATGGATATAAAATGTCAATACACATCTGTTAAAATGCCAGGATTTTGAGATGTAAAACCAGACCAAGATAAATCACTTCAGAATTCATTCCACCTTTAATATAATACATAAGCTGTACAATTCAACTGAAAAACTGAAATCTATTAAGCAAAAATAATAAAAATATACAATAATGTAGTTTCATAAGTGTGCACACCCTCTTTTTTTTTTATTTGATTTATATGCCGCCCTTCTCCGGAGACTCAGGGCGGCTTACAATGCGTTAAGCAATAGCCTTCATACTTTTGTATATTTTATACAAAGTCAACTTATTGCTCCCACAATCTGGGTCCTCATTTTACCTACCTTAGAAAGGATGGAAGGCTGAGTCAACTCTTATAAGTAAGGATGTGTCTATGTCCAGAATTAACCAATCACATTCAAACTGATGGTAGTGCACACCTGCCATCAATTAAAGTGACTGATCAAGCCGTATAAAACTCAGCTGTTGTAGGATTTTTCTCACATTTATTCAATTGCTTCTTACAGCAAAAGCCATAGTCTGCAAAGAGCTTACAAAGCATCAAAGGGATCTCATTGTTGGAAAGTATCAGTCAGGAGAAGAGTACAAAACAATTTCCAAGGCATTGGATATACCATGGAACATAGTGCAGATAGTGAAGACAGTCAACAGCAAGTAGAAGAAATAAAAATTGATTAAAAACCAAGAAAACGGGTCTGAAAGATTGCCAAGAGGCCTGCAGCACCATTAAAGGCCCTTCAGGAATTTCTGGCAAGTAATTTTCCTTATTCTTCATATATCTGGGCTGTAGATAGGGTGTCAAGACAGAAATCTTGTCTTATAAATAGCAATAGCATTAGCACTTAGACTTACCCTATTTTTCGGTGTATAAGACGCACTTTCTCTCCCTCCCCCCCCAAAAGTGGATGGAAATGTCTGTATGTCTTATACCGTGAATGCTGCAGAACCATTTTCGGCATCCGGGCGTCCCATTTTCGGCCTCCAGGCACCCCATTTTTGGCCCAATCCTCCGCCGCCTATCCCCACCACCTGGAACAGGCTGAAAACAGGACACATGGAGGCTGAAAATAGGGTGTGCTGAGGTGGCAATAGGCGGCAGCAGTGATGGGCGGTGGCGATGGGCAATGGCGATCCCAGCAGCCTGGAACACCTGATAGGCGGTATTCCAGGAGGCAGATCCAACCGCCAATCAGCTGTTAGTGCTAAATCAGGCTCTGCTGAAGCTGACCAGGCTGTTTGCTGTTTGCTGCAAGAAGGCAAATTGTTGGGAGACAAGCAGGTTTTTTTTTTTCTTGTTTTCCTCCCCAAAAGCTAGGTGCGTCTTATAGACCGAAGCATTTTATAGTCTGAAAAATATGGTAGATACTGCTTTACAGCCCTCTCTAAGCAGTTTACAGTCAGCATATTGCCCCCAACAATCTGGGTCCTCATTTTACCGACCCTGGAAGAATGGAAAGCTGAATCAACCTTGAGCCTGGTGAAATTTCAAATTGCAAGCAGCAGTCAGTCAGCAGAAGTAGCTGTTGTGGCTCCGATCACCGAGCCTGTGTTATCAGCAGGAGAGGACTCCGAGAGTGAAGGAGAGGAGTTGGCAAGGCCTCCCTCTCCAGGATCCTCCTCTCTGGCAATGCCTCCGGTGTCCTCCGAAGGACAAGAGATAGGGCCAGGGCCAAGCACTTCCAAGCAGCCGCAGGTGGACAGTAATGATGATGATGATGAGTCTTGGCTGGACCCTTGACAGCGTCGCAGAGATAAGCGCGCGCAGCAGAGGAAGAGGCGTGCCAGGGATTAGGCTGAGTCACTGGACCACACCCCACAGGGTATAAAAGAGGGTGTGGTGGCCGGTTCAGCTCTGTGACAAGCAAAAAACGGATATCGGATGACCTTCTTTATATTTACTGGACTTTGTTGATTATTGTGTATTGGCTTTGTTCCCGGACGAAGGGAGAAACTCCCCCCTCGTGAATAAAGAATACCTGGCAGCCAGCCACTGGGTTGCTGCCAATTCTGATACCGGATAAACTGTTGTCGGCTGAGTTCTTTAACTGTTGCCTGTCTGTGGGGGTGCGTGTGTGAGACGGGGACAGAACAGTAGCCTGCACTACTGGCTACTTTTTGGAAAAACGTACATCAAGTCTGATAAAAGAATGTGGGAAAATATGATCTAATCTGAAACCAATGTTGTTTTGGTGTTTGGTGCAGAAACAACACTGATCATTACCAAAAGTACACTATAGCCACCATAGCCAAAAGTACACCATAGTAAGGTGGTGGCAGCGTTATGTTGAGGCTGCTTTTCTTCAGCTAGAACTGGGGCTTTAGTCATGATGGAGATTATTGTGGACAGTTCCAAATCTGGACAGTTTGCCACGTTTTGACACACAACTTTCAGTCCTCTGTTAAAAAGCAGAAGATGAAAATGAATTTCACCTTTCAACATAATGTCCCAAAGCATACCTCCAAATCCACAAAATAATGATTTCACCAGAAAAAGATCAAAGTTTTGTAATGGCCCAGCCACAGCTTGGACCTGAATCAAATTGAAAATCTGTGGGGTAACCTGAGGAGAGCTGTGCACAGGAGGTGTCCTCACAATCTGACAGATTTGGAGTGCTTTTGCAAGGAAGAGTGGGCAAAGATTCCCAAGATGAGATGTGCCATGCTGATAGGCTCCTACTTCAAAAGACTGAAGATTGTCAAAAATTAAAAGGTGATTCAACGAAGTATTAGTTTAAGAGTGTGCATACTTATACACTCACATTATTATATATGTTTTCCTGTTATTTTTTTCCTGTGTAATATATGATTGTTTTTCAATTGAATTGTACAGTTTATATGTTAAAGGTGGAAAAATTCTGAAATGATTTATCTTAGTCTGATTTTTCTGCATCTCAAAGATTTAACGGGTATGTAGATATTTTGTCTCCACTGTGTGCATGAACATTTCCATTGAACAGCTCAAAGAAATTATTCCAAATTGAAAATAGAAAAAAAACCTAGGATTACGTTTTTGCTATTTAAGTTAAAACATTTCTGTAGCATTCTCCATCAAAGATATAATAAAATTTGGCCAATTTAACATCATTAAATGCTATCATTAAGAACTAGGAGTCCACGAAACATTTTAGCACATTGAACAATGTATTTCAACCTATTTTATACACCTTTGTTGTGAACTATAATAATAAATATACAAAACTTTGAAATAAGAAGAACCTTGAATTCAGAATTTAACATCTGGTAGCTGAATTCAAAAGTAAACCTACTAAGAAAATATCAACATAGAATGTACTACTTTAATTCAATAAACAAATGTCTTGCTGTAATCAACCACCGCTGAGATTGATAAAAAAAACATTGTGTTCTTTCTAAGATTACCTAAATTTCTACTGACAAAAATGGGTTTTAGAAATACTGTCAAACTTCACAAATGTTAGGGGAATGCAATATCATCCAGAAAAAGTTAAACAGCATTTCCTTTCATTGAAAAATATGTTATATTACTTCTTTTATTTTGTTTATTTATTGGTTCAGTTTATAAGTGAGTGGATTGTGATTGTGGCAACTAAATAGAATTAAAATAAAGGACAAAACCAGTAAGTTAAAAACAGAATAACCTAACCAGAACCTACCCATAGTCATTCAATTCCCAACCATTATAGGGAAGTTCATCTAACACCTTGGCCAAATACCCAGAGAAAAAGTCAGGTATTTTAAGAATTTACAAAGGCCAAAAGAATGATTTGTCTAAATCTCAGAAATATGCTGTTCCAGAGGGCAAACAGTGTAGCAAGAAGGGATATCTCAGGGGTCCCAACCCCTGGGCTGAGGCCCACTATCAGGCCTTGAGCCATTTGGAACTGAGCCACAGAAGTGGCAGGCGACTGCATGGGCATCCCACTTGCGCAAGCACTGGGTGAGCGCGTGCCCACACATTCCATTTACATGAGTGGTGGGTACACATGCTTGCCACTCACACAAATGGAGCTGTGTGCGTGCCCACCACTAACACAGTACCATCCCCTCCCCACCAGTCCCCAAAGCTGGCAAGGTTGGGGAACTCTGGTATATTTCATATCTTCCACTTAGATGACACTTTTCTAAAGGGCACCCATTGCATGCTCATCATTTTGGTCTTGTGGGATAGCCAGAATTAATTTGAAAAAGTTGGTCCACAAGTAACCCAGTCCTTTACCATGAAGGACTTTACTGATAATAACCAATATCATGAATTGCACCTGGAAGCCAGGGTAGTCCATGGAGTAATTGTAGTGTGTCCGCGTACTAAAATGCACCCATCCATTACATTCTGCCACAACAGTTGCAGCTTTCAGATTAAGAGTAGTCCCATATAGAGTGTGATATGTAGTCAACCTGGAGTTGACTAAGGTGTGAATGAGTAATCTTTCCTCCCCAGTCTAGAAGCAGACACAATTAGTACACAAGATGTATTTGTGGAAAGGCCCTTGTGGCATTTTGTCACAAATCAGCTTCAGTTTATTCCCATTTATCCTGCTCTTTCTATATCTTACACAATAATTGGTAGTCTTGTTTAATATTGTTTTTCATTGTTTTCACAACACTTAAAATACCATTTAAGCAGAATTGGTCTCATAAATTCTAACATTGAATATAAAGCATCAGAAATGTATAAAAATTGGATATAAATTCTATGAAATAAGGATCTTTCATTGTACTGCATTAAGAAAATGGTACAGGCCTCCATCTATTAAGCTCTGATTTGTTTGTAAATGATATTCTTATTTAATCATGATCAATAAAAAAAGGAAAAATGATGACTAAAATACTGCAAAATGTAAAGGTTATTAAACATTTTAATTACTTTTAACTTCAAGAATTACTTTAATTCTTTTAACTTCATTTATGCATAGATTTGTTACATGAAATATAAATTGTATTGTCTGTCCTTTTATTTCTGTGAGAGCTGATGCTGCTCTCTTTCTTGAAAACTGTTGTTTTTCTGCAAATAACAGGTGATTACTTTTTATTGTCAGGCTGTGAACAGTGAACCTAGCAGCATGTCCCTTGCATTATTTTCTCCATTAATCAAAGAAGTACAGATTTTCAAAAAACATGTCCTTGTGAGAAGATACTATAATTGACATTTCATTCACTAAGTGTTTAAACTTTCTAAGCAATCTGAGGCAACTACAACCCCTGCTTTGGTGCCAGCTGTGTATGTTGCCATGGGAACTCAGTAGGGACTTAGCTGCTGATTACTGTTCTAGGGACCACACCTGGCTTATTTGCATTCAATTTAAGTTGAAGAAATTTCAAAAGAAGAAAAGGGGAGCTTAGATTAGCTAGTGAGTTGCCAAAAATGGATTGTCATTTTGACGCTGCCAGTTTGGACAACAAAAGCTATTTCTTATTCATCAGAGTTTTTGGCAGTCTCATCCGTTCTTGGAATTTTGTAGATATCATGGTGGTAGATGTTGGTACAATTTTGATTACGCTTTGCATTCTCCTGTATCTTTCTTTTATTAAGCAAATTCATTTCATCCATTGTAGAATTGGTGATTTGATGGGAAATACTTCCATGGGGGGGGGGGAAACCACTCATTCTTCATAAATTTAATTTCGTATTAACAAAAGCTTAAAAAGTGAAAGAAGAATCTGCATTTTACTTCTTACAAATTTTATAAAAGAAATATGAGAAGTTGACCTATTCATATGTCAGTTGTTAACCCAAGATATACATGGGTTTGCTGATTCAGAGATCCACTTCACTCTTCTTTTCCCAGTCAAAGATGTTACATTGGAGTTACAAATGAAACCAATGTCTTAATAATTAAAAGAGACAGAAATAACAAACCATAGAGCGATTTGGATAACTTTTTTTATTTTGGTTTTACAAAAGAGATGTGTTAAACGTATTAAGGAATTTCTGAGAAGAGACAAAGAGAAAATGAAAATAAATTATGTTCTGGGATACTGGGATTTAAAGAGATTAAAGATTAAGATTTTTAAAAGTGAAGAGAAGATATACAAAGTTGGTTCATTTGATCAAGGATAAAATATGCACGTTCCAGTCCTTTATCCTAAAACAAAATAATTGTGCAGAGTACGCCCAACTAACCAGCCTGACTAACTGAGATGAAGGAAGCTGTAAATCAAAAAATTTTGTAAGGAAACCAGGTTGGGAAAATGTGCTGTGGAGTCCTTGGTGCCCTTAGAGCAGTGGTTCTCAACCTTCCTAATGCTGTGACCCTTTAATACAGTCCCTCATGTTGTGGTGACCCCCAACCATAAAATTATTCCTAAAACCTTTGAAAATATGTGTTTTCCGATAGTCTTAGGCGACCCCTGTGAAAGGGTCATTCGACCCCCAAAGAAGTCCCGGCCCACAGGTTGAGAACCACTGCCTTAGAGCTTAGTTACTTGCTTGTCCATCAGACGAGTACAAACACAGTACAGCAACCAGAACACCAAAAAAAGGAAATAGACCATCTTTTGAGGAACATATGTTCAAGATATTTTCAGCATCTGTTCGAGAACATCTTCCAACAAAATGAGTACCTGTGGAACTTTATCAAAAATGACTGACCACCCAACCCAGTAGAGCACAACCAACACAAGCTATGGAAAGAATAATACTGCTATACACCAAAAACATCTCAGAAATAACCAATAGACTATTATACCTACCTAGCATCTCAGTAGCACAAAAACCAGCTACAACCCTCCAAAATTTCTTAAGTAAACCAGTGGCTGAAGAAGAAAAAACAGAAGTCATCTACAACATACACTGCAGTATAACAGCCACTCTGTAAGACAGACAGTCAGAAGATTAACAGAGTGCATCCATGAACACCAACTAGCAGTCAGAAGGCACAACAACAGATAGGCTCAATCATAGTTTTAGCTGGGAAATCGAGCATTCTGGATCAAGGTAAATTAAAAAATACTGAAGAATTCCTGGAAGCTTGGCATTCAGACAGATCAATAGGCATATGGAGATGAACTACATTTACACTCCATTTAGGACAGAATTAAAAAAAGGAAACAAAAGACCAGGACACATTTCTTCCAGCAACCAATATCCAGATAAGTAGGTATTAACATCAGACAAATAAGCAGAAAACAATACTCTAATCAAGGAGCTACCAAGGGGGAAAAACACCCTTGACACAGGTCAAGGTATTGTATAAAACAGGGAGTGAAGCCCAGATTCATTTAGACTGATGATATTACCTAGTTTGGTAATGAAACATCCGTAAGCAAACAACACACTCAGAGAGGACCAAGAACTCCCCTATTCAACCCTAAATTATATACTATATATTCTCTTCTATTGGAAAGTGAGTATTTGCTAATCTCAAATTAGTCTTTGATGTTGATTTAGAAAGTAGAAGTTAGCCATTGGTAAAGTGCTGCCCCTATACTGTTAAAAAAAGATTAAAAAAAACAATCTTATTTTTCACAATTGCTGTGACTTTGGAAATGAACAGTAGGATTACTGAAAAAAGACACTTATTTTTGACAGCTAAGGAACAGCCAAGTAAGAAAATAGATATTACAGCTAGTCTTACCATTTCCAGAATTTAGTAAAACTGAAAATGAATTGCCAGATGGGAATTATAGAAACTAGGCATGCTAATTTAGCATATCTTATTTGCATGATTAGCATTGCTGTTTTGCATAATATGTAAATTATTCTGGCTTGGGGAAGTTGGGATGTGACAACCATATCCTCTCAAAAGTGTGAAGAGAAGAAATATCAAGGAAAGAATTGTGATTGAAGAATTGCACTGGATAATGCTGAATGGTTTGTTACAAATTCTGTTAACCTACAATACAAAGTTTATGTATACAGGATCATACAGGGCATATTTCTTATTGTCTATTGCCATTTAGCACGTAGGCATGAAGGTAAATAAGTATTCATTTCCTTTTTCCTCTTCAGTTTTTCAAACTAAATGGGGAAAACCCGTTTCAGTGGTTTCCAATTGCTAACATTATTTTAATAGGCATTTCTCTCCTAGAAAGAAATTATTTTTCAGCAAGTTTCTCTCTTGTAGATTCCTAAACAAACCTCTCATATGTGCAAAAGGTCTCGAGCAGTTTGGGAAATTTAATTTGGATCTTTTTTTGACTTTCACATATTCGGTTTATTTAATTCTAAGTGTAACATAGACATTTATAATGAATAGAAGGCTGTGAAGAGAGCAAAATAAGGCAAAAGGACCTACCTGAGACAGTAGCAGTGCAGTGCAAAAGGAATCCATAGGTAAAAGGACTAGAGATGAATTTTGGAGAAAACTAGGATTCTGAATAAATACAATCCAGAGGAAAGAAATATATTCTATTAGGTATAGAAATAGATTGGTGACATAAGACTATGTCCTATGACATTCATTCATTCTTTGATCTGACAGAATGAATGACAATGATGCTGCTTGATAGTATTTGCTTGAAAAGTCTTTATTTCTACTAATGTTTTAAGTGGTGAAATCCTTGATGCTCTCTGAATTTGGCTGTTTGCTTGCAGACGTTTTGTTATCCAACTAGGTAACATCCTCAGTGCCAGTTTTAATGTTTTAATCATAAGTATAAATATGTAAGTCCACCAATGGAATGTATCTAAAAGCTTGCTTGATTTGATTATGATGAAAGATCAATATAATTAATGAAGGATAAAAAATGATGAATACAAGAGAGATAAGTGATGTCAGATGTGGGACAGACTATTATTTTGCTATTATCTGGAGTCAAATTTGGTAAAAAACAAAAAAGAAAGAGAAAATTGTGAAACAAACTTGGACTAGTAGTGTTGCATTTAATTAACAAAAGGAATTGATCTGCTCTTCCCAAACAAAACTTTCAATCTTGCTTTGACAAGACTTCTGCTCTCAGGTAGGGTTCCTACTATGCTTCAGCAAATCAGTTCTGGAATTCTTCATTGAGAACAGGACTGTAGCTCATCAATGATCCAGTTGTGTGTGTAGAAGCCAGTCTTCCATACCCAAAGCTGTATCTCTGTTTATACTTGCTGGGGATGCCTTCATGATTATTGCAGTGATTCTTAGCAGCAGTCTCAACCATCTCCTGAAAGTTGCTTGGGCCTTTGTAACTTTGAACAGTAATTACATGAATTGTTACATGAAGTAAGTCGAGAGCTACTTACATATTAAAGGATTCCACAGAAGTATATAGAGTAATATTAATGGGAGATATGAAAAAGGATGTTGATAGAATGATGAGAGAAAAAGTATGTACAATTTTTTGATTGTTGCAAAAAACGAGGATGACAGAAAGATGCCATTCTGAAAGTACTAAGGTTAGGATATCTAGTTTGATTGTTTTATGAAGATTTTGGAATGTTATCTATTTCCTTATGTAGATTTTATTTAAATACTTTTAATTCTCAAGAGTCACTTTGATTGCAGCTGATAGCAATATTAAATATATATTGAATAATGTAGAAAGAAAAGATAGCATTAAGGCACAATCAAAGAGAGCAGGAAAACCTAGAACATTTTGATGGAATTAACCAATTATTTGGAAGTGAATAACAAGGACCTTCCAATGGAATGAATAGAATTAAAAACATAAGTGATGAAAGTATGGGTTGAAATAAAATTGAAGAAACCCTGGAAGGAATATTTTAGATATTGATATGGGAATGATAGTGATGTGTCAAAGTGGAAATGAAACAAATATTTTAAAAGTTTGCATGTAAGAAAAGTGAATGAAAATGAAGTCATAAATGCTGTAAGAAATGGTAAGGTTTGGATGTAGATGGTTTAACAGAGAAATATAGATATGGTTTGTTTGGAAGAGATTGTGTCATCTGATCTAACAAACATGGTGACAATGACCAAAATTTGAAAAGTGCACAATATTACATGCTCAATAGTATATATGTAGACAAGGTTTTTATATGCATCAAAATTGTTTAAAAATATGGATTTGAGAAAGTACGTTTATTGTACATTTGTCAATTTAGAGAACCAATATGATAAAAGTGAATAATGCTGAATTAAAGAATATTTTGCATGAATATAAAGAAAAATTGCTGAATGTGATAAAATAAATATAGCAATAAATGGAATGTTTGTTGAATGATTCAAAATTGAGCAGGAAGTAAGATAAAATTGTGAGATAATGTCTTGGTTGTTTTAATATATTTATACGTAAGAATAAAGAAGGCATATGGCTTTGCCTGGAGCTATGAACATTTGTGGACTTTAGTATGCAAATAATACTGTGTGCTTGGCCAAGAAATTTAATGATTTGCAACAAATAATAGGATGTAATAATGAACATAAATCTCAAAATTGTTGTATAGAATCCTCACATATTGACTGATGGTTTAGCAACCATTTGAAATTATGAAGGTTTCAGAAAGGGTGCTTCCAACTGTTGCAAAATGTTGCATCACCCTCCCAGCGATCACATGATTGCGATCTGGCTGTGATGGCTCAATAGTTAAAATTCTTGTTAGCTGGAAAGCTTTGGCCTAGATTTGAAACCCAAGTACTGTGCGATGGAGTGGAGTCCTTTTACTTGTCCCAGGTCCTATCAACCCTGCAGTTTACACCACTTAAGAGGGAAGGTAGCAACATTCCGTGTCCTCGGCGTGTAATCATGCTGTCCACATGAGCATGGAGATGTCTTCAGACAATGCTGGCTTTCTCAGCTAAGAATTGGAGATGAGCATTGTCCCCCGAATCAGACGACTGGAAAGAGGAAACCTTTATTTTTACCCAACAGTCACATGATTGCAATCTGGGTGCTTGGCAATCTGCACTTACAACTGGGTGCTAAGCACTCCGTGATCACAGGATTGCCACTTGCTATCTCTAGAAAGTCATTGTGCAAGATGGCAGAGAAGTTTGCAAACTGCTGTTGCATGCTGAGAGGGCTCCCTCTCATCTGCTGTTGCGTGCTGAAAGGGCTCTCTTTCATCTTTGGGGCCTGGATGAAAGAGGTGCCTGCCATTTTGTTGCTTGGATGTCAGTAGCCCAAAATCCCTCTCTCTAAGTCTCTGCAGAGAACTCCACAGATGTAGAGAGAGAATGATGCCCAGCTCTGTGCTTTCTTGAGATTGGCAGCCAAAATTCAAGCATGAATGCAATCCAAAATCCCTCTCTTCCCACCTCCATAGAGTGCTCTGAAGGGACAGGGAGAAACACCCAGCTCCATACCTGCTTGAACCTTGGCAGCTAAAATAAAGGCATACATAGAGCTCAAAATCCCCCCCACAGACATGGAAAGGGATACTACAGTACTAATTTGATGACCTGTGGGATTATTTTACAACTGCAACTGGGAATGCTGGCATCGTGGGTTGTTAAGTAAAGCAGTCCATGGGCATCTCACTTAACAATTGCTTCACTAAACAACCAAGACTCTGGTCCCAATTGTGGTCATTAAGGGAGGATTACCTGTATCAAGGACCTAGGTGTTGTTTGATCAAGCTAAACAATTACAAATATAGATGAAACCAAATTTTAACAGATGGGAATGGTTTATTAATACCAATATGGTAAATTGAAGATTACATCATTGTAGCAATTTTAAGTCATTTCCTGAATGATGTCATGCAAAATATACAACTTGATATGATGTAAATCAAAATTTCACATGAATAAATTTTAAAAAAAACTAGAACAAGTAGATGAATATGTGTGTGTTGGTAGCATATTTACTAAAGATGCAAAAATTGAGAAATTTTAAAATGTACCAATACTGGTATTAAATTAAGTGGCAAGTGGTTTGTTGTGAGGAACAAATGTCAAAAGAAGCAAAAATGGCAATGAATGAGAATGTACTTTTGCTTAACTTTGATATCTGAATATGAAAGTTGGATATGCCAGGAAAAGCATAAAAAGAAATTGAATGCAATAGGAATGAGGTACTTAAGAAATGTGTGTGGTAAAACAAGAAGAGGTAAAGTCAAGAATAAAGGAATGTGAATGAATGTGGACTGAATACAAAAGTGAATGGCCGGTATGAAAGAATTAGGTTATTTGTTGGATGGGGTGAATAAGAATTGAATTGCAAAACAAATCTATTCTAAGAAGAGTGAATGGGTTAAGAATGGAAAGACTGAGAAAATTGTAGAATGGTGTTGTTGAGATCCTAAAAGAGAGGTGAGATTCAAAGAACAAAAGAACAATGTGTGAAGCAATGTATGGACATAGAAGCAAAGATGGTTTGCAAGGATGGAAATGTATGGAAAGGTGCAGTGAATGATGTTGGTATAAATCAGATTTAGCTAATTTTCTTTTTTTAGCTAATGAATCAAATTTTCTAAGCATGCTATTTCTTATAGCTATTTATATTTTCACAATGTTGCTTATTCCAAAAGGAAATAGCTGTAACGTGTGTATGTGTGTGCAGGGGGAGGGAGGGTTTCTAAATTCTCAGGATATATAGTTGAGAGAGCAAAAAATTATCTACTGGTATACCCTAAACCTGGGTTCTGCAACCTTAAACACTCAAAGAGCCATTTGGACCCATTTCCCACAGAATTTCCCACACCGGGAGCCACAAAACCTGGGTGGGCATGGCCATCTCAATGTCACTCACTTCCACCCAGTCACATGACCTCCTTAGCCATCCTATCCAGCCACAAAACCATTCTCTGTCTGTCTGTCTCTCCCCCTCTCCCTATCTTCCCCCTCTCTGCCCCTTCTGAATCTCTGTCCCTCTCCCTATCTTCCCCTCTCCCCTTCCCTCTCTCCCCCTTCTCTCTCCACCCTCTCTGTATCTCTTCCTCTGCATCTTCCTCTCCCTATCTTCTCTCTCTCTCCCTCTCTCTGTTTATCATTGTGTGTGTCTATGTCTCTATGTCCACTCTCTCTGTGTATCCCTCCGTGTGTCTCTATGTCTCTCTCTCTTTCCCCCCCCCTCTGTATGTGTGGGTGTGTATGTGTCTGTCGTCTCTCTCTTTCTCTCTCTCTCAGAAAGCCGCGGCTGGGCCAAGCCAGCAAGCTCTTCTTGGGGCATTTCACTACTCCTTTTATTTTTTCTTTTTAGAAATCCGGGCTGGCTGAGGAAAGATTGCCAGGAGCGGCAGAGGCTTCCCTTCGAGTGACCAACCTCCTTTTTTCCCCCCCTCCACTCGCAACCCCCTGGCCGGCTGTGGCTGAGCTGGGAGCATGTGCACACGTGGGGAGATCCTCTGCAACTGAGCGCCAAAGTGCAGCAAAGGCACATGCATTTAAGGAGGGTCTTAAGAGGATGCAACAAAATGCCGCTTCTCTCCTGCACTGAGGCTCTGGTCATTGCCTTGCCGTATCATCCCCCACCTCCGGCAGCTCTTCGGCTGAGCGCGGGGGGCATGAACTCCAGTCCGAAGTGGCAGGAAGTGAAGGCTGCCTTATGCGCAAATGTGGCGTGAAGGCAGGTACAGGGCCTCTTCGCTCCTGCACTGTCCGGCAACCCTCCTCCTCTCGTGACCCCCTGGCCAGCTGTGGCTGAGCTGGGAGCATGAGCAAGTGCAGGGAGACTCTCCTTAAGCTAGCGGCTCTCCCCACCCGTGTGACTTTCATGTGGTTTGGCGCTCGCTTGAGAGGGTCTCCCTGCACGTGCGCACGCTCCCAGCTCAACCACAGCCGGTGTCACGAGAGGAGGAGGGCCACCTGAAGGGAAGCCTCCGCCGTGGCTGGTGATCATTCCTCAGCCAGCCCGGATTTCCAAAAGTATCAAAAAAAGAAATAAAAGGGGCGAGGGGCAGGGCCAACCAGTGATGGGACAGGGAGCCGCAGCAGAGTGCCCAAAGATCCGCATGCAGCTTCGGAGCCGCGGGTTACCGACGCCTGCCCTAAACATAAATACATACATACATGCATACATGATACATATATACATAAATCTAAGAACACTTTTGAAGTAAATATGTCCACTTCCATTTTGTTGGATTTATATTAACAGTTAGGCATTGTATACAGAATATCATTTGATTTTACTTTCTTTTGTGAAGTATGCAAACACATCTATTACAATAGTTTTAATATAGAGGATAAAACAAACGTAACTAATTTGTATGTGAATGTTTGACAAAAGAGGTCTAATTAAAAAAAAAGCTTTCTAAAAGCAAAAGGCATTAATAAAATGAAAGCCTATATATAAACTTTCTTATACATAATAAAATAAAAAAGAAGTTCATGTATTTTTTTTAAAAGTATAGATTGCTCAAATCATATAGGAAATTGAGCTTGAATGCTCATTCTAGTTAGAAAAAAATAAATCGAGTTAAGGATAAGAATAGTACAGAATAGCAGAATGAATTATTTGTAACTCTTCTTTGACAGAATGTTAAGCAGTTATACTTGTTCACCAGAGATTCTGAGGGACTGAAGAAAATACTGATTGAATTATACTATACTGACAAAAATAGAAAATGAAAAATGAAAATGAAAAAATGAGGTTGATATTAAATAAAAAGACAAAATAGTAACAACCAGGGTGTTTAAATAATCCATTCTTAACTGTGAAAGTAGTAAATTGTTTTGTTTGCTTTCAAGAATAACTATAGATGGACAATGTGCCAGAGAAATAAAGTAGCGATATATTATAGGGAGGAAGATAATAGCAAACTTAGACATAATCATGAAGGATAGGTTAGTTCAGTGGTGGGTTTCTACCGGTTCGCCCCAGCTTGGGCGAACTGATAGTGGCAATGGCAGGAGGCTCCGCCCACCTGCCCAGACATCATCACAGACACATGCGCATAAGCGCTCCACATGCACAGTCCCAATTCCAAGCCAGTAGCAAAGGTAAGTGGAACCCACTACTGGGATAGTTCAATGACATGAAAAATCAGAATTATTAATGTTTTTAGTGATGATATATAGCTATAAAAGCTGAACATTGGGAAAGAGTGAGGGATAAGATACCGTATTTTCCGGCGTATAAGACGACTGGGCGTACAAGACGACCCCCGACTTTTCCTGTTAAAATATAGGGTTTGGGCTATACTCACCATATAAGACTACCCCTCTTCCAACGCACACCAAATAAAAATTAAAAAACATCAACTGGCTCACCCACAATGTAAAAGCAGCTGTGCTAGACCCAAAATGGCCCCTGCAACAAGCAGGAACCTCACACAGCCACAAAAAGCCCAAAAAAACAACTTTCACACTTTACACACACACAACACAACACAACTGGCTCACCCACAATATAAAAGCAGCTGTGCTAGACCCAAAATGGCCCCTGCAACAAGCAGGAGCCTCACCCAGCGACAAAAAGCCCAAAAAAACAACTTTCACACTTTACACACACACAACACAACACAACTGGCTCACCCACAATATAAAAGCAGCTGTGCTAGACCCAAAATGGCCCCTGCAACAAGCAGGAGCCTCACCCAGCGACAAAAAGCCCAAAAAAACAACTTTCACACTTTACACACACAAAATTCCACATACAGCTTTGTGAGATTTTGTGTGTTTGTGTAGTTAGAGTGAAACACTACAGAAGCACACTAAATCTCAGAAAGCTGCACAAATATTATTTTATTTTATTTTTATTTTTATATGAAAACTAAATTTAAAGTGGGGAAGACTACAGATATCATTATTAGGTAGAATTGCGGCAATAAAAATGAGCATATTACCCAAGTTATTGTATCTATTCCAAACGGTCCCTGTTAAATTAGATTAAAAAAATTTTTGGGAGCTCAATAGCATCATCAGAAAATTTATTTGGGAGGGAAAGAAACCAAGAATAGCAATTAGGAATTTACAGGACAAGAAGGAAAGAGGGGGTTTCGGATTACCTAAATGGGAGTTATATCAAAAAGCTGCAAACCTAGTATGGCTGAAAGATTGGGCAACTCTGAGAAATAAAAGACTGTTAACTTTAGAAGGGTATGATCTCCAGAAGGGTTGGCATGCATATCTCTGGGATACTGGGAAGAAGATGAAAACTTATTTCCATAGGCATAAAATAAGGGAGATCTTGATACAAATATGGGGAGAGATGAGACAAAAGCACTATAGGAAAATTCCGAGATGGCTTTCCACCATGGAGGCTATAATATATCCAAATATATTAGAAATGGGTAAAACGGTCAGATACAATGAATTATTAGATGGGGGAGGGAATCTTAAAACAAGGGAAGAATTGATGGAACAAGGTACTTCTATAGACTGGTGGCCATATAACCAAATTAAATCCAGATATAAAAAAGATAAGGAGGAATTTGGCATTGAGATGAGCATAAATGGATTTGACAAGATATGGATGGGTACGGATGACAAAATTCTAGCTAAATTATATAATTACTTATTGGAGTATGATATGGCAGAGGAAGTAGTTAAAGAACCGATGTTAGCATGGGCCAAAAATATCGGACAGAATATAAATCTGAACGAATGGGATTCAATATGGAATAATAATCTTAAAATGACAAAGGCGACGGCTTACAAGGAAAACCAATACAAGCTGTTTTATAGATGGCATATGGCCCCAGCTAGGATAGCGAAGATCTACCCCAATTCGAGCCCTAAATGTTGGAAATGTGACCATCAACAGGGTACTTTCTATCACTGCTGGTGGACTTGTAATTAGGCACAAAAATTCTGGAGGATATGGATGTGGATTAGAGAAATAATAAAAGAAAATTTTGATTTCGAACCAAAAGCCTTTCTCCTGGGAATTTTGAAAATTGAATATGCAAAAAAGAAAAAGTACTTCATTATACATATTCTGACAGCCGCTAGAATTTCCTTTGCCCAGTATTGGAAAGAAAAACAAATACGACCTCAAGAACATGTTATTGGAAAAATACTGGAGTGCGCCGAAATGAACAAATTGACTTCAGAAATTAATGACAGAGAAGATTCGGAATGTTATAGCGTGTGGGACATGTGGTACAAATGGATGGGGAAAAAAAATAAAGAAGGAAATAGAGTATAGAGATTAAGTATTAATTAATCAACAAAATCCATGGAGAAATGAACAGTATTACATTTAGTCTTAGAGATTTGAGCACTATTATCTTTAAATGTTTTGAAATTAAATTTAGCTTTAAGAAACAATATCAAATAAAAGACAAGTAATAATGCATGTAGATGTATATATGTATATATTTGCACCAATGAACCGAAAATGTATTGAATGTATCACTATATGTTATAATAAAAATCAAATTAAAAAAAAAAGAAAACTAAATTTAAAACTTCCTAAACTTTAAATGGCTAGGTCTAAAAAAGAACAACTAAAAAAAAACCCCAAGTAACTATTTTTTTAAAGATCCCAAAGGGGAAAAAAACTTACCCAATAGAACAGGGGTCTCCAACCTTGGCAACTTTAAGACTTGTAGACTTCAACTCCCAGAATTCCTCAGCCAACTTTGTTTTGCTGGCTGAGGAATTCTGGGAGTTGAAGTCCACAACTCCCTGCCTGCTTGATTGCAGGCAGGGAGTTGCTTGCTGATGGAATGGATTCAGGCAAGCGAAGCAAGGCAAGCGTTGCGACTAGCAGCTAAGGTAAGCAAGCTGGAGGGGGAAAACTTTTTTCCTTTTACATGGCTCTGGCGATCCCAGCTGCGTTGCCTGATTAGTCAGAGCTTGGATCGCCAGAGCCATTTAAGGCTCGTCAGCCTTTTGGGCTGGTCTGCCTGGTTACAGGAGAACGACACCCGGCGTATAAAACAACCCCTGACTTTTGAGAAGATTTTCATGTGTTAAAAAGTCGTTTTATATGCCGGAAAATACAGTAAATGCTTGTGATTTGGAGATGGTAAGGAAGACTGCTATGAACTATGGCATCAATTAAACAGATCTGGAAGAAAGAAACCTTTTGAAGCAGTAATTAGCAAGCAGCACTTCGTATGCCTTGGCCATTATGTAAGTAGAAGTTGACTGGAAATAGTTCGCCTTCAGAAGTTGTGGGTGCTCCAACACTGAAGGCTTTTAAGAAGAGATTGGACAGCCACTTGTCTGGAATGATATAGGGCAGGGGTGTCAAACTGGATTTCTTTGAGGACTGGATCAGCATTGTAATTCTCCATGGGGCAGCCGAGGGGTGGGAGACAGGATGGACACCTCCTGCAGCACCTTGCCAGCCAAAATAGGGCACATCAGACCAAAAACGGGGCATGGGGACCTGTTTTGGCTGCCAGAGGCACCGCAGGCCGGTTCTTTGCTATTTCCAGGTCAGCCCCACAGGCCAGATTTAAGCACCGTGCGGACCTTGAGTTTGACACCCCTGATACAGGGTCTCCTGCTTGAGCAGGAGCTTGGACTAAAAGATCTCAAAGATTCCTTCCAACGTTATTCTTTATGTTAAAGAAGGGAAAACAATGGGTAAGATGAATGGAAAAAGACAAGAATTTTACTAAAATATTCCTAGAAGAGCTGCAGTTCGTATCAGGAACAGATAAAAATAGATAAAAACAGATAAAAGAAATGCAGGGCATTTCTTACTGATATATTTGACCCAACATCATGATACTTATACCTAAATAAGTAATTAAAGCTATCAATAATTTGTGATCATTTTATTGCACTGCCCTGAGTTGCTCTGTGAGAGAAATGGGCAGTTTTTAGATGCTACCATTTTTAAATAAATGGCCAGTTTTTAAAGTAAGTAAGTAAATGGGACAATCTATTATGTCATTTTCCACAAAACTTTAAATTAGCATTCTATTTTGGGAGAGAGTCATCATTCCATATATGTGTTAAATATGTATTTCAATACACTAGTAAAAATCCACTTGTATGGTGGCCTGAATATTCTTTTCAATAGCTACAGAAAATAAAAGTAGGAGAGTTGCATTTATATTCTTATGAGCTTTCCATGATTGTCGACCGTGGGAATTAATGTTCATTAGTTACAGGATTCTTATGTTTCTTTGTTCCCCCTAGAGCAGTGGTTCTCAACCTGTGGGTCACGACCCCTTTGGGGGTCGAATGACCCTTTCACAGGGGTCACCTAAGACCATCGGAAAACACATATTTTTGATGGTTTTAGGAATAATTTTATGTTTGGGGGTCACCACAAATGGGGAACTGTATTAAAGGGTCGCGGCATTAAGAAAGTTGAGAACCACTGCCCTAGAACTTCAATAGCTCTACTTTAACTTTCGTTGTTGGTGAGCTTTTCACAGAAGAAGAAGGGATATGTTGCTTTGGGTTTTTTACTTGCCAAGGTATTGAGAGATGGCATGTTATTGGTTGATTAATTAGAGTGGAGCATGGTCATTGGTTCTTCTTTATAAATCTTTGTTTTGAATTTAGTAAGTTTTCACTAGAAGTAAGTAAATTCAGATTGCAAGTCCACCACTACTACCATCACCACTAACTCCCCACACCGCCACCAGTTTTTCTTTCTCTTCAAATGTATTGGAAGTCGGACCGGTGGGGATACCTTCACTTTCATTACAGTGCTGCCTGATTCATCATATCCAGTTATTGAAAGCAGATACTTAATATTTGTAACTAGTTTGTTAGCACAAAATCAATTAAAACGCAATCCACAAAAGGGATAAAAATCAGAAACAAAACAATTTTCCAAAGAGTTAAAATATTCAAGACCACAACATGCTTTGTGATAGAGTTTTAAGCAGGTCCCAGCTGCTATTGATATGCTAGATCCATGATGGCGAACCTATGGCACGCGTGCCAGAAATGGCACGCAGAGCCATTTTTCCAGGCATGTGAGCTGTTGCCCAACTTATCTGCAGCTGCGCATGTGCGCATGTCCCAGCTGGTGTTTGGGCCTCCAGTGCGCATGCATGCAATTCAGGGGACCCAGCTGGTCTTCGGAGTTCTGTGCATGTACACGAGAGTACTAGTGCGCAGCACAGGCATGCACAGATGGTGTTCACGCATGTGTATTGCACATGTGAAAACCACACGCATGCGCAGATGGTGTAATTGTGTGCGCAGCGCACGGGAGAGCTGCATGAAACCGTGCATGTGCAGATGGTGCGATTGCGTGCACAGCACATGGTGAGGCATGTGCATGAAAACTGCGCATGTGCAGATGGTGTGGTTGTGTATGCAGCACACAGTGATGCATGCAAAAGCTGTGCACATGCACAGATGGTGCAGGTGCACGCAAACCACATGGGGAGGAGCTGCACGTTAGCGCAGATGGCACATGCGCACACAAAGCATGTACCTGTTCGGCGAGTAAAAGGTTCACCATCACTGTGCTAGATCATAAATATCTATAATTTGTCCTGTTTTGCACCCCATAAGATTCTGCTTTAAGTTGCTGACAAATAGTGGAACAGTGGAAAATATGGATAAAATTATTATTGTGCTATACAACTGGTATAGGAAAAGAAGGACCAAAACAAAAACATCTGAGGTAAATAAGGCTCTGTGACCCTTTCTTAAATGATTTGCTACTAAGTAATCCTTAGTAGCAAGTAAGCTTTTAGAATAAAAGGGAGTTGCTGAATATGTGAAGGAAAATAAGAAATAGAGCATAAAGTACCTTACATTCTTTTTAAGATGGTATCAGGTTTTAAAATTAACTGCTGCAACTAATCATTTAAATGGCATCAAGACTTTACAAACTTGCCCTTTACAATAATACAGTTAATTGCTTGAAGAGAATGGCCAAAAGATTGAGATATGTTGGCATAATTGAAGTTTCATCGTTCTTTTCTTTTCCCCAGCTTTTTATAAAGGATATTTCCATATGGAAATTAATTATAAATGCTTTAAATAGACATCAAATTACCCTTGTCCTGAATTAGTTTCAGAAATTATATCTTTTTGATATGTAACTTCGTTTGATAAGTCCTTAGATTGTGTCCCAAAGCAACAGCTTTGGCATTAAGAAGTTTTTGTGTTTAAGGAAAGGAATATAATTGTTGAAAATCAAAAGTGTTGTTAAAGGCATCTGGAAAATACATTTCTGTCAATATTGTATGGCAGAATTCTTGAAAAAATATGGGCGGGGAAAATGATTCTAGAGTTATGCTAAAATGTACTGTATGTGTGTTTTCCAATCCCTATTCAACATATATTTTAAAAAATTGTGTAAATGATTTGAATTGAAAGGAATTTATTGCTTATATTAATTATATTACTGTGTTTTCCCAAAAATTCCTTCCGGAGAAGGGCAGTATAAAAATTTAAGTAATAAATAAATAAATAAAATAAAATAAAAATAAGACCTATCGTACAAATAAGATATAGCTTGATTTTTACGTGTGCATCTAATAAAGCCCTACCCCAAATATAAACCCTAGTTAACACCTCACCCAGTCAGTCCCACTGTCTTGTTGCATGAGGTGAGGTGAGATGCATACATAAAAATCAAGCTAGGGTGGGCGTAGGGGGTGGAGCTGTCCCATGTTTCCTGCACCGGCTTACCTTAGACCTTATCAGCTAGACCTCCCACACCCTGACACCTGTTGTGCCATTGCGTGACTTCTGCAGCCACTTGTGGCCAGATGCCACGTGCATTGTGCTGGTGCCGCCGCTTGTGGCAGGATGCCTTGTGTCGCGCTGGTGCCACCGCTCGTGCGCAGAATGGCACCATGTAGCCTCATGGCAGTATGCCGCATGACTCATCGCGCCGGTGCCACTGCTTGTGGCAAGAGGCCGCATGGCGCATCATGCAGATGCCGCCACTCACAGCAGGAGGCCGTGTGGCACATCACGCCAGTGCTGCCGCTTGTGGCCAGATGTCACCTGTTGCGCTGGTGTCACTGCTTTTGTGCAGTACGGCGCAGTGCGCGACATGGCCTCCTGCCATAAGCAGTGGCACTGAGCCATGCTGCGTTTTGCCATGAACGGTGGCAGTGGCATGAAAGTTAATGTTTTAGAATGGCCAAGTCCTGTCCTGTCCTGTAAAAATTTTGTGGAAGGATCTGAAGCAGGCAATTGATGAAAAGTAGTCCATTGGCATCCCTCAGTTGACGTCCCTTCTGTAAGAAGGAATGAGCAAAAATTATCTTCTGCCCACAAAGATAGAAAGAGCCTCAGTAATATTATAAGGAGTACCAGGTCTTTCTACCTTCGGAAACATTACTTCTCATTTCTCAGTAACTGCACAGAAAGAAAAGGTGAGAGGACCCGCATGGTTGTGGAAGTAGGGAAGCCACTTCCAGGAGAGTGGTGGGCCCCGGTAAATGTCCAGGCATTCTAGAAGTGGTGGGGCATGGATAACTTGTGTGCTAGTGGGCCTAGCTTGCTAATGCCCCCACCCATGGTAGGTTCCCACATGTTGATGGGCACTAGGTCTCTCAGGGCCTCTCTACCCCCTGAAGATCCCACATGGTAGTTTGTTAAGGCAAGTTGGGATTGTGGGGCTCAAGTGAGTAACTCGCTTAACAACCAAAACAATTTATGACCTAAATTCTGGGCTCAATTGTAGTAGTAAGTCAAGAAGTATCTGTAGCAGAGGTGGGTTGCCCCCGGTTTAGACCGGTTCTCAAATAGTAGTAAAACCGGTGGGAGGCTCCATCCACTGCCCTGGATGTCGTCATTGACAATCTGCACATGCGCAGAAGCAAGGCACGTAAGCGAAGCGAGTGCGATCCCATTGCGAACCAGTAGTAAAGGTAAGTAGAACCCACCCCTGATCTGTAGTAACTAGAAAGTAAAAACCTAATATAAGAGTGATAGTTACAGATGTTGATGAAAGGAAGGGTAATTCAGAACAACTCATAGCTCTATATAACATGTATTAATAATAGATACAAGTAAAAGTGAAACAAAGTAGACTTAAAAACAAGAAAGGGTCTAAGAAAAACAATGGAATATGAAAAAAGTAGTACTGGATAAAAATCTCCTACATAGTGTTAACATCAAATATACGGCTTAGAAGATATTTCCTACTTTCAAGAGCTTCTTGTACTCGAGTCATTGCCAAATTGGAAATATACTGTTCTGATGCAACAGAACTGATGAACCCACTGAAATATGCCAAGCAACAGAAAAAGAATCAGTAAAGACTCTAACCAAACTATGCCAGCTAATCTGGAGAACAGCACAGGCTGCCAAAATATTGGAAAAGAACATTCTACATTATAATGCCAAAAAGGGATTTGTACATTATCCTTAATACCACATACTACCAAAATAATGCTTAGGGTTGAAACAGGCACAACTTTGGGTAATAAATTCCTGGTTTTATTTATTTTTATTTCTTTACAAAAATTAAAAGAGATAATGCTTTTCCTACAGTAGTATTTAAGTTGTTTTATTTTGATTGAAAAACATTTAATTGTTGAAAAAGATGGTCCCATTTAATTAAATAAAAACTATAGCTCCAGTATGCCTGACTTACCACTTACAGAGCAAAAGTATTTTATGTTTAGATTCTCATAAGAGGTGTGTCTTCTATGAGTTATAAGATCCTGTGAGCTGTATTTTTTTTTTTTGTTTTTTTGTTACTTCATATAGCCATATGCAACCACAGGATACAAGTAATCTCTGAGTTATGACAGTTCACTTAGCGATGGTTCAAAGTTACGACATAAACCCCCCCCTCCCAATACTTACGACACATGTTGCAGCACCACGGCAGTTGTTCACATTAAGAACTGTTCTGACCCAGCTCCCCAAACATGACAAACACTCTGAAGTTAACTCAAAGCTTCCTTTATTAGGCGTGCCGGCAGCCCCGGCAAAAAGTTTCTCTCTCAGGCTAACAAGTCCATCCAGCCAGAAGATGAATAGTTGTCTGCCACATCTATTCATCTCTGCCCCCCTGCTTTTTATCCCCGGAGCTGGAGTGAGGCTTCGCTAGCAGCAGTGGCTCTTCCTTCCCAAGGATTGGCCCATGGATTTCCACTGCTCTCCTCTTCTGTGCATCCACGCATCAGGCTCTGGACCTAGCTGTTCCTCTTCTTCCTCATCAGCCACCTCCAGAGCTGGGGGCTGTTGATTCGCCATTTGAGGACTGATGGATGGCCCAGGCTCCGTCTCTCTCTCTCTCTCTCTGCCAGCTCCACACCTTCTTCCCCCTCAGAGCTCTCAGGTTGCCTTGATGCTGACCCTGACTCCCACGCCTCCTCTACCTCTGATTCAGCTGCTGGAGGGACTGGCGGCCGACAGACCACAGCAAGAATGAGCACAGAGGCTCTGCAACATTCGCTCTGCCTATCCCCCCCTCCCCCGGGTCTCTACAGGCATTAAACCGGTGGATACTCATCTTGTGAAGATCTAGAGAGCCTTCGGTTTCCTGGCCTGTTCGGTGTGTCAGGCCTTCGATGCATTTGCAGAGAATGAAGGCCTAAGATCATAAGATCATGTGAGATCAGTAGCCTGTGCATTTTCATCGGCAAAGGTCTCAAGTCTTTTGCTGATGAGAACAGAGCCTGCAAGGGGTGCATGCATCCCTCCCGGCCTCATTCTCATCGGTAAAGGCCTTTCCTCAAGTCCTTTGCCGATGAGAATGAAGCCTGGGAGAGGCACACATGTCCCTCTGGGCCCCTGTTCTCATCGGCTGAGGCCTTTTCTTTCCTCAAGTCTTTTGCCTACAAGAACAGACACTCATATGGCTAAAGATACAATTAATGTCTGTGCAAATACACATTGCATTTTGGGTAGGTTTGAATTAATCAGCTAATTATTTATCTGCAGGTTTCTGATTGAAATGAATCAGTAAAAATACCATTACTTAATTTTTAGCTGAAAAGATTGCTCTTTATGTGGTTTGCATAAAACCCTTTGCTATTATGAATGTAAAACGACTTGTTTGAAAATTTTATTTTCCTTCACAATGAAACAAAACAAAACTATCCAGTAGTTAATAGCTCTCTTCATTATGAAAAGTTGACTAAATGGTGGATTATGGACAAATCCAATTAAGCTGCAGTAATAGGCTGTATCTAATGCTGATCAAAACAAGTGGTGGAACAGATCCCTTTCTCTTCCTACAGATTCCTTATTTCCTTCAAATCTCATCTAGAGCACATTTTGCAATCACATTTATGTGCTATAGTTCTTTTTTAAAACTTCAGTGTCGTTATGTAATTTTTTTATTAAGCTAGTTTTTGAAAGTGTGGTTTTCATTGGATTTTAATAATATTAGACCTCTTAGGAATATAAATATTTAGTTTTGCAGATGCAAATAAGAAGTACATTTAGGGAATGTACTTTAGACTTTTAAGGCATCTCGGGAAGGTAAAATATATTGCTTGTCATATCTGACAGTGTTGGTTACCTTTATAAAGCAACTAACATGAGTATCTAGACTTGTGTTGCTTTTCTCTGCAGGATTTTGTTCTTTTGCAGGACTCATTTAGCAAATATCACATAAATGCACAGGTTGTAGTTAGGTAAATTGTGTTCACCTTCTAACTTGCTAATAGGGGTAGAAGGGGAGGGTTATTTAGATGGTGAAGAAAGCTTTTCCAAATCTCTTTTATTACAAAACTAATTGTTGCTAGGAGGAATAAGATTAAAGATGCTTAAGTCTGTGGGGTTGTTTTTAATTTGTATGTGTCATTTCAGTGGCATTTTAAGAGAATGTTCTTACCTCTTTCCCTTTCCTATTTCTCCATGGTACTGTGCTCAAGTTAGGTCTGAGAAGCAAAGCTATTGGAAGAAATTTCATTTTGTTCCCTAATTATTATGCTGGCACTTGGAAGATAATTTTTCCCTTCATGCACTGCCAATTAATATGTAAATGAGCTGATAAATATTTATATCATGATTTAAATTATGCAGGGAGTGCTTTCAGTGTACTCTGCAAATGAATTGTTCATGGACTTCAAAGTGCTGGCTGCTGTGCTAACGAGGGGAGATTTGCATAAGGCCCTAATCAGGCGCATACTGATTAAGCTTCATTATGGAAACTGCCAGCTGCAATCTTTGTTTCTATTTTATTAAAAAAAAGGGGAACTTTTCATGCTTCAGTCGCCTTGACAATGTCAGACACAGCTAGTAGAAGAGACTAAAAGTCCACAGAGCAACTGAAGTTTCTCTGTTCAGTTGAAGATTGCTATGGTGTAACTGAAGTTGTACTTTTTCCTAATCCTGACCCCCCCCTTTCTTCTTTTAAGAGTAGTAGTATATACCTTTTATTTTAGAGAGTATTTTTTCTCTTTCCTTGGACTATCTAAATCTACAGAAGATTGCACAACAATGCTGGACTGCAGCGACTATGTTTTAGGTGGGTATCAGTTTCACTGACTTCTTGCAAGCATGTAATATGGAAATAACGCTTGTTAAAATTGACTAAACATACAGATCTAATTGCATATGTACAATTGGGGGATGCATTTGAAATGTTGAAATCTGTCAGTGATTCAGTAGCAAACGCCTTCCCCATTCTTCATTTTTCTTCCAGAGAATCTTACTCTTCAGCATTGGAGAAATGGAGTTGCTCATGACTGTCAAGAATGGAAGCTTACAGAATTTTAAATTTTAAAACATTTGCCTTTTGACAGAAATAAGAATTTGCTTACTTGTATATATTGCTGTATCTATTCTAGGGTGTTAGGAGAATACTGTCATCGTAGCTTCATCAATTCATTTTATATTTTATTTATGTGTGTATATTTCTGAACTGAAGTCATACTTCACTATTTTAAAGCAAGCCAATGCTTTTGATACCAATGTTTAGCTACGAACAGTATCTCTTTCTATTAAATGAATGTTTTTAATTTTTTAAAAAAATATCTTTGTAAGGTTAATAGAATTTTTTATCTCCAGGACTTTTAATATTTAGCATTTTTAAACCTATGAAAAATAATTTAGTTACTTTTAAATAAAAACAGCACAGATTGAACTGTTTTTAGAATGATTATTTCAAGCTCTAAATATAATTTTCCAGTGTGATTTTCACTTCAGTTGTATTCAAGGGATTTTCATCTGGCCTTTTGGAATTTTGGGAATCTGATGAATTAATTTTGATAACTATTTTTGATAACTGTAAGAATATTCATGAACATTAGCTGTATACATAGACTTCAGTGTTAGCAGAACCTTTCCCTCCATACCCCTTCTTATTTGTTTTGAAATGGTAACAATTATGTGGTTGGCTAACTTTGGAGTATTAGAGATCTGTCAGAATAGTACTAAGAATGAATCTAGAAGTTAATTAGCATATGACTTCAGTACTGCACCTGTTATTTTCTGTCCTTGCTTCATTAAAATTCATTTACTTTAGAATACAGAATTGTTTTAGTGCCATAATAAGACATTAGATTTGCTGCTTTGTATAAAAAGAGAAATACATAGTTAAAAATGTGAATATTCTACCATGTACTATCCAAATTATGGTGTCTTATAGCCACACCTTTCCATTAAAAATACATTTGTCTAGTACTTTTGTATTCACCTTTAAATTAGACTCGTCTTATGGATTATAGCAGGATTCCAATTCTTTCTTAATTTTCTTCTTATTTTGGTGAGCCAGATGTCTTTGGGAGTTCACAAGCAGTTCATGGAGGTTCTATTTGCTTTTGAAGTCCTCTTGAGCTACTTAGTGTCACTTTATCATGTGGTTCATGTGGTAAATTCATTATAGCAGTCTTGAAATAAAATATAAGGAATTATATGTCTTTCTTCAACTAAGTTCTAGACAACGTGAGAGCAAGTGCATCCTCTTATTTTGAAGTACATTCATCATTTCTTGCTCTTCATGGTCATTTTTTTACTATTATGGTAATACATGTTTCCATTATATTGAAATCTTTTTGTGACAAAATATTGTATTTGTCTCAATTTATGTTTATGCCTAACATACACAATCTCTTTCTCTCTCTCTCTCTCTCCCTCTCTCTCTCTCTCTGTGTGTAGTGTGTATAGTATATGTGTATTTGATGCAGTCTAATAAATTCATTAAACTTTCAGAACAAGCATAGAATATTCTGTTGTACAAATGTGTTTATAATTGGTCGAGATAGAAAAAATATTTTTTGAAGATTGAGTCCTTGTAAATAAGACATACTACATATTTATATTGCAAATATTCAGTATTGGCATAGTGTGTGTGTGTGTGTGTGTGTGTGTGTGTGTGTGTGTGTAATATAAAACATTTTGATTTTTAGGTCAAGGTATAATCATGAGGAAACGGGTTTTTTATATGAATGAATTGGTTTACAGTGGCAGTACTTTACCATCATTTTTGGCATGATTTTGCATACTGACTATTACTATATGATCGGGCTCTGTCTTGTATTATTCAGATAACTCCATGCATGATGCAAGAGTAAAGTTTGCATTATTGGTGAAGCAGTAGCTGCTGACATAATCACCTGTTCAAAGAAGAAAATGATAAAACTAGGTTGATAAAACTAGGCTGTAACATAATATACAGACACAGATCTAACACACATTCATATATATGTACCCAATATGGCCTTTTCATACTAAGAGTGATAGCCCAAGCTTTGTGATTATTTATTTAAATTTATTATATCCATCCCATGTACTTTGAACCTTAATTGGAAAAAATATGCCTTTAATGTTCAACATGCATTTTTCCCATGCTATATTAAAATAGATACAAAAGATTATGTTCAGAAATCTGCTAATGTGTATATAATATAGTAATTTAAATTTACATTGAAAATGAGCATATTTCTCCATGAGCAATAGAATTTCCTATTCTTGTGTTTCTCCACCACCATCTTGCATGCATAACCCAATTTTGCCCCCAAATTGCCTTCTAGTGGCAGAATGGAATATGCCAATGAAATATTACTGTTGGAACCAGACCAAAATTTTAGTTTAAAAATCTGTTTTTGAAAACCTGAAAGTACCCGTACAAGACGGTTTTGTTTAATACTGTATTGAAACAGACAACTTCATGGAATCTTCATTTTCAAGTTTGGAATTTGAAGTAATTTGTATAATGGCAAGAAAATACATTGACAATAGTGGTGGGTTCCTCCCGGTTCGGTCCGGTTGAGCCGGTAGCGGTGATGATATGACATCACCGAACCGGTTCTCCCCCCCCCCGCCCTCCCCCCCCCACCCCTCCCCGCGTTATTCTTACCTTTTATTTGCTGCCTCCTGAGTCCCAGCTGATGACTAGAGGGAAAAAAACTGTTTTAACTCTTGCCGCGGGGCTTCAAAAGGCCGTCCTACAGCTGATCAGTGTTAAAAGCAAACAAATGAGTTGGGTCGTAAGTGCAAGGACTGGTCGTAAGTGCAAGGACTGGTTGTAAGTGCGAGGACCTTCCAGAAATGACTCTGACCAGCTAGCCACGCCCACCTAGTCACATGACCTCCAAGACACACCCACAAAATAAGCCACGCCCACAGAACCGGTAGTAAAAAAAATTTAGAACCCAGCCCTGATTGAGGACCCACTTGTGGGGGCAATAAGCTGACTTTGTATAAATATACAAAAGGATGAAGACTATTGCTGAGCACATTGTAAGCCGCCCTGAGTCTCCGGAGAAGGGCGGCATATAAATCAAATTTTTTTAAAAAAAAAAAATCTGAAATATAATTTAGTCAGGTTTCTTAAAGCTTCATTTTTCAAGTTCACATGTGCATTTTTCTTCCATCTCCTTTTTTATCTTATGAAAAATGACAGTCTTTGCCTAAAAGTTAATATTTATTTATCACTTATTATTTTCTCAAGATTTGTTTGTGCATCTGATAAAGTAAGTGAATTATTTTGTTTCACAGGTTTGTAGGATTTGATTTTGCCTTTGGCAATTTTCACTGCAATTTTAACGCAGTCTTTACTTATAAATAAATACTATATGTTGTCCTAAAATGGCACTCTCTGTGCTCCCCTAGTGGCTAACTGTTTTTAGTTTTTGCCTGTAAAACATCTATGGAAATCTGAAAACATCCCCTGTTGTACAAGTTTTGTTGATTATTTGAACTTGACAGTATATGTTACTTACTGACACAATTGGGCCTATCACTTTACTAAAACTTCATTTTAGGAGCATGTCATTCAAGCAGAGTAACAATTCAAGTAGGCATTCAAATCAGATATTACTCCTGTCTTCTGATTTATAATTCCCAGGTTGAGTGACAATTTACCCCATTGCTTTCAGAAATGGACAGCTGTTCTTTCTACCCAGGATAATGATGGCTATGAATAGATGCGAGGAAAAAATTACAACAGAAATAAACACAAGGCTTCTTGTACCAGGGATTTTCCCACACTATCAATTTTTACAGAAAAAAATTAAGTTCATGAAGGTTTAATACATTAATAAAGGTACAAAAGACAAGTGGTTTATTGAGTGTTCTTGTTTACTTTGTTTTTCATAATGTTCTAGAAAAATTACCTGGATTGTAATTAAAACCCTAAATGTGCCATAACTGGAAAGATGAAGAATAGGTGGTATTTTACAAAGACAACAAACTTATTGGCTACAATATCATTGTTTCATACAATTCCAACGAAAATCAGTTTGCTTGCAGAAAAGAGTCTGTCCATAACTGGAAAGTGATGGAACAAAGTTAAATAAAGATCTAGGGTATAATGAATGATAGTACTTGAAATAGGTTCAAAATTGTTTTTATGATTTAGGTCTTTGTTGCATCATTTAAATGTCAGAACTATTCCATTTTATTTTCTTGAATCTTTTTTTTACTCCTAGAAATACACTGAACTCTCCTACTATCAGCACAACATGTAAATATTGTATTGTTGTTAAATGGTAATGTTTGTATTACCATTGCACAGTGACAATATTGGGGAGATTTCAATGTTAGAAAAGGAGTTCTTTCTTAAAAATAAATGCTGGGATGTGTCATCACATTCAAGTTAGCATAGTAATACAATTGCACAATGATAGCTTACATACATCATGGGAACTTCTCAGAAGATGTATCTGCATCAGTACAAGAAATGTGATTGGCACTGGGATAGTTACAGTGGAAGGAAAGTTGTATAAAAATTTCAGTAAAACAAAGTTTAAATAAAACTCAGTAGAAAATGCCAGTGAAACAAAATATCAATGCAAGGCTACTTGTTTAGCCAATATGTTTTATTTATTGCCAAAATAATTAATTGCAATAGTGAAACACATAATTCTTATTCCAGTATTCTTTTTAATAGTAAACAGTATTTAAAATTTTGTAGCTATATGTGGGGATTTTTATGCCCTGGTTTTCTTTTAATATACTCATGAATGCAAACTTAGCAATTAGGGTATAGTGTACTGTAGACTGATAAATAAAATGTCATGATTACTTCAGTCATAAAGATAGAGTCAGTAGGACTTTTTTCTCCTAATCGCTGTCTTTTTTGTTTGTTGTTTATTTCTGATGCAGACTCAAGAATGAATACTCCGTCAGAAACCAATAAACCTGTAAAAATGGAAAGCGGGGATGGGGAAACAGGTACGGATTATATGCACTTGAATCAGATTTCTTAATAACACCACAGTAATTACATGAACAGATTTACTTCCTACTTTTCAGTGTTCAGTATGTCAATATGTTGAGCAAGGCATCTATGCACTAACCGTATGAAAATGTGTATTAATAATAGATATACATTTTGTCCTGAAGTATAAAGAGCTGTCCTAATTAATTCCTCTATTCAGATTTGTGTTTATCCAATATGTACCTTCTGTTTAACCCCTTCCCCACATAGTAGAGAACCTGTTACATATAAAATGTAAAGTTGGCAATCTGTTGCTTTGTGTGCTTGTTGGCATATTTGTGTTTGTTGTTATGAATGAAAGAATTGCCTATGCAGTAACAGAAAAGTGGGAAAAAAATATTGACAACCTAGATTTCAGTTCTGTAGTTATTTTTGAGTTTAGCCCATTACATCAATATACAGTGATAACAGGGCATTCCAAAAGTTCTGTTTTTGTAAGTTGTTCTTTAACATGTAAAACAACTATTTTAACTGACACTGTAAAGGTAGGTTATGATATTTGCACTGTGAGTTGCTAAAGAAACAGTCTCAATAACTTTTAAGAATTCGTTTTAAATTCAAAACTTTTACCTATATCTGTAATCTTCAGCTGTTTTGAGTTGCTGTCTGTTTTTCTTTACCTTTTCAATTTTTTTACATTGTAATTGTACATAGTATTTTGCTTTTGTCAGAGTACAACCATTTTTATTCATCACTAATTCTACTACAAAGAGACATTTTTCATTTGATTTAAAAAAATATTTTTAAACAATTTCCAGCCTTCAACTAACTATTCAACTAACTAAATATAACTATTGCTAAAAATAATCTTACAATGGTTTGGAGCAATATAAGTTAATAAAGAATAATATATGAATAGTGTAGTTTATTATGATACACTGGGAATTGATTGGTTATTCCCTGAAGAAATGCTTTCTTTTTATGCTCAGTAATTTTGCTCAGTAATTTTGTCTGCAGTTAACATTTCTGCTTCATCCAGTATCATAAACATTTTAATTAAATTGTGAATTAAATGAAAAAGAGGTCACTGAATTATATTCAGGAACAGCATGGTTGAGAACTAGAATGAGACTTCATAATATCCTAAAGCCATATTCTCTGATCTTAATTTTAGTCAAATTATATCCCATTCTGTAAATTTCTCAGAGGAAATGGACAGGAGAGCCCTTTCCCTTTTGGCCATTTCCACTGAGAAGGGCTTAGCTTCAAGTATGCAAGTTTTGATATATACAGTACCTTTCTCCAGTGGTGTGCTGATAAATACACAGTAAGCGCAAGCCACCAAACAACTGATGAGTGCTCTGGTCTGAACTGACTTACAACATTTGCAAAATGTAACAATTGGCTCTAGTGAGTTGGCTCCAGCACATCTCTGCCTTGCACACACTAATCGTTCAGGGTGGGAATATATGCAAACAGCAGTTGCTGAAGAGCTGACTGTTTTTCCCCCAGATAACTGAAACAAGCAGATAGTTAATTCCAAATCATTTCCTGATTTTTTTAAATACTCTGAACAAACTATTATAGTATCAGAAGCATAATTATAAATTAGAGAATTAAAACCAATCATTTAATATTTCACTGATTCAGAAAATAAAATACATTACTTGCTTTTTTATTTATCTGTGAATTTATATATTGTTACTTCAAAAATTGTAGGCAATTTACACTTCAGAACAGCAACAAGAACAAATGAATACAAGACTCCACATAGCCAGACTAAATATTCCCCTTGAGCAGTTGCCTTAACTGTTATTTCCTCCACACCAAACACTGAAAAAGCAGAAAAAGTTTTCACAGTTTTTGAGAATGCTAGCAAGTTAAGGGCAATCCTAACTTCAGGAGGCAAGTTGTTGCAGAAGGGACTTTTACCACAAAGGCATGCTTTTTTAATATCCCATCTTATTTTGATGGAGAGAATCCTCAGCCTGCTGTATTGGCTATATGGAGTGGACAAAATCTATGTGGATCAGTAATTTTTACCAACAATAAAGAGTATTAATAGAGAATCACTAGGATCTTCAATTGGACCTGGAAGCCCAACACGTAATCAATATCATTCCTGCAAATACTGGTTATTCTAATGCTTGCAACTGTATTTTGTATCAACCATAACTTCTGACTTGTCTTTAATGGCTGTCTCTTGAAGAGCAGGCTGTACTAATCTAACCAGGAGCACATAGGTAGTTGTTGCTAGAGCCTCGGGTCCAGAAAAGGCTACAACTGGGACACCAGCTGCAGCTGTCCTGATTATGGCCTCCACTTGCTATTCCAATAGGAGCTTAAAGTCCAGGGGGACCCCTTCAATTGTAAACCTGTTCTTTCAAGGGAAGTGCATCCTGACCAGAGTTAGTAATGGAGCAATTCTGGAATTAGAGAGCTTCTGAACAAACAAAACTTCCATCTTGCTGGGATTAATGCTAAGACTATCGTCCAGTCCCTCACAGCCTACAAGGACAAGGACAAGACTTCCATAGCATCTCCTGCTTGTCCTGGGGTAGAAATGTACATACTGATGGTATGTCTCCCTGAGCCAACAGATAACCTCTTCCAGTGGTTTCATGTAGATATTAAAAAGCAGGAGATGTTGAGGAGCCACTCCTCACCATCAATTTATTGAGACTATCTTCTCGGGAAGGTATAGAACCACTGATTGATAAGATTATTTGCCACTGAGAGATAAAGCAGGACAAACAGCAGCACCCTGTCCCCATCTAAATGGATAATTTCTGATGACTGAAGAGCCGCCCCAGGTTTTGTGTGACATGTTGAAGCTATACTGTAAAAGTAGGCAGGATTATGTCTTGGTCATCTTTAACAGGAACCAGTGAGAATTACATTCTGTCTTCATGCCTAAACCCTGACTGATAAAATGCTTCATCTAGCATCTTCTCAACATTTGTTAAAAGAAAAGATTGGAGATGGGTAATACTTGTCTATAATGTCTGGGTTAGAGCATGGTCTCTTGAGAAATCTTCCCCATCTCTTCTAAGTCTGGCAGTACCATTCCTTCCCTCAAAGAAGCATTCATTAGCATCTAATGTAGTTCCTGTCTACTATCTAGTTTCACTAAAAGTTGCTAAATCATATATTTGAAAATTTATATATTTTGTTGAAGCTATAGGTTAGAATAATCATTCTTAATCTATCCAGAGCTCATATTACGTATTCAAATAGAGAAAGTAGTACTTTTCCATTTCTTTCCAAGAACAGAAATTCTGGTTAAGTTATTGTTCAACCTTGAGGAACTTTTTAGTAAGTTGTTTACTCCTGCCAGCAAACCCAGTTATTGCATCCTTGGAAGAATCAATTTGATGAAAAGTGTTCAAGCATCATAATACATTTTAAATGAAACAAATATTAGAACCTTTTTTATTTTTCACCTTTTGCTGTATTAGTATTTCATATTTCCATGCTCACTTCCATGTTGTATTTCTTCTGTATCGGTTGTCCCAAAGATGCTTTTTTAAAGGCAACTGGACTTTCTTTGTTTTTCTTTGAAAAAGCACCTTTGGGATGATCTGGATGACTGAGAATGTCCATAGACATTCTGTATCAGTTGCATGACTTCTAGTGGCTGAAAGGATTTTGAGATTTTGAAATTTTTTGTGACATGTTGATGGCTGTACTGTATAAGTAGTCAGGCTATTGACCAGTTCTATCAAACAAAATGAGTACAAAGTATCTGCAAGACTTAAGCAATCAATTGTTCCTCTTAAATTGCCTCAAAAATGCAAAAATGAGTCTAGATGTTTAGCTTCTAGACCCTTGGAGGAATCTAGGGAATCACACACACACACAAAAAAATATGGTGGGCTGCATGTAGCCCCTAATTTGGTCCTACGTAATTTAGGATATAAATAAAGATGTTATATTGCCATCATATTTTGAAGAAACAGCACTACTTCAATTTAATTTCAGCAGTAGTAGATTTTAGCTTTTCCCTTTCGTCTTGTCCTCTTTTTGTTCTCTCCTCATTCCTCTTATTTTCATGGATTATTTTATTCAGGCAGCTCTTTTTTAATTCATAATTTAAATGGCAATGTTAGATCTTGTTTTATGCTTACAATATTTACTCTTGTTTTAACTATTGTAATGTTTTTGTCTTAAATATTTTAAGTGCTTTTTAATTTTCCTAACATTTATGACTGTTGCAGCATTTCCATGGTCATGTGATCAAAATTAATATGCTTGGCAACTGACTTCTATTTATGACGGTTGTAATGTCCTGATGTCATGTGATCGTCTGACAAACAAAGTCAATGGGGAAGCCAGATTCAGCTAACAACCATGTTACTAACTTAATAAATGCAGTGATTCATTTAACAAATGTGGCAAGAAAAAGATTGTAAAATGGGGCAAAACTCACTTAACAAATGTCTCACTTAGCAGCAGAAAGTTTTGATCAATTGTGGTCGTAAATTGAGGATCATCTGTATTACATTGTCATTTTGTCATTCCTTTTGTATTTTCCCAAACTCTTATGAATTCATTGTGTTTTATTTCATTTATGAAGTGCTACATAACACTTGAAACCCCCATAATGGATAAAATTCTTCTGCAATACAGTATATATATCCATCATGTACTGGAGGAGAACTTCCTCCAATTGCCTGTCATTCTGAGGATGAAGAATAAATCATTTTAATAGTGATTGCTGATTTAATGGATGATCTGAGAAGTTGAATAGCACTTATTTTATTTTTTGTTTGGTTTCAGACTTCTTTGTTTCTCTCAATTTTTAAGGTGATGTCATAGTTCCTTCAGCAGTTTAGCTTCTATATCTACTAATTGTCTTAGATCCTGTTTTGTATTTTATTATGTTGATCTTTATATATTTGTATTCCTATCTAATTGGATTTTTTACTTTTATGATGGAAATTTTAGTAGCATTATTCTATTGTAGGTTATTAATAAGTGGCTTTAAAACAAAACAGTAAATGTGTAATATTAAACATTTGCTAAATACTGAGACTTAAAATACAGCCATTTTAAGCTCTTTGTCTTTGATTGCTACTTGGATTTTAAAGAACCAGTAATTTTTTCAGAATTGTCTTTTAAGAAGAATTTTAATTGGTTATACCTTTGCTTTTGTAGGCACACAAACAAATGGCCTAGACTTTCAGAAACAGACGGTGCCTGTTCCAGGGGCAATCTCCACAGCCCAGGCATTCCTTGGACATCTTCATCAGGTAAACATGTTTTTTTTTCTTTTATACAGACCTCTTGAAAAAAGTCACATAGATAATTTTAATGTTCAGGATTAGTACAGTAAACAGCTGGTATTTTAATAACTTCTATAAAATTTGCCAGATTCTGGAAATATTTAGCAGCCAATGTATGGAAGAAAATTGCAAATTGCAATGGAAACAGCAAAAAAATGCTCAATTGTTGAGTACATCATGACCATGTGATATGTCTTTTGTTACAATGTCTCATATTGCCCTTGGAAAGAATGCATGCATATCCACAAAATTATACAATGTTTTTAGCACATGATACAATTGCATATATTAAATAATTGCATAAATTATGAACATTCATAGGTTTTTGGAATATAGGTGTTGTCAAAAAGACAACAATTAACAGAGCAATGAGATAATTTCAAACTATCTTTATAATTTACTGATTATAAAGATACCGAAATTCAGCCAAAAGTTGTTACATAAAATTTGATTCTCCAAGAGTGAACTAGAGGCTGCAAATCATGATAATTGTTACCACTGCTTGGATATTGCTTATTTTCAGTTTCTATGTAAAAGCTACCATTGATAACTGTTGATGGCCTTGGAATCCATTTAATTAATTTGTCTAGAATGATGCAAATTTTGTAGTGGGATCACTTTAAAGAAGAATCAGTTTGATGCAGTAGTTAAGACATCAGGCCAGAAACTGAGAGACCATTAGTTTGAGTACCGAGATCAAGTTTTAAGTACAAAGCCAGCTGGGTGACCTTGGGTCAGTCACACGCTCCCAGCTATAGGAAGGAGGCACTGGCAAACCACTTCCAAAAATCTTGTCAGGAAAACTACAGGGACTAGTCCAGGCAGTTGCCAGGAAGTCAACACTGACTCAAAGGTACATATGTGCACGTACACACAAACACACACCACTTGATCATAAGCAATAAGTTTGAAGAGTTTTATGCCTTACTGAATTTGATTTAATTTGACTGGATTTATGTACTTGGATGGAAACATGACTAATTCAGGCATTTGATTTCAAAACCTCTTGTTCTTAGACACTAGAAGTGCTAAACAGATAATTAGAGGGTAGTTAAAGGAATGCTAGCAGAAGAATTTCCAGTAGTCATCATGAATGAGATGAAGGATTTTGACAATGAATTTTTATTGTTTTGTTTTGTTTTACAAATCAAGTGGTGTTTGGCAAACATGGAGATAAATATGTAGAAATAGAGGAAGAGTTAGCACAGTGATTGTATATACTGTACATAAAAACATTTCAGTAAAACGCTATTTTTAAAAAGTGGCAGTTGATAGTAAAAATAATTTTCCATTACAGTTTCTTACTATCGAAAAGGGGGAAAAATTGAACTGGGAGTCTGCCACATAAAGAGTAGTTGAACAAAAATAGTTTCTTGACTGTTTCTATTGTCATATTCAAAGTAGGATGACATATTTTTAAAACCCATGTTTAAATGAGATGATTATTCATTCTAGAAGTCAGGAAGTTAGTGTATGCAGCTAAGAAAAGAAATAAGAGTTTCAGATTCTAATGTATCACACATTTAAAGCTGTAACTTAAAACATAATTTTACAATGCGCTGGCGTTTCCTAGTCTTGTAAATTGTTTGATTATATGGAATCTTTTGGCTACCTTAGAACATCTAATAAATCAAAATTATCTTATAATGTTTTAGCTTTGGTGAGATAAAAAAAACATAGATTCTTGCTTGCCTATCCCCTACTATGTAGCATGTATTCTTTATATGATAAGTGCATGGAGGTTCTTGCTCAAAAGAATCCACTTTTTTATATACTATTTATATACTATTTAAAATTGTGTATTCCTTCTTGGTCATTTTGGGTACTGCCAAAATTGGACTTGTATGTTGGAGCAGGAAAAAGGGAATGGGTTGAGAATTCCAATTGTTTCTCCAATACCTGATCTTATATGTCAAAGTGGCTTTTAGTGTTGGCATGGTGGGAGGTTAATTTGTCAGACCCATCACTTCTCAATTCCAAAAGCAAACCCTACCACCAAATGCTGAGGAGCACATAATGAATAGAAAGTGAATTTCAATTTGGAAAGGACAGCAAATATTTGCTTTCTGAATTTGTTTAACATATTTTATTTATTTGTTTGGGAAATATTGGAAATTTGGGAAATGTTACTAGAGCCTAGTATAGATTGCTTCTTCTCACATTTACTTTTTTAAGTGGAGAACAGTTGTTTTTTTAAAAAAGGGGATTGTTTCACTGTTATTTGTAAAAAATAAATGGCTGTCAGGTACTTTTCTCCCATAAAAGTAAAGAAAGGCATGATCTTTAACACCCATCCCCCTGGAGTAAGGTCTGCCCCCACCTTCCTATCCTTCTGTAAGAGTTTAAAGACCTGGCTCTTCCAGTTGGTCTGGGATCCAATGAGGGAGTACCACACTGGAGGTGACCGTTGGACTAACTAGATGACCCCACCTCTCCCCTGTGTATCCTATTCTTCCCTTGTCCATCTTTTAATTCATATTGCGGTACTTTATTTTTATTGTTTAATTGTTTTACTATTGTTATATTTACATTTTTTATAATTTTTCAATCTACTGTTGTAAACCAGCCAGAGTAGCCCCACGGCGAGATGGGTGACAAATAAATTTTATCTATCTCTCTCTCTCTCTCTCCCTCTCTCTCTCTCTCTCCCCCCCCCCTCTCTCTCTCTCTCTCTATCTATCTATCTATCTTACCCCCTACCTAACAGCTGCCAGTAGGCTTCAATATATTTCTACACCTGGTAAAACTTGTTTCAGAAGATCAATTTGTCTCATACTTCTATTTGTTTGTCTGACAGATGTTAGAATTTTCTGACAATTTAGGTGGTAATTCTGGTTCTATGGAATATATATATTTCTCTTTTCCCAACTGTCTTAATTACAATATATTCTACATGAAAGGGCTTAAGAAATCAGTTACCTGTAGTAGAAAATACAACAACAGACCTAGATTGTGTCACAGTAAAATATTTTTTTTAAAAAAGAGAGACTTCACAAAATTCACAGTTTGAGTTAAAATAAATTGTCCTATTTAAGTAATACCTGTTTCAGTAACAGTGTGTTTGTTCTTCAATGGCAGAACACGGAAACATTCCCGTACTTCCATGAACCTTCTCAGATACAGAGAAAAAAACAAATGTAATTTCAGGTGTTGATTATATTGCAGTAATTATGTGTACAAAACTTTGTATGTTTGTCACAAACATCCTGATATTTCCTAGAGTGTTCCATGTTGCCCAAGAATGAGCTCATCCAATCACTGGGATGGTTGGAGGCCAATATACTTAAAACACTGTCTCTACTGTTCTTTACTGTGCTTCTTAATAGAGTTTCCTTCAGACTGAACTTCAGTCCTGGTGATTTTGTGTACATAGCCGTACTATTTCCTGTGCAAAATATAGAAATTATTTCCCTCAACTTCCAAGCCCAGTTCAGGTATTGCAATCTATGTAGCATAAGCTAACTATGAAAATCTGTTAGCTTAATCAAATTGGGCTGGCTTGAGCTAAAATTTAAATTGATTTTAAATTGGGTTGTTTTAATTTACGGCCAGAATATTTAATTATTTTAATACTGTTTTTTAAATTTTGTATGCTTTGTTTTTACTTAGGCTGTGCACCGCCCTGAGTCCTATTTGGAGAAGGGCAGGATAGAAATTTAAACAAATAAATAAATAAATAAATAAATAAATAAATAAATAAATAAATAAATGAGATGTGCAGGAAAAAATATCTTAGTAATCAATGTGATTTGGCTGGTTTAGCCTTGGATCCTATAATGTTCACAAAAACTGAAATGTGATAGAATATTGGGTGTTTGAGGCTAATGCAACAAGGCAGTAATACACAAAATGATTAGTGATTGTGCTAGGGTATATGCATGTGATCAAGGAACATGCATGAGAATATACATAATGCTATACATGCATCAGTTTTAACCAATACACGTATTCTTAACAATTCAATCATTTTGTCTGTACTACCTCTAGTCACCTTCCATTCATCCATTGTCCACTATTCCTAAGCTTTATGTGCTGCTGCTGTTGTTTTTTAAATACATTTTAAGATCATTTAGAATGTATATAAATTTGTCACTGGGCAGTAGGTATAAAAGGCTAAATTCAAACATGTATTTTGCCATCTATATACTACTAAATTCTTGTGTTTGTTTGTTTGTAACCTTCAGTTGGTGAAATGGTGCGTCATAGGACCACCATTTTGGAATTTGCATACTTCAGAAGGATTAATTTACAGAATGCATATAAAATCTGTGGGAATAAAATGTAGAAAAGTTGTGGCAGCTTTAGTGGCTGCACTGCCACAGTCAGCTGCAGTCACATTATAGTGATTTCCAAACATTCAAGGAAACTCCATGGGAAAGCCAGCAAGAAGTCAGAAGTTGCTCCCGCTCCTTCTGCTTTTTTGCTCATCCATAGTTATTCCGCCTTTTTGTTTAGGTAATGAAATATATCTGAAATGATGACCCAATGGGTCACAATTGTCTGGTTAACTATAAAATGTTCAATGAACTATAAAATGTTCAATACAGCTTGTGTATTGTTTTTAAGTTCACGTGGTTTGCAAGATTAGTTGGCAAAACTTCTTAGCATTCTTGCAAATTTGTGTGCTCTGGTTCAAGTTGATATCCAGTTCATACTTTTATAATAAAAATATATATGCTGCAAAAAATTATTCAGAGCTGCCTTGGAGTTTACCTTTAGAGAAGGAGGAAAACTGAGTATCTGTGACAATTAGCTCCTTTATAATATAGGATGAATTTATTTAAAAATAAAATTTAGTCTATACAGATATGTTTACTGCAGAACATAGCATCACTCACAATTATCTAATGAGATTTTTTTAGTTTTCATTAAAATAGTCTTAAGTATTTTTGCCAATTATGTGTAAGAGAAACATATTCATAATTTGATACTACAAAAAGAATTAAAACAGCAAAAATTGCAAGTTTTTATCTTCGCCATATCTCTACAACAGCTATGTTGCAATGCTGGTTTGCAAATCTCTCTAATGAATACTGTTCTATCTCGTAATACTACCAAAGAGATTAAACTGGATGTTGGCACTGCTGAATGAAGCGTTTTTACAGGATAATTACTTGCTTGGTGACAGATGGCATGCTTATACATTTGTAAAATCCAACCCAAAAATTTGGGAAAAGTTGGAAAAGAGTATTTGCTTATATACTAACTACCTTGTTTATGTCTCCTATTTACATGTATGCTACCTGAATAATATATTTGAGTTCCCAGAGCTATGCTGTAGTTCAACAGAGTGTATAGGAAAATTCATATCCTTTCTAATTTGGAAGTTTGTGTTCTTATGAAAATGATACACAACATGGTGGAAATCCCTACTTTAAAAAATAGTTAAACTTCTATACAAGAATGCCCTTGTCTCTTTGATAAGAACATTTTAAAAAATTTTAATTGGAGTGATTTTCAACCAATAAAGAATGCATTACCATCCACAAATCTAGGTTCACACAACATACTAAAATCTGAAGAAATTTAACATTTAGTGAATGCATAGTATCTATGATACTGTGCTCCACAAATTTCTAATGAATTTTTAATAAGATTCTAATTTTTGACTGCTTCATAAAAAATGCTGTTTTGATTTAGTCAGCTCCTGAATCTTCCCCAATCAGTTCAGTTCTGCAATGGGATTCAGCCTCCTAGCAAATTTCACTCATTATGATTTCATATCAATGTAGTTTTCTTGGCAATAATGCCATTGCATTCTGCTAATTAGAATATTTTTATTAGCCTATCTAACCTTCAGGGTTTAAATAGTATTTAAGACATAATACTTATTATGTGTTTTTCAAGCTGGAAACTTTGCAACCATTTTACTGATTCTATTCATAAAAAAAAATTGTTTTTATAGGTTCAGCTTCCTGGATCAAGTTTACAAGCTGCTGCCCAATCCTTAAATGTACAGGTAAGAATTACTATAAATTTCTCATCTGTCTCAGTCCATTTAGTTGAAATATGAATAGTATGACACAATAATCATTAGGTGTTCAACAGCAATTAATGCTGTTAAAACTATTAAAAACAGCTCCTTTTATATTATGGAAGCGGATAACATCATCAACATTTAATCCTATCTTTTAAATATATCATTTTGGAAAGTTATACAATGTTGGAGAAAATGCATTTATTTTCAATAGCTGAATCTAAAACTTGTTCATTTCTTTTAAAGATATATAGCTGACTGAATAAGCTTTGTGTATTGTATGATGCTACACCAAATTGTGATCCTCTGATTCTTACTATTAAGACATTCAAGCAATATATTAAAAAAGAAAAGAAAAGGAATGCAACAAATAGTATTTGGAAGTGGCTTCATTATAAGAATGCTAAAGACCGAAGACTATTCTTGAAGCCCTCTAGAACACACATCTAGTTACAAATGATGCTTCTGAAAGGAGCAGGAAAAGTGACCTTCTTCTGTAAAAAAGAGGCTGAACATTGACTTGGTTGCCATGGTAATTTTTCAATCCCAGAGAGAGATGTTGGCAAACAGGCTATATCTCCAGTGCAGAATGTTTACAGTCCTGTGCTGTAATTATCTCTCAATGACTGGCAGAATTAATCAGAGCCTCTATGTTAATTAGCCTGCTCTGTGGTCCCCAAAACAGGTGGTGGAAAATATGCAAATCTATGCAGAATTTTAATGTTCTCCATAAGCGATTTTAATTAGCATAAACCCCTCTTTGGGCTTTCCCCCCCCCCCCCGTCTTTCTTTTGCTTTCTTGCTTCCATTTCCTGCCTTGTGGCTATATATTAATTTGTTTTTCTATAAAATAGTTTAAATATGTAAACTGAGCTTGCCGTTATAAATACCAGAATTTCACTGATTAGAATAATATTTGTATTCTGAGTGTTGGTTTTCTTTCCCTTGGTACTTTTTGATATACAAACATTTTAGTATCTTGTTTAAATTGAATGCCATATTGATAAAATGGATACATGGAAATTGTGATCCTGTGATCCAAACCTTCAGTATTAGGATTGGTTTTCCCAGTAATTAATAGGGTTGGCCAATGTCACATACTTGGTGAAGGTATGCATCTAAGAATTATCAGTAAAATTGCATTGACTAGGAAAGTTTGGAAGCTTTAGCTTTAAACCAATTAGGTTTAAACCAATGCATAAGTGATAGGGAGATAATAAATCAGAGGCTTTATGTATTCAACATATTCATTTCTATCCAACTATGAAAATAACCTGAAATTACTGCTCTTTTCTTTTGTTCCAAATATTTTATTTTTTACTGGTGCGAAAGCAGATACAACCCCATCTATTACCTATGCTTATTTATAGACCCCAATAAATTTTTTAAAGTGTTTTTTTTTAAAAAACAAATTAATTCACAGTCAATGAACAGGGAAAACACTACAGTAGAATATGTTTTTGTCCACACTAATAACTGCTGTGTTCTACAAAGTTTGTATTTTTCTTTCTCTAGTCTAAATCTAATGAAGAATCTGGGGACACTCAGCAGCCAAGCCAGCCTTCACAGCAGCCTTCAGTTCAGGCGGCCATACCGCAAACACAGCTTATGTTGGCTGGAGGGCAGATAACTGGGGTAAGATCAGCTGTAGTGAATGAGAATGAGCAACCTTCTCAAGTTGTGGTATTAGCCAAACAACCCATAAAAGGAAAGTGAAGTAATCCCAGTGAATCTGAATTTATCAATATTATGCATTCTTGTAAATATCTGACAAGATGATAAAACAGATTGTTTTGGTTTTCCTGATAAGTATTCTACGTAAAGAGAGAAAGTACAAAAATTCTCTTTGCTATTTCTTCTAAATATTGCATTTTCATATGACATTCTGGATTCTAATAGAGTAGTCTTTTGATCTCTAAGCCCAATATGTTGTATTAATGTTTAACTTTCACACTTTTAGTTTTATATGTGGTGGCAATAGTTGTTCGTGTCCTGGCTACGACAATATATTTACGTAAATATAAATACATTTGAAATCTCCTAACCAAAGCAGCTCTATTGCAAAGTATCAGCGATTATAGATATAATTTTAATAAAACCTCTCAGTCTAAACTGTTAGTGAATTTTTACACATTTGTTTTCTACTCTTCTGAAACAAATATAAATTTTAGAAAACAAGCAATTTGTGATGAAATCAGTAGCATCATAGAAACAGCAATGTAACTTATTACATGATTGAATGTATTGGTGTCTCTGAAGTCACAATGAAATCACACTCATATTCATGATATCGAATCAGGTATTCTAATATTCATCCTAAAGTGTAACTTTGATTACATGTTTTGGTTTGTTGACATTCTCTTTTTCATATAGAAAAATGAACCCTTAAATTAACATTTTAAAATTTGGCATGAGATGAAAAGCTCTTTGTATGGGCTTTTCAGTTGAACTCTTTGTACATTTTTCAATTGAGCAAATATATGCCGTAACAATAGCAAAATAACATATAAATCACAATTTTACTGTAATCTGAGTATCATTCTTTAAGGCTTATGATAAGATTATGTGTGAATATTTGCATGGACCTATCCAGCATCCTTCAGGCTTATTGAAATGCTGTCTGGGTCATATTGCTGAAACGTTCTTGCCTGTAATATAGGGAGTGGATCCAGGTCTTTGAACCTAGCAGCTCTCTCATTACAGAAACTGGGAAGAATATTAATGTGTCAGAGGGAGTTCAATGCCACCTGTTTCATAGAGATAATGCATGTTTGGAAACTGGCAGAGATGTCAACTTACCAGCTCAATGTTATCAAAACAAAAAGACAGACGGAAGAGGGGGTGCCTTGGAAAGGAACAAATGGTGCACATGTTCCTCATCTATATCTTAAGGCATAATGGGGATGATGGAACATGGCAGGGATTCATATTAATATGAAGCAGCTGGAGTATTATCAGTTGTTTGGTAACCACAGCCAGTATTGCTATTTTTCATTCATCTGGCTAATCGCTTGTGCTTCTGGTGGATGTAAATTTCCTTTCAAAGCCTGTCAATGATGGCTTGTTCTTTTTGCTTGCTATTTCCTGTCAGTGCTGTTTCTCTCCACTGCTTGCTTGCTTGCTAATTACCTTTTTCACATTAATTTTGAAGAGGAATCATAGAGAATCTTGCTTCTCTGATCTCAGCCGTACGAATGGTCACAAGCACATGTCAGCCCCATTTGGGTGATGTAAAATTAACTGGATAGCTTGATTTTTTTTTTTTTTTATTGAAGCAAAAAATATGAAATAGCTTTTTAAATAAAAACTTCTCAGAAATTAACAGTGATACTTAAGAAAGCGGCTTTTCCTTTCTTTTATTAATGAATGTCCTAAAACTTATTTTTAGCTTACGTTAACACCAGCCCAGCAGCAATTATTACTACAACAGGCACAGGCACAGTTGCTGGCAGCTGCAGTGCAGCATTCAGCCAGTCAGCAGCACAATGCTGCAGGGGCCACCATCTCAGCTTCTGCTGCAACGCCCATGACACAGATTCCTCTATCTCAGCCGATACAAATTGCACAGGTGAGGTTCAAACTGTTAATGGCTTTAGTTGGCCAAATATTCTTTTTTGTTGTTCACAGAACAGCTGAAGTTTAAATCCATTATATATCTTGTTGTGAGAATATCTTAGGTACCCAGTAACTGCTGTGCCATATCCTTGTTGTAGAAAGTGTGTAACTTTTTAAATCTATCACTATTCAATCCAGGAAGGAAGGAATTTTTTTTAAAAAGTAGAAAGTGAGAGGAGGAAGCTTAGTTGATAAAGCTAAACTATGGAATCAGCAAAGCAAAACTTCATGTCCAAATCTTCATATAACCTCTAGAACAGGGGTTCTCAACTTCTGGGCTATGGCCCATTCGGAACCGGGCCCTGCAAGTAGCAGGTGAGCATGTATGCATGCACAGTTCCATTTGTGTGAGTGGCATGCGCATGCATCTGCCACTCTCACAAATGGAGCTGCACGTATGAGCATGCATGCCTGCCACACACAAAGAACTGTCCCCTCCCCCCTGCCAGGCTATGAAGCCGGAAGGTTGGGGACCACTGCTCTAGAACCTTTTACATTGTAGATGGAAGAAAATACTTTCATCATTTCGTTTATCATTAACAACATGGCTTTTCTTACTTGAATTTCTGTTATAACTTACCACCAAATAACTATTTCTTGTAATAGATTTAATCATTGGAATCAATGATTTAGGAGATCATCCAAATGATACATAGGCCATTAAGTCAAAATCCTTGTGCTGAATATAGGAATCAAATTAATTCATTAGTGGCAAATGGTAAATCAGCCTCAGCCTCTACCTGAACACATCTAGTAAAGGGAAGACCATTAATATTATTAGGGAACTGCTCTTATTGTTATAAAAGTTTGGCCTTGGCCATTAATTTTAATGAGATTTTGATGAGATTTTCAAACTCTGTATAAAGTCATTAAGCAGATCGTTAAAAATTATGTAGTGATGTTTCTTGCCTTCTGTCTAGCTGCTGTTATTAATATTTTTATATAACAGTAATATATATATATATATATATATATATATATATATATATATATATATATATATATATATATATATATATATATATATATATATATATATATATATATATATATATATATATATATATATATATATATATATATATATATATATATATATATATATATATATTTTCAATTTATATACCGCCCTTCTCCCTGAGGACTCAGGGTGGTGCACAGCCAGAATTAAAAACATGAAATACAAATATTAAAAACAATTAAAATCTATATAAATTTGGCCCAAAATTTAAAAAACCACAAACCAATTAAACATTTAAAAATTTTAAAAAATTTCTTTCTTTCTTCTTTCCAGCAAGCCAGCCCGGCTTGCTGGAAAAAGTGGGTTTTAAGGGCACTGCGGAAGGCACTGAGGTCTTGGATTCTCCTTATCTCTGGGGGCAGCTGATTCCAGAGGGTAGGTGCCCCCACAGAGAAGGTTCTCCCCCTGGGGGTCACCAGCCTACATTGTTTGGCTGATGGCACCCTGAGGAGGCCCTCTCTGTGGGAGCGCACGGGTCGCTGGGAGGTCGTCGGTAGCAGCAGGCGGTCTCGAAGATAGCTAGGCCCTATGCCATGGAGCGCTTTAAAGGTGATAACCAACACCTTGAAGCGCACCCGGAAGACCACCGGGACCCAGTGCAGCTCGCGCAGGAGCGGTGTTACATGGGAGCGCCATGCTGCTCCCATCACTACCCGCGCTGCTGCGTTCTGGACCAGCTGGAGCCTCCGGGTGCCCCTCAAGGGGAGCCCCATGTAGAGAGCATTGCAGTAGTCAAGGCGAGAGGTGACGAGGGCGTGAGTGACTGTGCACAGGGAATCCCGATCAAGAAAGGGCCGCAACTGGCGAATCAGGCAAACCTGATAAAAGGTCCCCCTGGTTACAGCCGTCAGATCTTCCTCCAAGGACAGCTGCATATCCAGGAGGACTCCCAGATTGCGAGCCCTTTCTGTGGGGGCCAAGGACTCGCCCCCAATAGTCAGTGATGGAGTCAACTGACTATATCGGGATGCCGGGAGCCACAGCCACTCAGTCTTGGAAGGGTTGAGCTTGAGCCTGTTCCTCCCCATCCAGAATCTCACAGCCTGCAGGCACTGAGACATCACTTCAAGGGCATCGTTGGGGTGGCCTGGGGTGGAGATGTACAGCTGGGTGTCATCAGCGTACTGATGGTATCTCACCCCGAAGCCACGGATGATCTCGCCCAGCGGCTTCACATAAATGTTAAACAGAAGGGGCGAGAGGACCGATCCCTGTGGCCCTCCACAGACGAGAGGCCTCGAGGTCGACCTCTGCCCCCCTGCCAACACAAACTGCGACCGGTCAGAGAGAAAGGAGGAGAACCACCGCAATACGGTGCCTCCCACCCCCAACTCTTCCAGCCGGTGCAGCATGATACCATGGTCGATGGTATCAAAAGCCTCTGAGAGGTCTAACAGGACCAGAACAGAGGAGCAACCCCTGTCCCGAGCCCTCCAGAGATCATCAACCAACGCGACCAATGCCGTTTCCGTGCTGTGCCCAGACCTGAAACCCAACTGGAACGGATCTAGATAAGATGTTTCCTCCAGAATTGTGGAAACAGTCGCGCGACCACACTTCAACAACCTTCGCCATAAAGCGAAGGTTGGAGACAGGACGATAGTTGGCCAATATTGCCGGATCCAGGGACGGCTTCTTGAGGAGAGGCTCACCACCGCCTCTTTCAAGGCAGCGGGGAAGTAACCCTCACTCAACGAAGCGTTGATAACACCCTGGAGCCAGCCTCGTGTAACCTCCCGGGAAGCCAGTACCAACCAGGAGGGACACGGGTCCAGTAAACATGTGGCCGTACTAAGTCTCCCCAAAATCCTGTCCACATCATCGGGAGTCACAGCATCAAACTCCTCCCAGATAACATTCTCAAGACTATTCCTCGTCACCCTGCCCTGATCTACCCAGTCAGAGTCCAAATCCCCCCGGATCTGAGCGATTTTGTCATACAGGTATATGATAGACTGATGGATAATATAAATATGCACTTATTTGCATATTATAAAATAATCCGTTTTTACCATTCCGCTTGTTGAGTAATTTATTATCTCTGATTTACCAATGTTTCAGTGGTCATCATGTGAATCCCATCACTATGATTCCCAGTATTTATTTTTTAATATAGAAAAACAGTAAACATGATGATGATGAATTGGTCTTGGCCATTTACAAAGTGTGCATTGCTTCATTTATATTTCATCCCTTTCCTCATGCATAAATGGGGAAATCCTACCCATTTCGCTGGCTAGAGAGGAGAAAAGGTAATAGAGAAAGGCAGTATCTTTTCCCCCTCTAAAAATGCTAGCTGCTTCCACAGAAGTAGGTGCATGAAAAAAGAGACAGAACCCATTAGATCTTCTTGTTATTAAAGGCTGCTGCAGAAAAATCTCAGTGGGGTCTGCCTTTTTCATGAATCAGTTGCAGTTTCACAACTTTCTTATCAGCAAGGGACAGGTACAGAGAATAAAGGAGCCAGCCTGAAGCATCAGCATTTGCTGTTAAGGATTTATTTCTGTTATGAACATGGCAGCAAATCTGAAAACTTCAAAGGTTTTTCAGTGGAAGGAGTGATAAAATTTATTTTATCACATATTGTTCCATATATACCCTTCAATGGTGTACGTAGGTACATTGTGTTCAGGGAACAAGATGTTTGGAGTCCTTCCTTTGGCTTCATTTTATTCTAAAAAGGAGAAGGGGAAGGTGTTTAGTTTTCGATATCTCATATGTTTTCCTTCTTGAAGGATCTGCAGCATCTACAGCAGCTCCAGCAACAAAATCTCAATCTGCAACAGTTTGTCTTGGTGCATCCAACAACCAACTTGCAACCAGCACAGTTCATCATCTCACAAACACCGCAGGGGCAGCAGGGTAAGCAATACATTTCTGAGATAATCTTTTAGAGTTTTCCATACAGCAAATTCATGTATTTTTGAGACACTATTTTTTAAAAAAATTGGTTACAGGCATGCTTCTTTTGGGAGAAGAAAAAGAACCATTTTATTGGAACCATCTGACTGACTCTAGTCACCTGATCAGGATGTATCTACTCAGTGTCCCTTTATAAGAATCATTTATTCTGTGTGAAAGATAAAGAAATATATTTTTAAAATAGTTTTTCTTCTAATTGCATATTGATTACTCAGCAACAGATTTACATTTCTTTGGAATGTCTAGAAGTTGTTCAGCTGTATCACTTACTTGAAGCTTAAGCATATAAGAGTAATAGTTAATTGGCTGAGCTTGTTCCCAGAAAATTCTACAGAATAGACATGTCATAAACCTTCAAGGGGACTATTATGAGAATAGTATCTTTATATTATAGATCTTTTTTTTTTCTTTTGGCTTAAAGCAGGGGTGTGAAACTGGTGGCTCGTAGGCCAGATGCATCACCCACAGGCCATGTCCACCCAGCTCCGCAAAGGGGAAAAAAGTCACAATACGTCAGGTGATGGCAGTGACGCTGCGAGTTTGACACCAGTGGCTTAAAGGAAGCACAAAATACTGGTAGCTTGTAGATAAAGACAAATAATTTGCCCTTCCCCTTTTCCTCCTTTTGTCAGGTTACCGTGTAAGGAGCAATTGTATCAACCATTATTAAACACTGGCTTTCTAGGAAATGGAATAGTAATGCAATTCGCTAGAACAAAAGTTCATTTGTATATTGCTAATCATACCTGTGGAGAAATCTGATAAGTAACAGCTAGGGGCAGAACCTCTATTTAGACATGGAACCCAGTAGAGAATTTTCTAAGCAATGGCTTGGCTTACCACAGGATTCCCATATGGGGTTTCTGGCTAATAGCTCACAATGGGAGTTCTGTCGGCAAAACCCTCTGAACACTTTCTGGGCAGGTCCTTTGAAATATGCTTGTGGTTAAACATCCAGAAGATGGTTCCATGATGATCTCTGTGGAGATCTTGCAAGGATTTTTAGGTTATTAACACCTAGTAAAAGATACACACACATTCACATATAGTAACAGGCTTTACACTGAGAATGTAATATTTATCTCAGCTTTTCCACAGTTGCTCTCTTATTGGATAAGACTACATGTTTTTGGTGTGGATTAAATTTTAATTAGGTTGAATTTAAATGTTCAGGTATAGATATAAGGTTTAGAACTTAGAAACTGATATCAAAAGTTGCTAATTGCTATTAAATTTCCCATATACTTTCTTGGAAGTATAAATATTAACTATTGCATACGCTTAAGCCATTAAGACCATTAACTCCTGCAGTATAGTTTCTAATATGAAGTAATTGTTTGCTGTGTAACTTATCTATAGTATACCCGCTTCTTAGGAATCACTCCAAGTTGGATTTAATAAGAGGATGTGTTCTTAATGCTTTAACATGATCGTTTTATCTGGTGAGGCTTGGTCAAAAAGATTGAAAGCCATGTGCATTTGCTTTTAAACTATGCACAACTTCCTGTAACATCTGCAGTTCAAAACACTGTAGTTACTACGAATTGGAAGTATTTTCAAATACCAAAAAAAATCTATTAATTTATGAGGTCTTAGATTTTGTTTCATTTTAAAAGGACAGAGAAGACATGTATATAAACTTTTTGAATTTTCTATAAACCCTGTATCTCCATCAAAATAATTGGAAGGAAGCATTAAGTCTTGTCCTTTCCTCTTCAGTAAAGATTACTATATACAGTATCTAAATAAATGGCCATCAATTTACAGGTAGTCCTCAACTTGCAACAGTTCATTTAATGACCATTCAAATACAACGGCACTGGAAAAAGTGACTTATGACCGTTTTTCACAGTTACAACCTTTGCAGCATCTCCATGATCATGTGATCAAAATTTAGATGCTTGACAACTGGTTCATACTTATGACCGTTGCAGTGTCCTGGGGTCATATCCCTTTTTGTGATCTTCTGACCAGCAAAGTCAATGGGGAAGCCAGATTCACTTAACCAGGTTATTAATTTATCAACTGCAGTGATTCACTTAACAACTGTGGCAAGAAGTGTCATATAATGGGGCAAAAGTCACTTAACAAATTCTCATTTAACAACAGAGATTTTGGACTCAATTGTGGTTGTAAGTTGAGGACTATCTGTATTTGCTTTTTAAATGGACTGCTGTAGGCAAATTCATGGAGTTCAACAAGTAATACTGAACAACAGAATCAAAGGGAACATACCCTAAACAAGATTTGCTGAATGTTTTTGGTTAACACAGAACAATCAATACATTTATTATTTTTAGAATTTAAGTACTGCCCAACATCACTGACTTTGAGTGGTTTGCAGTATAACAAAAACACAAAAACAAAGCAAGATGGTATCCAGTTGCTCCAGATAAAATAATAGAAAAACAAATACCACAAGAGATTCATTTCATAGTAACCGAAGGCCTGGGATGTCTTTAAGGCCTTCAGAATGCCACCAGGTTAAGAATTATACTGATTTCAGTGCGAATCTCATTCAAAAGGGCAGACATCATAATAAAGAAATCACATTTCCTGGATCCTGATAGCACTGTTTAATCAAAAGAGCCTGGAACCCACCAATTATAGCAGCACATATGGACCAGGCAGAAACCAGGGAGATAGGTGGTCCTTCCAATAGTCTGTTCCTATGTTATATAGGGTTTTACAGATTATATCCAACATATTGAATCACACTTGGAGCATGCTGGCAACCAGTGCAGCTTGTAAAGTGGAGGTCTCACATAGACATTCTGAGGTATGTTTATCACTGCCCACACTGCTGCATTCTGGACCAGTTGAAGCTTCTGAATGGTGTTCAAGGTAGTCCCTATATATAGCACAGGGTAATAATGCAGCCATGAGGTGAATGGAATATGACTGATTTTCTGAAGGGCTTCCCAATTTAGAAGGGGCACAATTGATTCCTCTAATGGAGCCAAAGGTCTTCCCTCCTTTCCAATTCAAGTCCTTCTTTGCCTAATCAGTTATCTGGTATACGCTTCAGTCATATACTGCACTATTTACAGTAGATTTCATAACCTGAAGCCCAAGAGTTTTAAGTGACCCTCCAAACCATTTGGCTTTCCAACCATTTATAAATCTTTGGGATTCTTAATGTGATATAAGGGAAAATTAAATTTACTTAAAATTTAATTTAATCTCATACCTTTTTGCTTTATAATCTTAATCTGTAGCTCAGAATTAAAGTGCAAACTATGGTTTGAGAGACTGTGCCCACATGAGTTATGCTTTCAAAAGCACAATAACATAAGAGCTTAGCTAATATTTTTCTTCCTGCTCTGTTTCCACTGTTTTTAAGAAAATAATGGAGCTAATATAGACTTCGTTTAACAGTAGGCTGAGCAACAAATATGATACACATGAAGAAATGCTGTGCATTTTAGAACCTGTACTGCAACAAACTATGCTAATTAATTTCATTTATGTAAATGGAATTCAATTTTCAGGTCTCCTGCAAGCGCAGAATCTCTTAACGCAACTACCTCAGCAAAGCCAAGCCAACCTCCTGCAGTCTCAGCCAAGCATCACTTTCACCTCTCAGGTCAGTTCATTGCTTGTTTATTTTGTTTTATTTATTCTGCTAACTGATGAGATATAATAGAATAAAAGAAATAGTGCATGATTTGAATTCTTGGTCTCATTCTTCAGGATTATCAACCCAGGTGGCCTTCAAAATGCCTATCATGTCACCTTCTATAGGCTCACACATTGCTGTGGTTGTTTCCAAGGCCACAAATTTACTACACAAGAGGGCATGGAATGACATTGCCAATTCAGTTTCATTTTCAATTGCCTGCAAACAAATATTTGGAAGTCTACTGGAAGCATAGTATTTTAGGCCAGAGTTCCCCAACCTTTTCAGCTTTGCTCATGCAAGTGGAGATGTGCGTGCTCTCCCACTACTTCCATTGCCCGGATCCAAACAGCTCAAGGCCAGGTAGTGGGCCGGGGATTGAGGACCCCTGCTTTAGGGGAAAGGGAGAATGAGAGAGGAATAATGCTGAATATTTTCTTCCCAAACATAGTCTTCATCATGATCACAGGTAAGTTAATGTCCTTTCCCCATTTTTGTGATCTTTACCATGGAAAGAAAAATAGAGATGTTTGGATATCTCTTTCTCTCCAAGAGGTTTCTTTCTATTATTCCAACAAGGTTTTAAAATGATATTTATTTCAATCCTGAACCTCCATTTGTTTATTTTCAGTGGATCATTTTGAATGTTAACATTAGGAGAGTGAGAAGAAAAGTTTATCTCTATCCATTTTATCTATGCTATCAATGATTTTATATAATCCTATCATATCGTCCCATACCATTCTTATTGTTGTAGCCTTTCCTCATGAAAGCTGCTTCATCCCACCAATCATCTTCCCTTTTTTACATTAACTTCAGTGCTGACGAGCCATGATCAAATCAGTACACAATAGTCAAGGGCAATTGCAACATAGATTTATATAGTATTATATCGGTCGTTCTATTCCCTTTCTATGATTCCATTTATTTATTTATTTATTATTCGTATTTCTATGCCGCCCACTCTCCGAGGTCTCTGGGCGGCTTACACCAAAGACAGTATACTAAATAGCATATTGCCCCCAACAATCTGGGTCCTCATTTTACCCACCTCGGAAGGATGGAAGGCTGAGTCAACCTTGAGCCGGTGAGATTTGATCTGCTGAACTAGCAGTCAGCTGAAGTAGCTGCAGTACTGCACTCTAACCACTGCGCCACCTCGGCTCCATTCATAACATTTGTCTTTTGTACAGCAGCTGCTGACTGCATTGACATTTTCAAGCTCTCCACTATTACACTGTTACAAGATCACCTTTCCTGGTCAGTTACTAGCACCTCAGATCCCATTAATATATTAATAAATTTTAGATTTTTAAACACCAACATGTAACTCTTTACCCCTGTTTACTTTGAACTGTGTTTGCTTGGGGAAGTCCATACTTTACGATCACTTTTGATTTAGCCGCCTTTCATTGCTGCTAGTCAGCCCTACTTCCATTTAATTTATAAGGAATATAGATTATATCAGTTGTTCTGAAATAAATCTTTGAGGGACTTCCTCTTTGTACATCTCAGCATTGTGAGAATTGAACATTTATGCCTACTCTCTGCTCTCTGGTTTTAATTAATTGCTAATCCATGAGAGCACTTGACTTGGCCCAAAACTCTTTGGTGATATTCTTTGATCAAAGCTTTTCAGAAATTGTGAAATATCTATTGAGTCATCCTTGTTCATACGCTTACTGATATACTTCAAAATATCTACTGTGTTTCACCAAAAATAAGACCCTGTCTTATTTTATTTTTTTGAACCCTGAAATAAGTGCTTGGCCTTATTGCCATGCGCTCAAAAGCCCGATTGGGCTTATTATCAGGGGATGTCTTATTTTGTGGGAAACAGGGTAGACTTCATTTTATATTACTATGAAATTATTAAAATTATTAATTTCCTTCCAAATAGCTATGGTGATACCAATTTTAGCTGTTTCTAAAATTGAAATAATGTATTCACATGCACACACACACCACACACACACACACACACACACACACACACACACCATATACTGTAACAGCTAGATAACTTGTATATGTAAAAAAGATCTCAGATTAAGCTGTTAATATTATCCCTAATCTGGTACACGAGAACCTGTCTATTGTACCTTAGACCCTCATTACAATTTTATTAGATTAGTGCAGTACACTGTACATGGATTTACAGGACACTGTTGGCCGTGTGATAATTGACACACATTCCTAGGAGTACATAGCACCAATACCACACATTGACTAATCAGTTTCCAAGTAAAATTTAAATTGGTGACACAGTGGTTAAAGTGCAGTACTGCAGGCTACTTCTGCTGATTGCCAGCTGCCTGCAATTTGGCAGTTCAAATCTCACAAGGCTCAAGGTTGACTCAGCCTTCCATCCTTCTGAGGGGGTAAAATGAGGACCCAGATTGTTGGGGGCAATATGCTGACTCTGTAAACCTCTTAGACAGGGCTGTAAAATCACTGTGAAGAGGTATATAAGTCAAACTGCTATAGCTAAAATTTTAAATGCTGTTTTTAGCCTACAATGCCCTCTGTGGTTTGGCACCTTTTACAATTGTAGGACTACCGACTCCTACCTGACCTTTTCTAATCTACTCAGTCATTCAAATAGCTACGCAAGGGTCCTCTTTAGTTCAGCATTCAATACCATCATTCCAGACACTCTTCTAACTAAGCTAAATCAGTTAGAGGTACCTGAACACACTTGTAAGTGGATCATAAGCTTCCTAACAAACAGGAAGCAACAGGTGAAGCTAAGCATAATTACATCAGATACCTGTACAATTAGCACAGGGCCCCTCCAAGGCTGTGTGCTCTCCCCACTTCTCTGTGTATACCAATGACTGCATCTCTAATGATCCATCTGTTAAACTACTGAAGTTCGCAGATGACACAACAGTGATTGGTCTCATTCGAGGCAATGATGAATCCGCATACATACGGGAGGTTGAACAACTAGCCTCGTGGTGCGACCGGAACAATCTGGAATTGAACACACTCAAAACCGTAGAAATGGTGGTAGACTTTAGGAGAAATCCTTCCATACTTCTACCTCTTACAATACTAGACAACACAGTATCAACAGTAGAGACCTTCAAATTTCTAGGTTCTACCATATCGCACGATCTAAAATGGACAGCTAACATCAAAAACGTCATCAAAAAAGCACAACAAAGAATGTTCTTTCTGCGCCAACTCAGAAAGCTCAAACTGCCCAAGGAGCTGCTGATACAGTTCTACAGAGGAATTATTGAATCTGTCATCTGCACCTCTATAACTGTCTGGTTTGGTTCTGCAACCCAGCAAGAGAGACACAGACAGAAAAAACAATTGCTACTAACCTGCCTTCCATTGAGGACCTGTATACTGCACAAGTCAAAAAGAGGGCTGTGAAAATACTTACAGATCCCTCATATCCTGGATATAAACTGTTTCAAGTCCTACCCTCAAAACAACGCTCTCGAGCATTGCACACCAGAACAACTAGACACAAGAACAGTTTTTTCCCGAATGCCATCACTCTGCTAAACAAATAATTCCCTCAACACTGTCAAACTATTTACTAAGTCTGCACTACTATTAATCTTGTCATCATTCCCATCACCCATCTCCATCCACTTATGACTGTATGACTGTAACTTTGTTGCTTGTATCCTTACAATTTATATAGATACTGATTGTTTCCTGATTGCTTATTTGTACCCTATGACTATCATTAAGTGTTGTACCTTATGATTCTTGATGAACGTATCCTTTCTTTTATGTACATTGAGAGCAAGACAAGACAAATTCCTTGTGTGTCCAATCATACTTGACCAATAAAAAATTCTATTCTATTCTATTCAGAGAAAATCTCCTTACTTCCATGCTCCCAAGAGACAAACTAAATCAGAGCTAGGAGGCACTGCTTTTCAATAATAATACCATTGTTTTGGAATAATTTTCTGGTGGAGATTATATTGACTTCCACTATGATTGCTTTCAGGAAGATTGAGCTATTTTAGAGAGTATTCTAGATATTTCATATATTATGCCATCTTTTATAGTTTTATTAAATAGTGTCAATTTTGTTATACGTGTAAATTTTATCATTTAGTGACTGAACCGTAATTTAAAATGTAGCATGGATGTTTAATTTATTCTGAATCTCGGAGCTTCCAAGAGTTATTAGACTATGGTTAGATAGAAATGCAATGAATGCATAACATTCCTAAGCTCATTCACATTGCACAGTGCTGCAGTTCCCAAACTTTGTCATGTCACCTAAGTCACAACAGCAAACTCACAGGAGCACCATGGGATATTTTAAATTTTAACCTAATTTGAATAATCGTAAATGCTCCTTTGGCATAAATAAAGTGCCTGTTACACATACACACACGTGTGTGTATGTGTGTAACAGGCACTTTATGCCAAAGGAGCATTTACGATTATTCAAATTATATATGTATGTGTGTAGACACATACATACATACATACAGGTAGTCCTCAACTTACAATCACAATTGAGCTCAAAATTTACGTTGCTAAGTGAGAAATTTGTTAAGTAAGGTTTACCCCATTTTACAACTTTTCTTGCCACATTTGTTAAGTGAATCTGGATTCCCCATTGACTTTGCTTGTCAGAAGGTTGCAAAAGGTGATCACATGACCCCGGGATACTGCAACTGTCATAACTATGAACCAGTTATCAAGCATCTGAATGTAAATCACATGGCCATGGGAATGCTGCAACGCTCATAAAATGTGAAAAATGGCCATAAGTCACTTTTTAGTGACATTGTAACCTCAGACAGTCACTAAGTGAACTGTCGTAAGTCGAGGACTAAGTACTACCTGTACTTAATGAAAATAATTGTTCAGTATTTCTTTTGCCCTAGGGGCACCATGAAAAATTTACTGAGGAAGCAAGGGTGCTGTATACCACCAAAGATTGAGAACCTCTGGCACAGTGACATCAATTATTGAGTGCAAGTGCACTTGCATTGAAAACAGGACAATTATAATATCATTCTTGTAGTACATTATTACTGCACTTTCCATATTACTCTACTTTCTCATATTTCTCAGCAGCCAGCAACCCCAACACGCACAATAGCAGCAACCCCTATTCAGTCACTTCCACAGAGCCAGACAACACCAAAGCGAATTGATACACCCAGCTTGGAAGAGCCCAGTGATCTTGAGGAGCTTGAGCAATTTGCCAAGACTTTTAAACAAAGACGGATCAAACTTGGATTCACTCAGGTAGGATCGCATTTCCATGTAGAAGGGATTTGGTCAATGGTATTCAGATCTGAGGTGCTTAATCACTTTTCCCAATTAGAAGTGGTTTCTTATTTCTAAATTTTTGCAATATTATTTAATTCATACTGATATATTTAAATAAGTACTTAGTGGATATTTTGCACCCAATTTCATAAGGGACTTTTGAAGCATGAAAAAAGAAAAAAGAAGACTTTTGACTCCTAAAGATAATGTGCTAACAAAGAACTTCTGGTTTAGAAAGAGCTGAGACTTAATATTATGGAGCATTGCATCCATAGATAAGGAGCTATATTATAAAAACATCTTCATAACTTCCCATAGAAAATCTCTTTGGTTGGATTAACTCATCTGTGGCAAGTTTTTAAGACATGACCATTTCTATTGCAGTTGTAAAATGAACATATTGTACTGTGTGCAATAAGTATCTCAGACATTCTACAATAATAGATTATTGAAAGTAGAAAACCATCTCTCACATGTTAAGTAGAAATCTTCTTACATCTGATATCCTCAACAAATTACTGTCTTTTTATCCTTGTAGGGTGATGTTGGGCTCGCTATGGGCAAACTGTATGGAAATGATTTCAGTCAAACTACTATTTCTCGCTTTGAAGCCTTGAACCTCAGCTTTAAGAACATGTGCAAGTTAAAACCACTTCTGGAAAAGTGGCTCAATGATGCAGGTAAATAGTTGTCTAGATTTTCTTCTAATTTCACAGCCGATTTGTAGAATTCGGAAATGTTTCCTGTTAATTTGTGGGAATATATCTGTAGATGATTTAATACATTATTCAAAAAAAAATGAAATAGGATTTATTAATAAAACTTGACAGATTTTTCAAAATAAATATTGTACAGTATGGGCTAAAGCTTGAAACTTTTCTGTATCTGTGCCTTATTTATAATAGTTTTCTGTTAAAAATAACCTCATAAGCATGGCATACAATTTAATATTCCTAAGACAAGTGTTAAAGAATATTTGGGCAAAAATACTGAGTGATGGACATCAAACTTTTATTCTAAATAAGGATATATGCCATTTACCACAGTGTAAGTCATACGTTTAATAAATAAGATAGTATATCTAGTTGTGGGAAGTTCATTTCATTCAAATTCTGAGTCTCCTTTCTTTTTGCAAGTGGGTGAGCTGCTTGTTTTGGTGGATTGGATTTATACATATGAGCTTCAGGTCCCAAACAATAGAATTTTGGAATGTATGTATGTTTTTACACAAGCACAATGGATGAAATTAACTTCCTTTAAACTAACTTCCTGCTTCCATTACAACTAATTACCATAATTAACTTTACCTTTTTGCAGAAAACCTCTCATCTGATTCAGCTCTTTCCAGCCCAAGTGCCCTGAATTCTCCAGGGCTGGGGATTGAGGGCTTGAACCGTAGGAGGAAGAAACGCACCAGCATAGAGACCAACATACGTGTGGCCTTAGAGAAGAGTTTCCTGGAGGTCAGTACTTGCACTGTATTATTCTGGGATATAAGATTTTATTGTAATCATTTTTATTTTTATTTTTAATTGATGAAATGGTGTGCAAATTTTCATACATGCACTGTTTTAGGACTTGTATAGAAAATAGGTCACACACAAACAAGTGTATCTTTGCATTGAGATATCATTTGCATTTTTTATATTTTAATGTTAATAAATAATTGAAGAAATTATTATAGAGAGAAAGAGCATAAAAGAAAAGAGCAAAAAATAGGAAAGAGATTTACAAGCAGTTTAAAATTGAATAAGAGTTTTCAAGGTAACATTAGATAAGCACTGGATACAAAGATAATTATTATATCAGTATAGTATTTCAAAACCATTATTAAAATAATATTCAGTAACTAACAAAGGCAGACAGTATAATAAGAATAATTAAACAGAATGAACTATTGGTAAAAACATCTAATTGAAGAATATCTATTCTTACTGCAACAATTCAGGCAAGATTTAATCATTTAAAACCTTTTGTTAAAAGAATGCCAAACTTAAGATGCAGTACTTTTCCATAAGCAAAATTAAGATTAAGTTAAATTCAATTCCATATCAGACTTTTTTCCCCAAATAAAAAGTTATTTTTTACACTGAGGCATGTTCACAATTTAGTCTGCTACTCTTTTAGATATGTAGTTTCCAGTGAGAGTCATATAAAGAATTCTAGCAGTTAAATATGAAGCCAATTCTAAATACTTTATAGGGATATAAATATTTGTTTTATTCTGTAATTAAGATATAATTTGTATCTAGCATATCGGTGGTACTTACTTCTTTTGTTGTACTTTTCTTTTAATATAGAAAGAAATATAGTTCCAAACTATATCATACAACATAAAATAGTCTACTGTAAATGGTTTTATCTTTCAGAACCAAAAGCCTACCTCGGAAGAGATAACCATGATAGCTGACCAGCTGAAAATGGAAAAAGAGGTGATCCGTGTTTGGTTCTGTAATCGGCGCCAGAAGGAAAAAAGAATTAACCCACCTAGTAGTGGTGGAACCAGCAACTCACCCATCAAAGCAATGTTCCCTTGTCCAACGTCATTGGTAAAAATTCAAAACCATTTGAATTGTGTTAGATTGGGAGATAATGTAACAATTCTTGCTACGATTAGCAAGAGGATGATGTTGATATTTTTGCTCTTAAGGATCTCAAAATCTGATACTTATGATAAGTGGACATTATTGTACACAGTTCAATTCTTATTTCTATTTTGTAGTTGAAAAAAAAATAGTTATGCACCTAAAGCATGCGACTCTGAATACTGTATTTAACTCTCTCTTTGTAGTATGTTAATATATTTACGTTCATTCTTCCACACACATCAAAAGATTAATGATTTTCTAAAGATAGTAAAAGACAGCTTGTTACGGTGAACATCTAAAGCTATATAGAAGTTTTCACTTGACTCCTTTATTCATTGGTGACATCCTTTTTTTAAGATTTCAGCTATTTTCTTTTGATCTGTAGGTGGCAACTACACCAAGTCTTGTGACAAGCAGTGCAGCTACCGCTTTGACTGTCAACCCTGGACTCCCTTTAACCAGCGCAACTGTAACTAGTTTGGCAGTCTCAGGTAAGAGGCCATTTAGACTGTAACTGCGTATAAAAGCTTGCTCTTAAAGATAAAATTATCATCATATCTATATACTTTATCCTGTTAGAGTACTTTACAAAGATGTATGTATGTATGTATACATGTATGTGTGTGTATACATATACATTGGGGCAAAAAAGTATTTTGTCAGCCACCAATTGTGCAAGTTCTCTCACTTAAAAAGATGAGAGAAGCCTGTAATTGTCATCATAGTAGACCTCAACTATGAGAGACAAAATGAGAAAACAAATCCAGACAATCACATTGTCTGATTTGGAAAGAATTTATTTGCAAATTATAGTGGAAAATAAGTATTTGGTCACCTACAAACAAGCAAGATTTCTGGCTCTCACAGACCTGTAACTTCTTCTTTAAGAGGCTCCTCTGTCCTCCACTCATTACCTGTATTAATGGCACCTGTTTGAACTTGTTATCAGTATAAAAGACACCTGTCCACAACCTCAAGCAGTCACACTCCAAACTCCACTATGGTGAAGACCAAAGAGCTGTCGAAGGACACCAGAAACAAAATTGTAGACCTGCACCAGGCTGGGAAGACTGAATCTACAATAGGCAAGCAGCTTGGTGTTGAAGAAATCAACTGTGGGAACAATAATTAGAAAATGGAAGACATACAAGACCACTGATAATCTCCCTTGATCTGGGGCTCCATGCAAGATCTCACCCCGTGGGGTCAAAATGATCACAAGAACGGTCCAGAACCACACGGGAGGACCTAGTGAATGACCTGCAGAGAGCTGGGACCAACGTAACAAAGGCTACCATCAGTAACACACGCCGCCGCCAGGGACTCAGATCCTGCAGTGCCAGACATGTCCCCCTGCTTAAGCCAGTACATGTCCGGGCCCGTCTGAAGTTTGCTAGAGAGCATTTGGATGATCCAGAAGAGGATTGGGAGAATGTCATATGGTCAGATGAAACCAAAGTAGAACTGTTTGGTAGAAACACAACTCATCGTGTTTGGAGGAGAGAGAATGCTGAGTTGCATCCAAAGAACACCATACCTACTGTGAAGCTTGGGGGTGGCAAAATCATGCTTTGGGGCTGTTTCTCTGCAAAGGGACCAGGATGACTGATCCGTGTACAGGAAAGAATGAATGGGGCCATGTATCATGATATTTTGAGTGCAAACGTCCTTCCATCAGCAAGGGCATTGAAGATGAAACGTGGCTGGGTCTTTCAGCATGACAATGATCCCAAACACACTGCCCGGGCAACGAAGGAGTGGCTTCGTATGAAGCCTTTCAAGGTCCTGGAGTGGCCTAGCCAGTCTCCAGATCTCAACCCCATAGAAAACCTTTGGAGGGAGTTGAAAGTCCGTGTTGCCCGGCGACAGCTCCAAAACTTCACTGCTCTAGAGGAGATCTGCATGGAGGAATGGGCCAACATACCAGCAACAGTGTGTGCCAACATTGTGAAGACTTACAGAAAACGTTTGACCTCTGTCATTGCCAACAAAGGATATATAACAAAGTATTGAGATAAACTTTTGATATTGACCAAATACTTATTTTCTACCATAATTTGCAAATAAATTCTTTCCAAATCAGACAATGTGATTGTCTGGATTTGTTTTCTCATTTTGTCTCTCATAGTTGAGGTCTACCTATGATGACAATTACAGGCCTCTCTCATCTTTTTAAGTGGGAGAACTTGCACAATTGGTGGCTGACTAAATACATTTTTGCCCCACTGTAGATATTGTATGATTGCATGTCCAGCCCTCAGTAATCCTCTGGTACTTCACCCATTCTCCAGCAGTTTTCCAAGATAATGGCCAGAGGCTTTGCAAATCTACAATGCATTTCTTAAAACCTTAAGATGTAATTTATTTGAACTCAGAGAAGTGAATGTTTTGCATGGTCAATAATATATTTCCCCTGCTTCCATCAAACTTGAAGTAAAATATTTTTTTTCAACCAGCTGATCACAACCGTCTTGAGGGAAAGCATATCATCTTCTCAGAGAAGACTAAGCAAAAACAGGAGTTGAGTTATTGGGTTTATTTTGGGTTAGTTGGTTAGCTGTTAACCTTTTGCCATATTTGAATGTGTCTGAATAAATATTTTTTGTTGTATTTAAATAATCTTTGTTAATGTAACTCAAATAAAGCTTCCCAGATACTTTATCTGGATAACTTACATATATTCTTCCTTGATTTTTACTAACCTTTAATGCATCCATAGGGACTTCCTCTGTTCCATTGTTTTTACTTTTAAGTGTCTTCTTTTATAAGAACTTCTATCCTTCTTAAGCTTCCTTTTTGTGTTAATATCTTTTGTCATAAAATCTATATACTGCTAGAATTCTTGTGTAATCTTTAACTGGCAGAAACAGTGCATCCTAGGGCAACAATGTTTGAACCAACGTACTTCAAATATGGTAATTTACAGAAAGTGTCCAAAATCTGGATGGGATTGAAATTTGGCAAATTTGTGGTCACATGATTGCTGTTGTGTAGACCTGTCTTAGCCTTCCAGAGGCCAGATAAACCAGCTGTCCAGATAAACCACCTATTCCTTTGGTCAGCTATTCCTATCTAACTATCTAACAACAGGACAGTTGTTAAGCAAGGAGACTTGTATCTGCCCTGAGTTAGCCACTATTTAAATTCAGATTCTTACCCTTTTGTTCTACCAGAGTAACATTGGCTCCATTTAGCAATGTCTCATCCAGGTACTTCAAATATTGTATCATTTTAGGCACCACAGAAACCATACCCAACAATACCGCAACCGTAATTTCTACTGCACCTCCAGCTTCCTCGGCAGTGACATCACCCTCCCTAAGTCCTTCTCCTTCTGCCTCCGCTTCCACATCTGAGGCATCCAGTGCCAGTGAGACAACCACAACGCAGACAACCTCCACCCCCCTGACCTCGGCACTTGGGACCAGCCAGGTGATGGTAACTGCTTCTGGTTTGCAAACTGCAGCAGCAGCTGCACTACAAGGAGCTGCACAGTTGCCTGCAAATGCAAGTCTGGCTGCTATGGCAGCTGCAGCAGGATTGAATCCAGGCTTGATGGCATCTTCCCAATTTGCAGCTGGGTGAGTATCTTTAAAACTTGTTTTTAAAGTATCAAGTTAAGTGAGAGAACCTAGGGGTCATCACATTTCAGTACCTTTATCTAGATATATGGTGATTAAAAATCTACATATCTTGTTAATTCTCTGTTAATGAAAATACAACAGTATAACATTTGACATTTTTCCTAGTTTAAAAATATTTATTGGATCGTTGTACATATTTCTATCACTTTCTTCCTCAAATATTTACAATGTTATAGTAAGTTATTGTAAAATCAAAATTAAATAGTTTATTTAATAGATCTATTTCAGTTCTTATAGTTAAAATTCTAGAAAAAGATACATTTTGCCTTTAAATTAAAAACTCACCTATTTTTTTGCTTGTTTGGTTGTTTTGCTTTGCGTTTTGGATTTGCAGAGGTGCCTTACTTAGTCTCAATCCTGGGACACTAGGTGGTGCTCTCAGCCCAGCTCTGATGAGCAACAGTACATTGGCAACTATTCAAGGTTAGTTACTACTACACTATACTTTCTGTCCCTGTTAAGTTTCTATACTCTTTTTTTTCTGTTTCTGTTTTGAAAGCTGTAGATATTATGTATAATTAAAATGGAAAAGGCTAGTTGAAATAATTTAATGGGTTTATTTCTAAAGAAACATACATGAATAAAAATGTCTATTTCAGTCCATTTTAGGATGGAAGGCAACAAGCAAGCCTCTGATATACATGTTCACATATTAAATTACATAGCAAATCTTTGACATCTTAACTACCTTGTAACTTGCTTCGAGCTCAGAGAGCTTGTTAGGATCAGTGGTAAAACCAAAATACTTATATACAAGATTTCCCCAAAATGTTGGAAATATTGTAAAAGTGGCAAAGATACCTAATTGTCCTGCCTCTTAATTTCCTTACAACAGTCCTGTGCAGTAGGTTGGGCTGAGTGTGAGTGATTGGTCCAAGATCACCCAACCAGTTTTCATGCCTAAGAGATGCCTGGAATCACATTCTTGTGGTTTCTACACTACCACCTTAACTGCTACACCAAACTGGCTCTCACTTGTAAAATAAACAGTCACTTAAAATCCCCCTTCCATTTGAATTTGGTACATATTTAGAAGTAATATCTAAGTTTATTTGATTCTGAAGCTACAGATCAAAGATTTCTGAGGATATGAGCGCAGTGATTAAAGATGATTGAATAGGCAATTCAAATCTCATTATGTGGTCAATTAGGCAGAATTGGCAAGTCAAAATACCCACACTGTGGCAAGATATCAAAAAGGGTTTCTCATCTCCTAGCTACTTGATTAGAGTTTAAGGATTCTTTGCCTCAATTTTGGAAGTCATCCCCAGTTTTTAGAAATATAATTTTGTGATTTTCATGATCTTTCATAATGAATCTAATGAACCTTCATTTTTCAAATTTGCATTTCCTATGTGGCAAAAATTGTAAATTTCCTTAAGTGGAAAATGAATTTGCAATGCAAATCATTAAAGAGACCTTAAAAAGAAGTTCTATTCTTTTCTTTTTTTTTCTTTTTTTTTTTTCTTTTGTTTGTTTGCTTGTTGTATTTTGGGGAGGTGGCTGCATTAATGCTGATATTTATTATTCATTCCTCTTTTTAGCTCTTGCATCTGGTGGCTCTCTTCCAATAACATCGCTGGATGCAACTGGGAACTTGGTATTTGCCAATGCTGGAGGTACACCCAACATCGTAACTGCCCCACTGTTCTTGAACCCTCAGAATCTTTCACTGCTCACCAGCAACCCAGTTAGTTTGGTCTCTGCTGCTGCAGCTTCCGCAGGGGCCTCTGGACCAGTTGCCAGCCTTCATGCCACCTCCACCTCAGCGGAATCTATCCAGAACTCTCTCTTCACAGTGGCTTCAGCCAGTGGGGCTGCTTCCACCACCACTACGGCCTCCAAGGCACAGTGAGTTGGGCTCAGCTGTGCTAACCCTAGCCTGTTTCATGCTGCAGTGAGATTGGCTGGCAGCTGGGCTTCTGAACTGCAAATTATGTTTGGCTTCCTCATGCCGTCTTACTGGGGACAAGGGAGAGAAGGAAAAATATTAGAAACAGGAAAAAAAACAGCAAGAAAAAGAAGGATTTAAAACTGGGACAAACAATTGCCTAATTTTATAAGAAACACTGTCTTTTCAGGATTGCTTCATTGATTGGAGAACTTTCTAACCAAAAATGTAAAAAAAAAAAAAAAGGACTACTTATCATTTCCAGCAGTCTCAGTGACAAGTTAAGGTGGGTTATCAACTCAAACATAGGAATGGGTTTTCTTTTTTCTTTTCTTTTTGATCTGAATATCTTTTTTTAATTATCTTTTATTGGTCTGTTGTACAGGCCATAATGTCATACAAGATGTTTATAATCTTATCAATCGTGTTGGGGGTTCCTTTCTTAACTGGTACAGTTTAGGCAGGCCTGTATTACTTGTGAATCTCTTTATGATTATTATTATTTTTTATATAAAGAGAAGAAGAAAGTTTGGACACATTTCTCTTTGCTCCTGGAACAGTTTTAGTGAGCTCCCATGCCACTCAGAGGGAAGGCAGAAGAGAGGGAAGCATGTGAATCACAAATATTCTTTATAATTTCCTTGGTGGAGTGTTTTATGAGATTCTCTCAGAAATATTGGCAGTTAAAATAAACATACTGAGGGTCATGTGCAAAGATAGTCTACACATGTAAGGTAGGAGTTTTGTTTAGACAGTGGTTTGTTCATCATATTTGGCCAAATCTAGCCCTCATTTGCACGTATTTGGCTCTTGTTGATCCAAGGGGGAAAGGATTTGGCCTGCAGAGTCTGTTTCAACTATTGTGGTGATGATTCTCTTATTTCCTAATTGCATGGAAATTGCCACTTTACAACTTTGGAAATACTTCTGTTATTTACTTTCTCAGGAGACTGCCTATATTGCTGATAACTCATATACATCCACTAAATCTTCCTACCAGCTGTTTGGCATAGGATTTCAAAAAAAGGCCTGCATTGGCTCATTTTTAGATTTTTTTTTCCTGGAGTCTCTTGCTTTTATGATTGTATTAAAATTATTTTGAATTTAAAACATTTCTGTTCCAGAAGTAAACTGGGTCACATGAACAGGAAGTACCATTTACGCCAACACAACCATAACAAGCAGCCTTGTAAACTTGTTCCATTGTAAACAGTCTGTAGTGTTTTTACCATTGCTTGCTGCTGTGGGAAATAGTGGTAAGGGATGATTGGAAAACAGGCCAACTTGCTGTGGAATACGATGAGCACTGGCATGTTGCATGTATTTTGCAATGTTTCGTGCTGTTTCTGGTTTTTGCTGCTAAATCATTTATGGCAGTAAACACCTCTACTAAAGAGTAAAACTGTTCTCAAGCATCAAGTAGTATGTGCAAACAACTGCTGACAATGGATGAGAGAGAGAGATGGAGGAAAGGAGACAGAGAAAATCTTATATTGACCTGAACTCATATTTTCTCAGATGAAAAAAAGTTGGGATCACTACCGCATAGCTGGCACATTCCTATCTCCTTGAGACAAATTGGAAAATATCAGAACTGTTCAATGTTCCTTTCTATTACTATTTGGAATATGGGGAAGAGGGATAAAGAAGTTCCTAAGATCACAAAGCTGCAATCCATTACTTGCCCCCCACAAAAAAATATTGTCTCTCATCAGCTAATAACAGAAAGAAAGTTCATTTGTAGTGCCATCTCTGGTTGGTGACTCCAGTTTGCAAGCCTGTATTAACTATCAACTGACGCAAATCTGTCTCCTCTCCACCTGCTATCATGCTGCCTGCTCTCTGTTCATCTCTGAATCTTCAACTTCCTGATTCACAAGCTATTGAAATTTAAGAAATTATTTCCTAAAACTGAAAAAAAAAACTTGTGAACTGTTAAGCAGGGAAATGAGCAAATGTCCGTCCACCGTCTTTAATGTGTGTTTATTTTTTTTTTGATGTTTTATTTTTTTAAAACTAAGCTTGAACCAAAGTCAATTTCTAGCAAGCTGCTGTACTAATGGACTAGTTTGTATAAGTGCAGTTCAGATGCAGAGAGGTGATAGATGCTACTGACAATTTCTTTTCATTTGTTTATTATTTTATGTAAAAATTGCTGCTTGTTTTAATCTTTTGGTGGGGAGAGGTTGATCTTTTTGTATATCCTTAGGGCAAAGTCTTAACTTGATTATTTTCTAATTTCCATGGTTTGGGGTGGGTAAATAGAATGACAATGGCAAATGCTTACTAATTTAGCTGATTCTGCATTCTCCTTAGTAGTTTGGATCAGTCTAAATCCTGGGATATGCGATCTCCATAATTCTAGTCTCAGAATACAATTATAATATTTTGGGTCAAAAGTTGAATTGACTTATAGCAACAGCATGCTGCAGTCAAAGTAGGTAAGAAGGCAGGACAATATTCAAGATGCTGGCCTATAGACCATTATATTGACTAATTTCTACCAAAGGAAATATCAGTCCAGTAAATGTTCATTTTGTCCATTGAAAAAAGATTTTGCTTTTTTATACATGCACAAACACACAAATAATTATAAAAGCAAAGGAGGTAATGGTGACTTTTGATTGTGTTTGCTCACCCGTAGGCTTCAAACCAAAAAACAAAAAATACCCATTTTATAATCATAAACATTTCAAAGAAATTCAGGGAAATTAATTTGGTTTGTCTGCCTGTAGTTGATTAGGTTCACTGTTTTTTGTTAGGTGTGAAGGTATGATATAGAGATACTCAGAATTCTAATTAGCTCAGATGATTGCTATAAAACATTTAAAATTATTTTAATTTGCTCATATAATGCATGAATCCAACATGCATTGTATCAACTTATTTATAAACATTTTTCAGACCTTTCCACTCTTCCCTGTGTCGTACAAATAGCCACACTCTTAAAAGGTGTTATAACTTATATCAGAGAAACTGGAAATTCAGAAACAGACAAACCAGCAATTGTTTGGTTGAATTGTAAGTTTTATATTTGATTAAAGTGGTTCAGTTATGTATTTGATGAATTATCAGGAGATTGCTACAAAATTTCCAATAATACAAAAATACTGGAGTTTTAATGGTTATCACTATTTATTATTTTGCCACCTACTTAGTTCTACTCAGTAATATGTATGCTCCATAAATTAACATATAAACATTATTGCGCAGTCTAAAATAATCAGCTTTACAATATTACAAATATTGTAATAGTTACAATTGATTTAAAACTTCAGCAGAAATCAGATGTGTACAATTGGAGAATCTGTAGGAATAAACAATTTGGAGGGCCAGAAAACACATACATATTCTAGTAGTTGGGACAACTTTCTGATAGTCACTACAAATGCAGTTTATGCACTCAAAAATATGTGCACTGTATACGTATCCTCTAATAACTAGAGACGATCACATATTAATCCTATCACTTAAGTTAATTACTTGAGTTAATTACTTAAGTTAATTGTGTTCCAATCTCTCAGTGTTCCAAAATATGTTACAATGATACTGTTCCCATTTCATAGCTAAGTTATTTTGTTGTCCTATTCATCACATTCAGTGAGACACAATTTTATAAGCCAAAATTTGCAATATTATTCTGGGACCTTATTACCTTATTTTACATCAATCTTCTTTTATCTGGTATCATAATTGGATCACCTTTCCCTTTGCCTCAATAGAAAAATAACACTGGGGATGATGGGAATTTCAATCCAGTGCATCTGGCGAGTTTCAGATTAGGGATGATTGCCATAAAAAATGATTGGTGATTCATTGTGGAACAGATAGCTTTCTATCCTAGTTTGTCCAGTCTTTGCAGCTGCAAATAATTTCTGAAAATTGAACAATCTATGTTCCTTTCAAATCAGGAGGAAACTTTTGATTATACTTAATGAAGCCAAAATGCCAGAATGTTAAAGGTTTAAAAAGAATGACATCTTGAAAAAACAAATCTCTTGACAAATATTTTAAGATACAGTCAGGTTGATCTAACTTGTGAGTATTTAAGGTCATTGTAAATACTTTCTGCAGTAAGTTCTTCCACCTTATAAAGTAACAAACGTATAACAGGTGTTGAAAATATTAAACCCATGAAGTTTAGAATTTCAAAATTGACTTTCCATTTTTCATTTTGATCATGTGATACCAGTTTATACATTATGGATTTCATGAACAGTGTTCATATATGCGACAAGCATCATATGAATATTTTTTTTAACAGTTTACTTTTGAAGAGCATAACATTCATGCTTTTCTGATGTATTATGGCTCCTTTTTGTTCAGGGCTTGAACTTTATGTAAGACTATTAAATGTAGACCTTTCCCTTTTTTCCCTTTCCTTTGGAAATGTATAAATCTATCTATCTAGATCTAGATATATATATATAGCAACTTTATTGAGACATAACTATTACATACATGCCAATAGACTGTCCAGATATCTTGTTGGTTCAAGAATCTCTTCTAGGCCACCTGCAATAGCTCAACCCACACTGAATTACATTGTTCAAATTGAAGAGCTAGATCTCCAAAAGCGTCATTTTAGCTAAGTTATTACTAGTCCATATTTCATTGGTTTTATTGTAAACATCTGGCAATATATAATATTGATTCTCTGGCCATTTGTAGCTTAATGCTTCAAAGTTAAGCTTATTGCTTAACGCACTGTAAGCCGCCCTGAGTCTCCGGAGAAGGGCGGCATATAAATCAAATTTAAAAAAATAAATAAAAATAAATAAAAAAATAAAAAAAAGCACCAGAAGTCAAGCCAAGAGGTCCCTTTCAAGTAACACAGGGAATGAGAGCCTATTATTATTCAGTTTGTTTTCGAGACATAGAGATTTTTCTTGAATACTGATACCTAGGATCTGTAGACTGACTATATATAAAATATGGATTATATATCTCAGATGTGACAGCACTGCGATGGGTGAACTCTCTCTAAAAGTACAGGACCTTTTTGCCATTTCTGTATATTCCGTATACAGGTTTATATGTTCAGTGGTTTTATTTGATGCCTATAGAAATTGGAAATAATACAGTGATCAATTAATACTCCCAGTATCTAAACAACCATTAAGAGTGTGGTCCACATTCAGGTTAACTTTAGTAACATGATGTGGCAATATAAAAAGGCAAGATGGATAGGAAGAATTCCTTTAGAGGAAAATGCAATCCCAGGTTACAGCTTACTTCTATCAACAGAGATCAGACCCAATCCCTTAGAAACATTACATGTTGGCCCAAGGATGTAGGCATACTTTGTGGAGGATACGATGCTTTTGAGAATTTTAATGTAGTGAATGAGGATTCAGGTGGCCAGCAGTTTTTGCTGTTGAGAAACAATGTAATCCCAAAGGTTGGATCCACTTTTTCACTTTCAGTTGCCAGAGGAAATAATGTTGTGCCCTGACTTGATAGAATGCATTAAATTGCATTACAATAAATGTAAATTTTATCTATATACTAGATAATTCAGCCAAAGATGGTATATGTCATTTGAAGATATAAGGAAGAGCAGAGGAATTGCAGAATTTCCAATGCTAGAAACCAGGCTTAAAATCCATCGTTGCCTTATTCTCCTTAACTTTTCTTTTCACTTATATATGATGTGTGGAAAGTTTATTCAGATAGTCATTTTTATCTGGGCTCTTTATTTTTTGTGTCTGTCCTGTTTGATATTTTACAACAAACAAGAATCTAGAACAATGTAAACTGGCTCTTTGTTAAAAGATATAGCCTGTATTTAATTCACTATCACTTTGATTGGCAATATTTTTTTATGTTTAATTCTGACAGCAAGGTATAATTTAACATATATTTGAGAGAAAAACATATTGCCAGTATGCTCTAATTTTTCAATCCAAGCCAAAATTATAGACTGGAAAGTTTTGCCAGGAAGCAAATGTGAGTGTACAGCCAGCAGTGGACAGGCTCTGAAACTCTGTTTGGCATTTGGAGGGGCAAGGGGAGTGGAACAGGACCACTAAAATATGGGATTTGAGTCAAATGAAATGTTACAGGGAATAAAGTAGTAAGCAAAGCATATATTTCTAGAACCATTTTTTCCATACAAAATGAAGCTTGCAAATGGTGAGCTCTGAAAAATATTCTTGAGGTCTTGCTTTAGGAACCCCCCCCCCCCAAATTAATCAATGGTTTCACATGAAAATAATGCAGTTCCCCTTGTAATTTCAAACACTTGAGAGACTTTGCATAATAAATATGTAAAATCCATTTCTGATCTAGTAATCATTTGGCAAACTGAAGGGATTTGATCTGGCCATCTTGCTTTTAGAGCTACCCAACTATATTGGTGGTGCAAAAGTAAATACATGACTTTCTATTTTGTTACATAAAATGAATAATAAACCATGCTAGCAAACATATTTTTTTCAGTTACATTTACTTAAAATAATAATGTTAGCATTAAATTCCAATTCTCAGTATGATTCTCATACTATTGATGGACCAAAAAAATGCCATGAAAGAATATCCTTGACCTGACTCTTTCCCCCGTTTTATCTCAAAGGTTTGAAATGTTTATACCTAATCTGTGTATCCCTATCTGTGCTTTTTAACATATAAATCCTACAAGGATTTAAAACTTCATAAATGTATATAGGAAAAAGTGATCATAGTGTAAACACTACCAGATGAAAAATCTGTTGATAAGAGTTGTCTGTGACCTTAGGATTCATTGGCCAATTATGCAAAGTTACATTCTAGTATTCTTAAAGCAATACATTATTTTAAAAATTCAACTGCATAATTCTTGTTCTGTGCAGCATTGGGGCCAAATTTAACTTGTCAGCATTTCAGATGATTAGGTGGGAAAAGTTAAATCATATCCCTGAGTATTTAAGTTGGATTTGATTTCCTTTGTTAATGGCAAGAAGAGAAGAAACACAACTGTAATTAGTGCCAATTCATTGTCCTGAATTATTCTTACTGTATTATGGATTATTATTGGATTTTAACATTTTAAGTAGGGTTTTTTTTTTATTGTCCACTTATTTTTTGCTATTGCTTTCAAATTCATGAAGTCCTTTTGGATCTAAATGGAAAATGAATTTTTCATTCTATTCCATATTTCTACTAGACTATTTTAAACATACACCATGCAGTACCAAACAAATTTCTATTTTCATGATATAGAAAGACATCTAAATCAACTGTTAATGAAAATCTGAAATGAAATCATCTTTGATTAATCCCCCACTCGCTGTCCAAATAACAATTTATAAATAGGAAGCTCATTTTTTAATTCTGGTTAATTATCAATAGCACATGCCAGACTTTTATTCCCTTATTTAAGAATATGAAGCTATTTCACACATTTAGATTTTTCCTCTATGAAATACTATATCCCATTTTAGGAAACTATAGCGTAAATATGCAGCGAACATTTACCTTTGCTCTGGGAACACAACCTGCATTTCTACTGCATGCACAGAGATTTGCTTTTAAGGCAAATTACGATGATCTTTGATTCACACTGGAACTAATGTAGCTTTATTATTGAGAAGGAAAATTATTTACGATGTTTAATGTTGCTGTATTTGTAGACATCTCCTGGCACATTCTGACTTCTGTTCAAACCTGTGTTGTTGAACTGAATGTTTGCTATATATTTTCTCACCAGGAGAGTAAAATGGAGACATCTTGACTGAAATAATTCGGAAGATCACTCTGTCCCTTCTCATCTCTTGTTTTCAAAGCAGGCAATGTTACAGAATTGTAGAAACAATGCCTTTGGTAGCAGCTGGTTTTCTGGCACCTTTAAAAAGATACCTCAGCATAGCTTTGTTAGTATTGTAAGCAGACTGAAAAATCAGGAGAGAGCATCTTTATAAATAGTGGAGGTAACTGTAGTAGTAGAGTTTAGTTAAGCTTCTGGAAACCCAGTGTATATGTATTTGGAATTCTGTGTTTTACAGGGATGGCGTTGGGAAGAAGCAAAGTATGTTGACTATGGTAGAAAGTAGGGGTGGAAAAAACATTTCAAATTGTTTCAAGTGTGAGACTTAATGACGCTGTTCTGAATACAAAACTGTTGCCCAAATGTTTTGGAAATTCTTCAGAATTGAAACAGGGCTTTGAGTTCAAACAGTTGTTTCAGGGTTGAATAATTGCAAAATATTCAAACCAGCCAGTAACTGACTCAAAATTGGAAGTTTTAACAAAGTTTTACACTTGAATAGCAAGTACACTCCTACTAGAAGTCAAATGTTGCTTACAACTTCCATCTCTCTCTTTTTTTAATTTTATCTTGCCAAAGGAAACAGACGCTTACTCCTAAATCTGGGATTCTTTGATTTTATCAATAATATTCAATATTTCAAACGACAGCATGCAGGTTACCAATTTGAGTTGCTATATTGTGTTATTTGTACACACAGCAAATTAGCAACCCATTTCAACCTGTGTAGTTGCACTAGGGTTATTTTTAAGCCAAGATGTTTAACTTGGGGATGGGAATGGAAGATTTCCATCTAAATTAAATCAGAAAGTTATGGTAAAGTGGTTGCTTTTTCCCACTCATTGATTGTAGTGTTTAATAATAAATACTTGTAAAATAATTTTAAAGTAACAATGTTAACCTTGTCTAGACCAAAAATTGCAGAAGATAAACCAAACTAAACACTAATCTTCTCTGAACACTTAAACATAGTGTACATGGGGGAAAGATGATCTTGTAAGATAGTCCTTGGGAGAAAGGGTTTCTTACTGAATAGATCATTATTCTTGTTTTAATTTTGCTGAGAGGCTAAGTCATTTTTTTGCAAATAATGCATATTTTGGTTTGAAGACTGAATTCTTTAAATTTGTCTATTCGATCCTTATTCTAACATATTCTTTAAAATAATGTTAGTGTGCATGTGTATTTGTGGGCTGGCATATTATTTGGGAATGAAGGACTTAGGTTGACTGGAGGAGAGAATTTCCAATGGCTTTTATGCTTAAAGGCACTGGTAATCTTTGCCAACTTTTCTGTTTTTGGAGTGTGTTAGAATTTTTTTTAAAAGGTGGTCTTAGAAGTTAATATTGATACCTTTTTTCTTTGAGGATATAGTTTATAGTAGTTTTTCTTCCTGTACAAATGAGCTTAATTTGGCTGATTTCATTGAGGACATATTGGAATGAAGAACTGATTAAAACAAAGCCCAAGGTCATAAGCTATTTTTTGGAAACAGGGAAACCTGAAATATTTAAAAATGCATTATCTTTTGGCACAGTTCAGATGTACTAGGTGATGTCTTTTTCTTTACATAATGGAAATGTTGGCGATAACTGTTGTTGTTTCTTTTTTACTCACCAGAAGAGCTTTCAATATTCTCACATGACGTGCTGTGGCTTGATTAACTGCAATAATCAAGTTCGACGTACGCTCGTATAAAGAAAGCAGTTGTGTAATTATATATGGGTTGTCCATTTCTTACTTTGTAAATCAGCTAGAATGCATAACCTCACTGAAAGCTTTAATAATAGATTTGGTGTTCTGACTTTATGTAAAGTGGTATTAATATTGTGTGATTTTCCTAAACTAGTTAGATTTATAGGTAGAAAATAGGAAAATACTCTCAAAGATAAGAGCACTTGGAACAAAAGATATTGAAAACGAGAGGAAGGAAATGAAACAGTTGGTAGGTGGGATCTTGAAAGAAAAATTCTTAATGGAGAGAACTGCAATGATTCTCTTCTGCCTTATTTCTTATCTTTGTTTGCTGAAGCCAAAATATTGACTTAAAGTCTGTTGTGAACTCTTCCTCCAATGTTTATTGTCACAATCTTCTTCTGACACACCAAAAATAATATTGCTTTTTCAGTGGGTAAAACCCATTAAAATAAGTTTTCCAAATAATTTCTAACTTTATTTGATATACCAGAACGTTTTCAGCACTGATGGTGCTGGTGATAAGAATACTATAAGTTATTTGATATATGTTGTAATGTATAAGTCTGCATTTAATTAAGATATACATCAAGCAAAGCTACTTTTTCAGTAGTTTTGTAAAGGGCATTATTGTGGGGGCAGGGAGCCATTGTTTGCCCTATATAATTCTTATTATGATTTTAACGCGTAAGATTCAGTTTCTCTAAACTGCAAGGAGAAAATACCATAGATATTGATATGGCAGTGCATAGATAACTCTACTTACTTAAAACTCATTGGAGAAGACTTGCACTTTTCTCTAAAATCCACAAGGCAAAAGATCGGGTACAAGAATCTTTCAGAGCATCATTAGACATTTTCACTCCTTGATCCTACCATGTTGGTGTTCCATTTCCTTTTTCTGTAATAGTATCTAAGGCTAGGTATGAATAGGTGTCGGATCTTTATCCGCCACAGGTACAGGAGCTGTCGTATACCTCATTTCTAACTCGTAACCGAGTAACTTGCTTTAACTTTCTCCAAACCCTACAGAGATGCCAAGTCTGCCACCCTTCCTTTAATTAGCATTGAACTCTGGCCTATAGCAAACCGTGACCTGTAACCTGGGGACAGATCCCCCAAAGCCTCTGAATGTTGCTGCTTAAAAGCTACTGCAAACTGAGGGCAAATTGCAATCTTTTATTTGTTTTGGTTACCGGGGGTCATCTTGTAGCCTTTGAATACCCATCTCTTTCCCAGCCTGTGCATGAAATCTGTATGCTGCCTTCTGCCACCTCCTGGCGAGATGTCAGGGCTCTTGTTTTCCAGGATCAAGCCAGGGCCAAATTGTGTGCATACATACCACTTTCTACCTTTTAACCTGTTGACTTCGTGTGTCACTCCTTTTCTAAAACATGTTCTTTTATTATTTGACAATCTTGTTCATTTGCCACCTCTTCCCTTTGGGCTAACCAGAAGCTGCATCCATACTCTTTCTACCATTTTAGTTTGAATGTACTTTTACCCACCCCTTTAGAAAGGGAAGCTTTGCCAGGTCACGGTGCCCTGCTATATGCTGAGGGGAGCGGTTTCTTTGTTTCGTTTTGTTCTTTTAAAAAATTCCAGCCAAAACCAAAGATTTCCTAATGATTGTATAAACTCAAAACAAACAAACAAACCAAAGACAAAGGGCATCTTCAGCACCAATCAAATCCGGGAAGCCATCTTTTCTGGGTGTGGAAGAAATGAACCCCAAAGTGGTTTTTGCCTTCCACTCCAAGATGCAATGGATGGCTTGATCTAAGGTAATGTGGATTTGGGTCAGCAAGGTAACTTTTCTCCCACTCCGTTTGGGATGCAAAGTACTCTTACAAGATTACAAATCCGAGGGGCATAGAGAAAAGCTTGGAGAAATTTGACTGAGCTTTATATATTGGTTGTGAAGCTGAAGACCTTGGTGCATGATTGGCTGCTCTGATGGGTCCTTTTAACCCTTTGTGAGCTGGGTGATAAATTGATTAATACATGCTAGGGTGCACTTCTGAGCTTCCCCCCTGCCACTGCTTGGAAGAGGCTGTCCTATTGTGAGAAATATCTGATTTTTTTTCTTATTTTCCGCTTTTTTCCTTTTTCTTACTTGTTCATTATTTTTGCAGCACCACTGTGCAACTATGCATTGTATTTCTCAACATTTTTGCTAGGTAGATGCCTATGACTTTTTAAACTTTGGGGGAGGGGGGTTGCCAACGAAGGAACTTTTTACACAAATCTTTTAAATCTCAGTTGAGTAGGGGTGTTTGGTTCTAGGGTCATACAAGCTCTATCCCAAAGCAAAATCCAAATGTTAATAATATTAGCCTGATGCAGATACCAAAGATAATTTCTTTCCTGCAGAACCTTAGACTTGTGTATTAAGTACAATTACCCAGCACTTGCATTAGTCTAACCTCAGTAATTCCAAAGCTTAGATGTATATTTTGGTATATTTCTGGGATATTAAAAATGTGTTTAAATTCTTGTTTGTTTCTGTGTAATGCTCTTAAAAGTCATAGCATGGAGATAATTGATTGTCTTATTCTTAGTAGTTTGAAATAATAGTATTTTTGTATGTTTTGGGTGTGTCTATGTACGTATTAACACAATAGTTTTCACTGCCTAGGTGTTCATAATTGAGGAAAAATGTACATAATCTGTAATTTCCCTCAAATTGTCAATTTAGATTGCATTTTCTCTTATTGCCATTCTGAACAGAGAGCTCTTTTTTTTAAAGAGACAGCATGCTTATATGGGTGAAATTGAACCTTTGCTCTACTCAGAAGGCATCGTCCATTCATATCCAAAGGTGAGATAAGAAGCCAGGTAAAGCTGTTTACTAAAGGGTAATGCATGGTTCCAATGTCATAACTTTTTTCTGTTCATTATAAGAGAGTTATGTTGCCATAAGGCAGGAGTGGGCAAATGTGGCTCTTTTACAACCTCTGGACTTCAACTCCCAGAATTCCTGAGGCAGCCTGACTGTCTCAGGAATTCTGGGAGTTGAAGTCCACAGGTTGTAAAAGAGCCACATTTGACCACCCCTGCGGTAAGGCAATGGAAACATTGATTAGAAAAATGTTTATTACCCTTTCTCTTGCAAAACCTAGTATGTAATCTTTGTGGATTGCACAGCTTCATTTACATTGATGAACAGGTTTTTTTTTCATTGATTCTTCTTTTCATGATCATTTGTACAATTTAATTTGGAATGTATGTCAACATAAAAGAGCGGTTTACATATCCTACAACATTCATTCTTGCTTATGCTCAGTCTGAGACCCGTATCTTGAGGGAGATCAAAAGAATGCTGTCTCTTTAAAGATATCTTCTGTTTTTCCCCTAGTGGCTGCCTGCAGGCGGCTGTGGGCATTGAGAAACTGTAGATTACAGTGAATCAGGATGAAAATGGTAGGTTTTGTGTAGATGCATTTGTCTGCTGTAATTTTTATATATATGAGACTTACTGTAACTGTACAGTTCATTTCTGTTGTAAACTTCATTAAACCATTTTTCCAAGTGTTTTAACATCCATGTGCGTGTTTGTGATTTTTAAAAAAAATATTAGAGACAAAATGAAATCCCAGCATCTATTTTCTACTATCTTAAACTAACCTTACATTCTGCCAATTGTCATTTGTTTTCTCAGTGAAAAGCAAAAACTGGTAGGCTTCTCTCTTGTCTATATTATAGTCTAAAATAATATACAGTATTCCTGGTAACTGGTTATGTTTTACAGTGATTTTCCACTTTGAATTGAATGTATACAAAACTCCGTTTCCTTATTTAAAGGAGCCTTTTTTAACCTGATACCCTCTAAATATACTGGACTACAACTCCTGTCTTTCCTAGCCTGTAACAACAGCTAATCCATTATCAAAAGATGTCAAGGCAGAGTAAGCTACTAATAAGTAAGAGGATGAAGATACATTTTGTATCTTTGTACACATATATGCAGTTGTGCATAATAGAAAAAAAGAGTTTAGAGGCAGTATTAAAATTTGTATTGTTTATTAATTCAGATGTGCTCCTATTTGTGCAATCATAATAGCTAATCTAATATTTAATATTATCTTTTAACTTTTTTAAATTGTTGCCTTTTAGGTTTTTAAACACTGGACATCAAGTTGACAGTTCTTTTTTAAGATTATTTCAAATATTAACATATCTGATTTGATTTCCTTACAGAGAAGTATTTGTGATATGTGCTTTTTTAAATGTTATTAAATACATTAGACTGTCTGGTATAGAATTTCTGTAGCATTAGATGGATTGAATAAACACCAACTGCTAGCCTATCCAAGAGATACTAACAAAGTATTTCCAAACTTTTTGAACTTTAGAAATGTCATCAACACGTCCAGTTTCACAGTTTAGAATTTGCCATATCCCTGAGTCTTTTGAACTTGATAATATACATACTCACCTAACATTGGATAACAATATAAAAACTGCTGTGGTCAGAATTCAAGCTGCCAACTCCCAATTCTTTGACTGAACATCTCAGTTCCACCTAATAGTGAGTGGAATACATAGCAGTCCAGAGTATGGTTATGGGGTAGTATTCTCAAGTATGAGTTCTTTGCTTACTTTCAGTTAGGTTTTCCTGGATGTATTGCCTCTTTTACCAAGCATCTTTTTAAAGTTTTGTTGTATTTTCTGTACGTGATATAGAGACGAATTCAATCGACTCAAATCCTAGGGGGGAAATGAGGCAGGTAAGCACAAAGAAGATACTCCAGGGAATTTGAACCTTTGCAGTGTATTTACTCCCAGTCCTCATTGTCCCTAATTTTACTCAAACTCTCATTTCTCTTATTGATGTGTAACCCAGTTTTATTTTACTATTGTAATGTTATTCTGGTCTGTGTCTTTAATAAAAACTTTGCTTTATTTGGGAGCTATATTGGACATGATGTAACTTCTGTGCAAGCATTCCTGTTTTAAAGCTGGTGGCCCACTGTGGTTCTGAGGGATTTAATGATCTCGTCTTTCGTGTTCCCTAAAGTTCCTATTCCATTTTACTTATTTAATCATTCAAAAATTATGTTGATTTTTTAACACGGACATGCTGCATAATATCAGTCTGCAGCATCTTTATTTTCTAGAATTACTTGAAGCCTACATGCATTCTATAAACTTTAAAAAATAGAAGTAAAGGCCAGCTACTGCATACCAGTGTTTTATTTAGAAATACACTCACCTGCCCAGAAAAAAAGGTAAGCACAGGTAATGCATAGTATTCTACAGAGGAGAGAAAGAAGCATTACAGCTACAGTAGAATGTTTTAGGTTTGACCAATGGTTAGCTTTCTCTGAGCTTTCCTGCCATATAGTGATCTGTTTTTTGAAGTCTAAATGTGGTAGCACCAGCATTGTTGCTAAGTTGTCTAGGGCTGCCATTTTGTTAGGAATATCATATACCAGTTATTGGTTATCCTATATATTGCAGCTGATCAACCACTAGATGGCAGGAAGAGGTTTGGTGGTGTTTTTTTTTGTATCTGCTGCTTCAAATGGTCCATATTTTGAAGTTCACATACATTACTCTATACTGTAAAGGGAAAAGCCTGTCAGCACCCATTTTCTCATGGTGTCCAAGATACAATCTCCACATTCAAATTATATCCACAAGCGCCAAAGGTAGGCGGGCACTCAGCTGGAGATGATGAAACTCCCATGCAAATTCCCTGGTTTCCTTCCTTTCAGGCCTTCACAGTTTTATTAGACTTCTTAAAATCTGATCAGTATTAATCAAAAGAAAGCTCGTTAATGGATTCTGGTCAAGTTGTAAGCTTTTGTATTCACTGTAGTTAATATGTGTTGAAGTATGAGATACAGCCACTAGGAATAATGTACATAATGAAGCAATAGCCAATATACTTAATCATTACTTTAATAATGAAAAAACAACATAAGCTGTACTTGACCACTTCTTCATAGCACAAGACTATTGTTATGATTACTATTCAAAAGTAAGACTTTTGTTCTTGGACAGAAGCAATTCTAAATCAAAACTAGTTTTGGTTGCTTTATTAAATATACTTATAGTTCTGTGTCCAGTTTTTTGTTCATTGTGGGGGGGGGGTTGTGTGTGTATTTTGCTTACAAACATCATCCAAACCTAATAGTAATGGCTGTTAGCTTTTTGATGCTAAAGAAACTTACATTTTGTGGGAAATGATCCAAGCTCGTGAACAGAACTTTCAGTTTTCTCATACACTGAAATTCAAAGTACCATCTGAACAAATTTTTCTTTTGTATTCTAATCTTCAATATAAAAGATATTTGCCTTCAGTTAAGTCCTGAACTATTTAATGATTTGAGAGTTATCAATTTAAAAAATGACAATTCTTGTCATCCTTTACCACCAGCCCTGCTGGTATGACTGATAGATTGGACAGTAATCCAAATTCCTGGAGAGTGATGAAAGATTCCAAAATATATTCTCCCCCACCCCCAAAAAAAGTTCCCCAGCTATCTTCAATTAAAAATACCTTAGAAAACATTTATAAGGAAAGAAAATATTTTATTTTTTACCTAAGGAAGAAAAATATTTTTGTTATTTAACTATCCAGTGAAATAGCAATCACAACTTCTGCTCCTAAATCTAAGCAACTGTACATTAAGCAGAATCTTTAAACTTATGTACATTTAAAAAAAAACAACCTAGGATGTTATTTGGAAATGAAACATGGGTTTTGCTGACTGTACAATAGCATTTTTCAAACAAGGCAATGGCTTTGCTGAAATGAACTGTCCTCTTTAACTGCTACCATTCCACCATAAGGAATGTTCTTTTTTCTCTTCCTTTTTAGGTTCAGTAGTAACTAACGAGGAGAATGCAGCTGCTTCATTTGAAGGACATTGTATGTGTCCTTTGTTGCTTGACTGAGCCCCTGATAAAGAGAAAAGATATGATTGGAAAACAAATAATTAGACTTTATTAACCATAAATTCAGATTCAGTGTTCCTTGTAGCCAGAGTATTAAAGCTAGGGTCTAATAGCAACATTTATAAGAAGAGAAGAATTCAACGTTCTTAACTAGTTGCTTTGTCCAACTTTCTTGCAAGCAAAGGCTGGCAATAGGAACAAAAGGACTTAGAGAATGAAGGGAAGATAAGAACAGTGGTTTGCTTTAGGCAGATCTCAGTGAATTAAGAATTAAAGAAATTACAGGGAGGGGTTCTGCTGTTATCTTACCTGATAAAGTTTATCATTGCCTTTGCCACCAAGTTTCTAGAAAAAGAAAAAGCCAAGATTAATAACCTTCAGAAGAGGAGTCAAGCAGTTATTTAGTCAGGAATCTCTACATAGGCACAGGAGAGCATGGTCCGATCTCTCCCCTTTGAATGTTGTTAAACCTTACTTAGTCTAGTCCAGGTGCAAACCACCAGTCTAATCTAATAAAATTCTTGTATTATGGACACGAGCAATAAAAATAGTTAACTCTTGTGCGGGGACAGGCCCAACTTTAGTCATAGGTTGTGGACTACCCCACAATTTAAGCCAACTGACACAGATGCTATGGAAAAATTATATTCAGAGAACAAATTTGTTTTCTGTTTTGTTCAACTATGGTAGATAATTTTATGTTGATAAAGACAGATTCTCCATAGCTGGTACTTTCTGCTATATTGAATTAATACTATCATTATTCTGCATTATGGAATTGTGGTTCAATGCAGCTTAAAGCAGGAGGCCCCAAGCCCCGATCCATGTCCCAGTACCGGACCATAGCCTTTTGGGAATTGGGCTGTGCAAGTGGAGGGCAAGCGTATGAGCACATGAAACTGCATTTGCGCAAATGGCATGCACAAAACTGTTCCCTCTTTCCCCTCCACAGCTTGTCCATGGATCCGGGAAGGTTGGGGACCACTGCCTTAAAGCATAGGACTGAAAAAGCTTGAGTAGAAATGCATGTATAAGATTTGTATAGATGCCCATTTTAAAACACAATTCTGGGTGGCTCACAACAACAAAACCCTGAATTACAAAAACCATAAAACACAAAATCAAACACAATCAAAACCCAGCACCTCACTCATCTTCTTGGGATACTCCAACAACCAATTCAGAACAACTACACTCTACCTCAATTTATTTTTTTTATTTATTTATTTGTCAAGCATATATAAGATTACAGATAAGAGTATAAACATGATTATGAATACATGAAATGTATAAACATGATTAGAATACATGAGATGGTTACAAATAAAAGGGATTAGGTCAGGGACGGTAGGCATGTTGCTGCACTTATGCATGCCCCTTACAGACCTCTTAGGAATGGGGTGAGGTCAACAGTAGACAGTCTAAGATTAACATTTTGGGGGTTTGGGGAAGAAACCACAGTCAGGTAGTGCATTCCAGGCATTGACCACTCTGTTGCTGAAGTCGTATTTTCTGCAGTTGAGTTTGGAATGGTTTACCTTAAGTTTGTGTCTATTGTGGAAAGCCATGTATTGATGTCCTTTCAGAAGGCTAAAAGAGAATGGGCCTGCCAGAAAAGGCACACTTCAGAGATCCTACTAGATGGCAACAATTCAAGGAAGGGACCTGGAGGTATCTTCCTATCTGATAGGCAAAAATACTCAGGGACAGGCCGGCATGTAAGACATTAAAGGTAACAACCAGCATCTGAAAGAAACAGGGAGCCAGTGCAACTCATATAACAAAGGATAAGCCTTAAAAGTATCCACTCAGTCCAGAGAAGTGCAACCCTGCCTAGAGTCAACAGTGACAAATTCATGGATGCAGCTACCTTTTGTGCATCTAAAATGATAGAAAATATCACTTACCTCTCCTTTCTTTCCAATTTCACTATATGCTTCACCCATTTTATCCCGCTGTAGGGACTAGCCATGGAAAACAATAAAACAGTATTGGTGAAAAGGAAACTAAGAAGAATCCGTTTTCTCTAGTGTCTTTTCTTACATATTCTGATGTATTTGATTAATCTTTTCACTCTGGCCAATATGTCCTTACTCTTCCTAGGCCAAATTGTAAGAGACATTTCCAAAGATGTAAGTGTTTATGATTCATAAACACAAAAAATAGACTGGTTGATTTTTATATACTTACAGTATACTCCTTTCCATCGTGTGAAGAAGTAGTTATGTTACATCCCAGCATAAAGAATTATCTTTTTCAGAACCTTATTCATAAAACTCTGGGAAACGTTGCATATGAAGACAATTTCTTTCCAAACACAGACACATATATCCTTAGTAGATAATTAAGTAAACTATAATAAGTCAATTCTGGAATCTACTCACAGTGTAAACTTTGTCCTGAGGTTTCTTTCTTCTGCGCTAGAAAGAAAGAAAAATTCTCCCAATCATTCTAATATATACTAAGTCTGAAAACATGAGAGAAGGCATGATGGGAGAGCTGACAGAGAAGTTACATCAAAATCCCTTGCACAACTCTGTCATAACCATTAGAGAAGTCAGTTGTAGATCGATATTATTCATTCCTCAAAGCACAAGGGGGTCATGGTCTTGGGGCTTCCTCCACTAAGCTATGCTTATAGGTTTTGTGGCAATTTCCTGCACAGAAAAAATGGTGAAGATACCTGGTTTTCCACAGCCATTTCAAGATCTGCATCTGTTTTTTTTACAGCCAGAGAATCATATTCATCTCTGCGTCCGGTAGATAGTTTCTGCAAGAGAAGAAAAAAAGATGCTACTAGCTACAAGGTCCTTTTGAGTTAACCAATTTTCCCTAAATTAAGGATGGGTAACTGACAGGATGAGAGAAAATAAAACAAAACCTAATCATCTTTATTTCAACCAAGCCAGAATTTAGTTTTAGGTGAAGCACTACACAAAATAAAGTTAAAAAAAAAGACAAAGTAGATGAAAACATCAGTAAACAGAATATTAAAAAAAAAATAGTGTTTAATCCCATACCCCCAACCCCCCCTATTTTCAATTATACTTCAGGTACATGAGCATCTTCATACATACAAACATATTTGTAGCAACATTGTTTATTATGTAGTTTTCTCATTTTATTTAATCTTTGTAGGATCCCGTCTTTCCCATCCAAGGATAAATCTACCACACATTTAAGTGTCCTCTGTGCCTTTTTATCTACCTTATCCCATTACTCACATAAAATTGGAAATTTGTCTTCAAGTTGTGACCACAATTGAGCCTAAAATTTATGTTACTAAGTGAAACATTTGATAAGTGACTTTGCCCCCTTTTACGACTTTGCTTGCCACAGTTGTTAAGCGAATCATTGCATTTGTTAAATTAGTAATCCAGTTGTTAAATTAATCTGGTTTCTCCATTGACTTTGCTTGTCAGAAGGTCCCAGAAGGTGACTCCAGGACATTGCAGTCATCATAAATATGAACCAGTTGCCAATCATCTGAATTTTGATCCGGTGATCATGGGGATACTGCATCGGTCATATGTGTGAAAAAGGGTCATAAGTTACTTTTTTCAGTGCCGTTGTAACTTTGAATGGTCACTAAATGAACTGTTGTAAATTGAGAACTGCCTGTATAGAACTTCTCATGAACTGATTTCATCCCTAACCCTGCTCACCTATTATTCTCACTTTAAATAGTAAATGTTCATTATTCAGCTATAAAGTTATCCCAATGTCGTTTGAGGACAGGTGGGGGGGTGGGGAGGTAAGCATACAAAGTACTATTTAGTGCTGCCTTAAACCTCTTATAATATATTCTGTGAACCTTAAGCAACCATGTGATATTAAAAAGGAAACCAAAGCCACCACATACAGAGTTTTCATAGCAGCATCCCTATATGGGTGCCACAGTTTTTTTGTTAGACCGTTCTTCTAATAGATAATTAAATATTGGGGGATGGAATTTTCAGGAATATAGTGTTTTGCAAGTGCTTCTTAGTTGGAAGTGTTCCTTGCCAAATGTTTTGGTTTGAATTCCTTACCATTGCTATTCTATGAATCCCAATTGATGTGAGTAAAATCTAAAACATTGGCAGAGTTCTCTCTTTCTCTTTATCTATCTATCCGTCTAGAGCAGGAGTGTCAAACTCGTGGACTGGATGTGTCACATGCTGATCACAATCACCCCCGGTTTAGTGAAGGGGGTGACCATGTCGCCGCGACTTTGACACCCCTGATCTAGAAAGAGAGACAGAATGTGTGTCCTTCAGAAAGCCTATTGAATAAGCAAAATCCTATATCAAGTAAACCACTACAATTATCTTAATTAAAAATTAGCTATATAACTATGGCCTGGAGGTTCTACTACAGTTGCACGCAAGAACCTCCCCATCCTTTAGTTTTGCATTTGGTAATTTTGGAAGAAGAAGGTAGTAGGGAATTCCTATACTATACTAAAAGGAATCATTTTGACTTGATCCCCTGACTAAATCACATTGGATTCTACAGGCAGACTGATATTTCAATCTTTTCCCTTGTATGTTGTCTCATCACTTTAATTCATTTGCAGCAGTGCTGGGTTCTATAGAACCGGTAGTAAAACTGGTGGGAGGCTCCGCCCACTGACACCTACATCATCAGAAGTGATCTGCGCATGCGCAGAAGCAAGGCGCGATCCCGTTGCGAACCGGTAGTAAAGGTAAGTAGAACCCACCCCTTATTTGCAGATGTCAGATTATATAAGAGACATAAGAAACTCACTACTTACGTTATATATGTCATTTGCATTTTGAGAAGGTTTGGATTCAGTGGAGCGATTGCCTAGCTGGAAAAAATATGGACAAACATGTAATATATGAGCTTTTACTCACAAAACTGCCCATTTCTATTCCAAAGGCCACTAGGGATTTATGAAATAGTGAGAGTGTATTATTGAGCCTTCAGCTAACGCTATATATTAGCTCCTCCCAAATGTACTGGAACTGCATTTCCCAGAATTCCCTGCAGGCAGGACACCAAGTTAAGGTAGGCTACTATACTTTCCTTTGTTTCATTTTTTAAGATTTCTTAATTCTGGTTTTCTCCATAAAACACAAGCTCATTGTTAAAAGTAGCAATATCGAACAAAACAAAAATAAAACAGTTGTTCCAACTCTTCAACTCTTATTTTTAGTTATTCGCTATTAATAATTTCCCACTTTTTCCAAACTGTTTACAAACAATATCTGCCTAGTAGTCTTCCCAACTGAATATGTCTCCTCCCTGAAGTGGAACTTCAGCTTCCATAATACTGCAAGGCACTGTGGCCCCTGCAGGATGCAATGCAATATAGCTGGGAAGCACAAGATTGGGAAAAGTGATGTAAATCTGCAAAATCTGAGAGCAAGAACTAATAATAAAGAAACATTTTGACTGGGTATTGAACTCTGGGTTAAGATACAGAAGGATAATCTTTCTATATTAGTTATATGACAACACTGCAGTGTTGCAAAACTGTTGCAGTGAAAGTTGATTTCACGGAGGAACCTCTCTTAATTTCCACTTCTAACGTTTACATCAACGTTCAAACATACAATTGAAAGGATTAAGGTCACAGGGACCTTTTTTCCTTCAGGTTCCTCTGGTCAGACTGTGTGTATGTAAAAATAAATAAATAAATAAATCTCTCTTTAAAAGATCTTACCTTTACTTTCATGAAAAGGGCTGTGATGATGATAGCATATATTAAAAGGATCCCATCTAGAATGTAGCACAGCTTTGGATCTGTTAATCCCAGTGCATCAGCATCTGTTTTTTTTTTAAAAAAACCAAAAAACTCCAATAAGTCAGTTCTACAGAGAAAGGATTTAAAACAAACCAGGAGTTCAGCCTTCCATAAACTAATGATCTCAAGATTACAATTACTACTTTCTCAATCAGCAGGCCTATTGCTTGACGATTTTTAAGCAACTTCCATTTTTGTCAACTCATGGGGGAATCAGAAAGTTACATATTGCCATGCATGTTTTACAGACCTGGCTATTCGTAATAAAAAAAAGTAATTTGTTGTTGAGGTAATATAAAGCCCCTCATTGTTATTATTTTACATAACAATGGTTCAATGATTCTAGAATATCCAGGCTCCCCAGAAAAACATCACACTAAAATTCCAGTAAAATTAATGCACCATAGATCATTGCAACTAATTTGTCCTACTGGACAAGGGTCATAACCGACGCCACCTTTTTTCAAGATTTGGCCCATGTTCTTTATTCCAAACACAATTGAGGCCACCATTTAATGACTCAATAATACTATATACAGCAGAAATAGACAATCTTATTTTAGCCAAGGGCTATACTTGTCTTTAAGTGATATGTTAAAGGCTGGTCAGTACATTAAAAAAGAAAAACTCAAGTTGATTACATATAAATACACTTTAATTAAATATTAATCCTCTATGTAATCATTTTCTCTTTTTGTGACATAAAAATTATAGTTCTCCATCAGCTTTAAGAGGCTCACTCAGGATTTTGTTTTGCTCCCTAATCTAGAAGTATTTCCATATTTATTTATCATTTATTAGATCTATAAACTGTCTGTTTCGTTACTGAGAGATCTCTAAAACAAGCATCCAGTATCTAAAGATATTCCATTATATGCTGCAGTATTCCTCTTCATCTTGTGGCGTGATTGTAATATTTGTCTTGGACTGAAAAGACTCAGGTTTATGCCTCTCCTTTTTCACAAAGGTCACTGGTTGACTTTGGATCAGGATTCTCAGCCAAAACTACTTCACAAGACTGTAATTATAGAGATAAAAATAGAGGACATCTCAACATATGCCACCTTGAGGTTTTTAGAATTTTAGAAATGTTTACATCAACTACATTGAAGAATAAGCATGCCAAAGACCAACTTTCTCTTCTATTGGTACCACAGCAACAGTTATTCAGCACACAAAAGAAAATAGCTATATTGGATATTCTTCACATAGTCAGTGGTTATCTTTGCAGATCATGCAAGCATGATTAAATACATAAACTCCAATTGATTCTGTTCGCATAAAATATTAAGCTATAGCCATGATTTGCAAACCACAGTGGTGGAATATGTGTACATGCTGAGTCACAAACTCCATATTATTTATAGTGTTATGAGAATCCATCTTTAATTCATTTCTTTTAGAAAAATAGAACTCGATATTCCAATGTCCAACCCTATCTTTGATATTCTTTGGAAAGTGTAGCCTTATTTTTAGTTAATGCGGCATTACCCAATTAAATAAGCAATAAAAGCACTAAATTAAACTTTCAGTTATGTTAATCAGCCAACATTTTTCTCACTTGATTTTTTTTCACTAATACTATTGGTCACTGGGAAAATGCTTTGAAAAATATTGTCCACTGGAATCAGTGTAGATCATGGTATACTTTTTACCGTATTTTTCAAACTAAGGGCCACAATTGGTTTATCAATAATATGAGATGTTCTTACTCCTAAGATAAGATAGGTGGGGCTTAAACACAAAGTAAATTTTATCTAATTGAATGGAAATTTAAATTAAAAACCATGCAATTGCTGCCATCATTTTCATATATGTTGAATAGTTTTTCCATTTTGTCGTGTTAAAATCTAATTAAATGGAAAGTTTCAGAGGAGCTTTAGAGGCTTATCCAAGGTTTTGGGATGAGAGCAGCGCCTTATGCAGCCTCACAAGTGCGCAAATTACACATCCCTGGGGTAGAAAATGCTAAACTAGATGATAAAAAAGCTTTTATCAGGATAAAGCCGTTTTCTCTGTTCCATTTCTTCTGAGCCAGCCACCTGCCTTGTGGTTTTCTGAATTGGTAGGTTCATTTAGGCACGATTCTCAAAACTGCCTCATAGAAACACCTATTATCATACTGCTATGTTGATATAATATAAGCCTCTCCTCACTGCTATTATTTTTGGTATAATGATGGTTCAATGGTGCTATAGGATGCTATAAAATCAATGCTGCATTACTTTGCTTGAAAGGCTGCCACAAACTCATTTTCGGAACAAACATCTGAATGGAAATATATCTTCAAATCTGTATTTAATCAACTAATAGACATTTCCCATTCTCTTAGATAAATATGAATCTGGCATCAAAGTACTCACTGATCCATTGGGATGAAGCTCATGCCTCTTTTTTTTAATGAAGGTCATTAAATTGAATAAAATATCACCTTGAAGGAAACTTTATATGCTATAGTTAAAATGGAGTTCAGTTTGACATCAGCACAGAGTTCCCTTAATTGATTGTGGTATGCAGTGTGGTTACTCAGAAATGTTTTCAAACCTCTTTTCAAGACTGACAGCTGGGGCTCCTTCCTGCAAGGTTTCTTTTGCTAAGTTTCTGTATCAAGATTGTGTGTTAGGCCAATGTAGTTCTTGGGCTGAGAAAGGGGGCAAATTTTGCAACGGTAACTATATTAATACAGTCTGAATTCCAGGAAAAAGGAAAACAGATGGTGAAGAAAGGTAGGTTCACTCTCCTCCTAGTAGAGAAATACTCTTACAATATACTGAAATCTTCATAGCAAAGATTGAGTATCCAGCAATCACGCAAATCTGGAAGAAGGATTATCCACATGCCTGTCACCTAGGTTTGCAAAGGTGTGCAGTAGCAGCTATCTAAATGTTTGTTGACAACCTGGAGCAGCCTTTCCTAATTAGATTCTCTCCAAATTCATGTCACTTCCACTTCTTTTGTTTTAACAAAAAATGTTTAATAAATACAAAGATTTCCAGAGCCAAGACATATTTCATTAATATACCAATGTTACCTATCCCATAGGCTGATGTAGCTCTAAACAGGAGCAAGGCAAATACTGGTCCCTATGAAACTTCACAAAGCAGGAACTGGACTTCTTTCTGTAATCAACACTGATTGGACTATGCCCAAAGGAAGAAAAATAGCATAATACAATAAAATCCACTCCCAGACTCTGAAGCCAGTTCAGGATATCATGAACAATGGTATCAAAAGCTGCCTATAGCTTCTCACAGTCAAGAAGAGAAATGGATATACCCCTTCCATCCTGCTCGCACCACAAGCACTATGGATGCTCTTTCAGTCTCATCCGGGTCTGAATCATAACTGAAATGGTTCTAGAATACTTTGAAGCTGCTGCATGGCCAATTCTCCAAAACCTTCCCCAAAAATGGTTGAAGGTTGAAATCTGGACAAAAATCCCCAGTACTGTTGGGTATTATAACAATTTCTTGAGGGGGGGATGAACCAAGAGATGGTGGGGGAAAAAACCTTTTCAAGGAGGAATTCACCACCACTAAAACCCAATCACACATCATCTTCAGAAGGACTTAGCCAACCAAGACAGACATGGATCTAATATCCAGATGGCCAAACTACAGTAACAATTATGAGAATCCTTAATCTTACTGAGATTTATTTCCATTCAAGGAAATGTGAAAGTTGTATTCTCGTTCATTAACCCTCAATCAATGGTTCTTGTTTGGGGGCAAACCTACATTTCTTGTCCATGTTCAGAGTTTCCTTGGATTAAAAAAATATATACTGACAATATTCCACCAGTAATATATGAACTTTCAGGTCTTCTTTGTATATGTACCCTCACTGAAGTTATTATGCCAGAGTATGTCCTGTTAAACCTACTGTGAGAGGTGATAGACCTAGCTCCACGATGGCGAACCTATGGCACGCATGCCACAGGTGACACGTGGAGCCATATCAGTGGGCACGCAAGCTCAGCTGATTTTCAGGCCTTCTGGGCCCACTGGAAGTAGGGAAACAGACTGTTTCCTCCCTCTGGAGGGCCTGGGAGATGAGGAAGGCCCATTTTTTGCTCTCCCCAGGCTTCAGAGCCTTTCTAGGAGCTTGGGGAGGGCGAAAAAGGCCTTCCCCACCCACCCACCCCGTAGGCCCTCCAGAGGCCGGAAACAGCCCATTTGCCAACTTCTGGTGGGACCACAGTGGCATTACTTTTTACAGACATAGTAATATATTATGTGAAACTTCACCAATGAAAACAAAATACCTAGACTTACAAGAATTATCATTCTGTTGATAAAGACCATCATCTCATATTTATTTATAAGCATCTAGAGTTGAAACAGCAAGCAAAAGCCAATGCTTTTCTTCTTTTCCTGATGCAAAAACCAACCCCACCCCCTCAACCACAGCAGGAAGACACAAGAAACCTGTAGAACAAAGTAGAACTACGTCACACCAATGTTGAATTGATCTTATGTGAGCAGTATGCTTAAGACAACCTAAATGATTTCCTCATACAAGATCCTCACTAGGTTTTCTCCCCACCACCCATTGGCTGATGGATTTCACTAGTATGAAAGCCACTTCCTCAACAGGGTGCAACCTTAAGTTATGCCCAATGTGATTTTCACAGCTAAACTTATTGAAATGCTACTCGGTGGGAAAGAAGCTGAATGAGCCATTAAGGCATGCTGTATTGAAAAAGTGAAGTGATACAGAGCTCTAGAAGGCTTAGCTTTAGCAGAATTTTAAAAAACAGGGAAAAGATCAGAAACAAACTCGGGATGATAAAAAGAACAGAGACGGTGAGGCCAGAATTCTATCCACTTACTTAGGAATAGACTTCACTGAACTGTTATATTGTACTTATCACTGAACAGATATGTATTACTATATATTGCCAAACCACTGATCCATCAGATTTTCTCTGCAATGTAAAGTTTTACTGATGATATTGTAACAACATTTTGAGAAGGTCATATCTCTGAAACATTTCCTGCTCTGCCTTTGTTAGAGTGGGATAAATGTTTACTCAGTACAAGTCTGAGGAAAGTCCCATGACAAATGAAATCAAAAATAAAGAATCGAAAGGACACCAAAATCACCAAGTTACTAACTTCTATGGGAATAAATTCTATAAAAGTGCCAGAATCAATACAGCTGTCCACTCAGTTGCCACAGCCCTGCCTCAGGGGCTGCGACACTTGGAAATTACACTTAGCTATAAAGGTGAGCTGACTGTGTGAACAGGTTGAAGAAATAACAGCCCAAGGCTGTATGTGCTATACCATATGATACCTTACACCCTAGGCTTTCCAGATTGTGAGGTGTAGATCCCTTGGGAAAGTGCTGATAGAGTCCAGAGGAGGTGCGAAGAACCTTTTAGCTACATTATTATCATAAACCTACCTTTCCCAAAGTTTCACTGTATTATTTTTATCTTTCATTTATGTTCATTTTGGTACTTAGGGTTTTAGGGCATATGTATACCACCTAAATTACCCTAGAGGACTACTTGCCTTGATGACGTATTGATAATAATTGGAGGAAATTGACACTTTCTTCAGAATCCAGTAATTATTGAACAAATAATTCACTTTTCTCCTTCTCCCTAATACACATGCACGTACAAGTACATATAATTATACAATTTTCCTGACAGAACAATTAATCATTGGAACAACTTGCCTCCAGAAGTTGTGAATTCTTCAACACTGGAAGTTTTTAAGAAGAGATTGGACAACCATTTGTCTGAAATGGTATAGGGTTTCCTGCCTTAGCAGAAGGTTGGACTAGAAGACCTCCAAGGTCTCTCCCAACTCTGTTATTCTATTCTATTTTTCTAATTTGGTATCTTTATGTGCACCAGAGATATTATTGCTGTCTTGAGCTATTTACCTAGAGAAACTGAATTTTCCAGTTATTTCAGATATCAATCATTGAAAGCTCGTTTGTCATTTCACACAGAAAAGTATGGAGCTCTTCAGATCTTTAGCAACAATTCCCAGAAAAGCAGCATTTCGTTTTTGTTTTCCTATGGCAAAAAAAATTAGCTATCACTGCCTTAATGGCATAATTAAAACTGTGCCTGATACCTATCTCCATTCACACTTTTGTTCCTAAAGGATTATATCTAGCAGGAAAGAAACAATACAGAGATACCTTATTTCAGAGATACCTATTCTTTCAGTAATTCTTCCCCTTAAACTGATCCTTACATGCTGCTCTTCATATTTATTAATGCAGCCTTCTTTACAATTTTTTTCTCTTTTCATTGTATTCTGCCTGCCTTTCTTTTTCAGCTTAATTGATTCCCCAGCCAACATTTATTTCCTTTTTCTTTTTCATGTTATTCTCCTTTTTATCCTTTTTTAAAAAAAGAGTTTATAAAGGCATACTTGTTTTCTTTTTTGATAAGGAGAAAATGCATCTCATTGAAAATAGGGACATATATCAATGCCAGAATGGTGAACTAGAGGGCTCTTATCAAGAAGAATAGTATATATATATACACACATTAGATATATTTACAAACTGCATCAAGCCATAATATGTTGTGTTTTGGCTCAACCATTATGTGAACCCAGTAATTGTGGTTATAAAACCAAGCCTTCATTTCTATGAAGAAGAACCAATTCAAAATATGATTTAGAATTTGAAATGATCAGATGGATCAATATTTTTGACTTTAACCTGACCCTACCCTAAGCCTAACTAATTTATTAAAATATATTCCCAAAATTTATTTGGGCTACACTATCTTATTTAAGAAGGAAATGCAGTGGCTCAGTGGCTAAGATGCTGAGCTTGTCGATCAGAAAGGTTGGCGGTTCAGCAGTTCGAATCCCTAACACCACCTAATGGAGTGAGCTCCTGTTACTTGCCCCAGCTTCTGCCAACCTAGCAGTTCGAAAGCATGTAAAAATGCAAATAGAAAAATAGGGACCACCTTTGGTGGGAAGGTAACAGTGTTCTGTGCTTTAGTCATGCCGGCCACATTACCACGGAATCGTCATCAGACAGCGCTGGCTCTTTGGCTTAGAAACAGAGATGAGCACTGTCCCCTAGAGTCGGGAACGACTAGCACCTATGTGTGAGGGGAACCTTTACCTTTACCTTTATCTTATTTAAGACTTTCAGCAAAGGAAAAAAGAATAATTGGGATTAGTAAGAAAGAAAGCTTTGGAATCAAATAAATATTCTGTCTTTGATCTCTCACTAAAATGTGTTTATGTCTTAGTGCATTGCATGAGTTCAATTATTACACTTTTTTCAAGAAACTACAATTAAAATAAACTATGCCTTATTGCCGAGGTCTCCTACATCTTGGAGGTAATTGACACTTTGAAATCTGTTCTTGTTACACTGCTTACTCTGAGTACCTTTCCTCATAAATGTTTCCAGTTACAAAGTACAACTAGTCTTCCACTTAAAACAGTTCACTTAATGACTGTTCGAAGTTACAACAGCATTGAAAAAAGTAACTTACGACTGTTTTTCACACCTATGACCATTGCAGCATCTGATCAAAATTCAGATGCTTGGCAGATGACTCATATTTATGACAGTTGTAGTATCCCAGGATCATGTGATCACTTTTTGCAGCCTACTGACCAGCAGTCAATGGGGAAGCCAGATTCACTTAACAACTTTGGCAAGAAAAGTCATAAAATGGGGCCAAATTCACTTCACTATTTCAGTTAATAATGAAGTTAGTTAGTAAATTTTGAACTCAATTGTGGTTGTAAGTTGAGGACTACTTGTAGGTGTGATTCCTAACCTCTTCTAAACTCTCAAGTTCTCTCTACATCATGGTTCCCTGTATTTTTTATAAATAAAGGAGCAAACTTCCTAAGAATTGGGTTGTAGATTCCTACCACTTTAAGTTGGAACTTGCTAATTTCTAATGTAAAAAAAGAAATAAAAGAATTTTTAAAAAACACCAGATGAGTCATAAAACGTGAGAAGTGCCAGGAGGGATATCTATGGGCACATATGAACTATATTAGATATCATGCTCGGTATCCAGATTTTAACACAATGTGAGAAGCCATTCTATAAAAACTTAAGTTGTCTTTCACATTTGCACCTATTCCCAGTACAAACATGCCCTGGCAATATTATTATTATTTTTTTGCCATATCCCTCTGGTACTGTCTTTGCCTTGTCCCTTTCCCGTGCATGGGATAGCCTTAAGGCTGTACCAAAATTAAAATAGTATTTTCCTTTTATTCCGTATCATCCATACAGTATATCAGTATGTATCAAATCTGCTTTATAACTCTGGAGGAGCTCAGCATGAATTATGACTTTATAGTAATGAAGGGGGATTTGCATATCTCAATATCACTAAGAGCTACACCATCTGGAGGATACACTGCCAGAAGGGTCAGCTATAGATAAGGAATCATACTAAATAGGATCCATTACACAAATAAATTATAACTCACCCTAATATATTCTATAATTAAAACCAAATGGACATTCACACCCAGAACAATGACAACATCATGCTGGAAAATGAGCAGCATTCAACAAGCTATTAAAGAAGAGCAGGGGCAAATGTGAGATGTGCTTGAGGTTATGATGTGGCTGGATTAAAAATGAAAGAATATCTATCTGCTGATGTGGTCAAAGGCAAAAAGGAAACTCAGTGCTACAAACAGGGCTGGATTTTCCTATAGGCTAACTAGGCTTCAGCCTAGGGCCTCAAGATCAAGAGGGGCCTACATTCAAATTGTTAGCAAAATTAAAATTACACTTTCACTATAGGTGAAAGGGCCTCATAAGTGGAATAGCCTAGGGCCTCTTTTCATCTAAATCCGGCCCTGGCTACAAAGATGTATATTACTGGTACCTGAATCAAAACAAACCTGATATTGTCAGAGCAGAAATGTCAGGATTCAACATTCACATTCTGGGGTCAATGGGCCATATCTGACATAGGAGGACCAGGCTTTCTATAATATTGAAAAAAATCAGAGGAAATTAAGTACCCATAGTTATTTTTAAAAGGGTGTCAAAGCCCCGTACTCTGTTACAGTTCCAAAAAGTATTGAACAATGGGTATTTGGATGATATTCAGATATTTATAAGTCTTTTAATTTTTGGGGAGTGACCCAGAAGTGAATAAAAGATAGGTGGCTTTATAAATGTTAAAAACAAACAAACAAATGATCATAATAACAAGTAGATACCTAACAGGAATCCAAGTCAACACAAGCAACATTACTATGATCCAAGTATATGTACATCTGCAGATACCATGGGTTGAATGACTCTAGCATGACTTGCAAGATCCTCGTGACAGACCTCTAAAACAAATCATACTAATGAACAGCAGTTGGAATGATAAAGTTGGAAGTCAACTAGCATCTGGAATAGCAGGAAATTTTGGTCTTGGTGTATGAAAGACAAGCACACAAAGTTCTGGTATATCTAAATAAGCAATGCAAAGAAACTCAGGATAATAATTAAGTGGAAAATATATTGATTTCAGAAAAATTCAAAAATCAAGATACTCTTTTAGGAAAAAGTAGGCTCAATAAGTGACTTAGATGGTAATCCGGAGCTGGTTTGATACAGTAGATAAATTGCTGGGTTAGAAATCAGGAAACTGTGAGTTCTTGGCATCCCTTAGGCACGAAAGCCAGCTGGGTTAGTCATTCTCTCTCAGTTCAGTTACCTCACAGGGTGTTTTGTAGGAAAAAATAGAAGGCAGGAATATTGCATATGTTTGCTGTTTTGAGTTATATAATTGTAATGAATTATTAGAATTATAAATAATAATTAAATAATTAAATGTATAATTTATTAAATAATGAACCGATTGGAGAAAAAGACAAAAAGAAGTGACACGAATACATGGAAGAATTATATAGAAAAATCCCCAAATCAATGGTATCTATAAAAGTTTGAATACTGAACCATAGCCAGACGTTTTTTAAAATGAAATTCAATTGGCTCTAAAAATAACAACATAGCCGCAGGGGACGGTGACAAAATGGATTTGCTTTGGGTTGCCTAAATTAAGCATTTTCAATTAGCTGGACTCAGGAGGCAGCATACAAGCAACAAGCAACAAGCAACAAATAATAACAGAGAAAGAAAGAGCACCAACTTACAATGTACTGTATTATATCACAAATTAGGCACCTATAGAAAAAACATTACTGAATTGGAACAATTTATTTCCATCTAGCATAGAAAACACCTTTGTTTAGTAAATGTGTTCCTACCCTAATGTGATCCTTTGCAGCTATTTTGTGTATTGTGCACAACCCAGTAAATAATTTTTAAGTATCTCATTAATTTCATTAAGATTTTCAACTCTGTACGTTAATAGCCACCATTTTGGCTTTTCTTTTGCCAAAATACTTCAAGGTATGTGATATAAAGGACTTACCCAACCTTTTCAAAAGACATCCAGAATTCCTCTTAAAAATTATTTTAAAAGCTTCCAATGACTGATGATTTTTAGTTTTGCACAGATGGTGTTGCATTTATGCTACGTGTACGAGAGATATTGTGTGTATCAAAAAAGAGTTGGAGGAAAAATCTGCAGTTGCAGGTGCAAGCAAGATCAGAGAGCAAAATTTGCAAATAAAGAGATCTGCATTTGGAAAGGACCGACTTGACATCAACAAGAGTAAATCAAGACAAAGATGCTGTCAAATCAACAACATCAAGAAATGCTTTGACAATAGTACGTTAGTACTACCCTTTAAAGAGCACATAGAGGCCAGGATATCTTAAGGTCTGCATGTGATAGAAGTCAAATAGCTGTTGAACTTAGTTAAATATAGAATCTGAAAAACAATTACAGCATCCTCCAATCATAGATTAATTAATGGAGTTATAAAATAATATAGACTACTTTGAAATGCCCCCTGGTGCATTTTATAGTGGTAGTTATAGAGAGTAACAAATGACCGAGTCAGAATATAATACAACGATCCCTCATCCCACCTTCCCAAGCATATAGAGACTCTTTTGAGGATTAAATAATGGCTCTAGCATATTGTAGACTATCATGACGTGAAAATCAGAGACTGATGATTTTGATATTGGCAGCCTCGTGTAACACTTTTCTGTTTTATATTGTGGCACCAGGTAGGATGCAGTAGTCTACTCTCCCTGCAGCTATCCATCATCTTCTCACCTAAACAGCATAATTACAGAGGAATTATTGAGGCTGTCATTTGTACTTCTATAAGAGTACAGGTACAGACTACAACAGATAGTTAGGACTGCAGAAAAAACAACTTGAACCAGCCTGTCTTTCATAGAAGACCTGTATATTGCATGGGTCAAAAGGAGGCTGAGAAAATTACTATAGACATCTCATATCCTGGACACAAACAGTTTCAATTCCTCCCTTTGGCGCGCCGCTTTAGGGCACTACATGCCAAAACAACTAAACATAGGGCAGGTTTTTTTCCCTGATGCCATCACTCTGATGAACACTTAATCCTCACAGTTCTATCTTATGTCTAAGTATATTCACCTATGTCAGGGGTCTGCAACCTTATACACTCAAAGAGCCATGTGGACCCGTTTCCGACAGAAAAGAAAACACTGGGAGCCACAAAACCCTTCCCGTGCCTCACTATTTCTTGAGCAGCCGCAAAACTAGCATATATAGTTAAATTCAACATTCTGTTTTCTTCTGAAACTTTTCTTTTCTTGGATTTATCCATGGTTGGCCTACCGGGAGTTGAAAATCAATAAATGGTGATTGTGACACATATTTTGAGTGAAAGGGAGTCGCAGCAGAGGGGTGAAAGAGCCACATGCGGCTCCAGAGCTGCAGGTTGCTGACCCCTGACCTATGTTATGTGGCTGAAGTATTATTATTATCCTTCTCATCTTCCCTACTACCCCCTCTTATTAGTATCATTATGATTATTATTACTCTGTTGCTTTGCATGTACACTGAGAGCTTCTGCACCGGAGACACATTCCTTACGTGTCTAATCACATTTGGCCAAATAAAGTATTCCATTCCATTAAACCAGAAGATGTGGTTACATTAGACTTTCACTGCACATTTTTATTAGCACAATAGCTCTTAAACACTACTTTGAAATATTTTACAGCTATTAGAAGGATCAGACAGGTGAGAATTATACCTTTAATAGATGGTGAGTTTAACTTAACTAGCAAAAATATTGTAAAAGTTAATATTCAGTGATTCCATTATCTTGAACAAACACTGAGACCAAGCTTGGTGTAGTGGTGAAGGCATCTCAGGTTAAAAACCGGGAGACTGTGAATTCTAGTCCTGCTCTAAGTACAAAATAGATGGGTGACCTTCACCCAATCACTTTCTCTGAATCCTAGGTAGGAGGCAATGGCAAACCACTTCTTAAAAACCTTGCCAAGAAAACTGCCGGGAGTTGTCTAGGCAATCTCCAAAAACCAGACACAATTGAACTTATTACTCTATTGAAAGTTCATAATTATAGTACCAAGCTAGCTAGAAAATGTAAATGTTATTGTTATGCTGGAACAGATGTACACAATGTCCATGCAGCATACTTCTATTTGAATCCGGCTTTTACTAACTATATTTTTCTTTGTAGCACTTGATACTTTAAAGTACAACTCATTTCAAAATTAATAAAAAGACTTGGCATCTATCTCCTTATGGGAATTGAAGCAAAGGATTCATGCAGAACAATTAAAGACATAACACAGCTATGGGATGAGAGGGGTGCACTGCAAGTAATCATTACAAATGTTAACTCGTCTAAATAAAACCTTCACTTAACAGAGATCCGTAGTTTACTGAGTAGAATTCCCATTATTTTTGCTCTTTTCAATAGATTTCCAGCAGTCACTTCTGTCAATTGGTATTCTCTACCCCACCTCAATTCTAACACAATCAGTAAATGAAAACAACCTCCTGAGTGGACCAAACTGGTATGAAATAATAAACAGTCTAATCCTAGATTAACTAGGTATGTGTGGGTGGCTTCAGTTGAAATGACAATACTGTTTGTCATCCATTTTCTATAATAGAGTTTATTATAGAAACAAATATTTTCCACTGACTCTTGAGGAAAGTAGCCAGAGACACAAATACAGAACTCTCAGTAAACAAAGAAAGAAGCAAAGAAGAAGGGGGAAAATTGACCTTCTTATTGTAAAAACAGCACGTGGCCTGGGTAATTTTTTCTCACTGCTTAGTGTGCATATTACAAATCACTACAAAAATGTGAACTGCACCAACAAATATGGAAAACAACATGTGGAAACCAATTATAAGAAATACACAAGATTGTGAATTTCTATTTACAGTACCTACCTAAAAGTAAGCCCCATTGTCTACTTATTTATGCCCATAAGTAAGTATAAAAAGAGATATGGCTGCTTTAAAAAGCTACTGTGCTTGTAGTCCCGTGAGTTCCAAATGATTTTTTCTGCATCATTTTCAAAGCATGCAGAGTTTTGATGTATTTACTTGTATATATTTTACTACTTTTTATTTACAGTTATTACTTAAATAACTCTGGAATCTGCTTGAGAAAATATTGCATGAATAAAATAAATAAGTAACACCACTTATGGACACTGATACATGAATGATTATGTAATCATATATTTTTTTTCTGTGTAAATGCCAAATTTGTTCCAGAAGCTGCTCAAACCCCTGAACACAGATTTCAGGGGCAAAATTCTGCTACATATATAATGAAATTTAACAGCAAATATTGGAAACATGGTCTGGTTCATGGTTTCATTTCACCATACTCCAACCTTTTGCCATTATATATAATATTAGCAAAATTATGCATGCTAAGAACACTTAATCCTATAAATGTCTCTTTCGTGCAATTCTGATTGAATGCTTGATGAAAGCAAGGAAGAGCTAACCAGAAATTTATTATTCATTATTAATCCTTATTGTGTGAGAAATTACTACAATTATTACTACAATTTTCAATATATTTTCATGGTTTCTTACTGTAATAAATCAGACCCTTAAAATATTAGACTTGTAACCTTTCCAAGGAACTCCACTAGTTAAATTCAAATTGGCTTTGCAGGAATGTTTCTCTCCTATAAGAGATGCTTTAGACCTGTGATGGCAAACCTATTGCACGTGTGCCAGAAGTGACATGCAGAGCCATTTTTCCGGGCATGTGAGCTATTGCCCAACTCAGCTGCAGCTGTGCATGCACATGTGCCCTAGCTGGTGTTCGGAGTTGCATTCATGCAATTCAGGGGACCCAGCTGGTCTTTGCATTTGCACATGTGCACGAGAATACTGGTGCACAGCGTGCACATGCGCAGATGGTATTCACGTGTAGCATAGATGTTGTGATTGTGCACACAGTGCATGGTGGGGTGCATGCGCAGATGGTGTGGTTGCATGTGCAGTGCATGGTGGGGGCACATGCGAAAGCTGCTTCACATGCATAGATGCTGCTGTTGCATGCGCAGCGCATTGGGAGGAACCGCACTTTAGCACGGATGGCACACGTGCATGCAAAGTACGCAAAGCACGGACCTGTTCAGCACTTGGTGAGTAAAAGGTTTGCCACCACTGCTTTAGACCAAGCATGGCCCACAGGCTACATGAGGTCCTGGACAGTTAGTAATCAGTTTCCACAAGATCGTAATATAAATAGCCTTTTTAAAAAGAAGTTTGTTATTCATATACATTAACTATATTATATATTTTATATGCGGTCCGAGACAATTTCTCTTCATTCAATGCAGCCCAAGCAAGCCAAAGATTGGACACCCATGCTTTACAGCCTTATACTAAAGTTTTTTTGCAAAAAGAAAACAAATAAAGTTAACTTTATTCATATATTTATTTCAATTGCCTTTCGACTTTTATAACGTCTTGCATGAAATTTTATTACTTTAGATCAGGACTGTCAAACTTGCGGCCCGCGGGCCAGATGCATCATACACTGGCCACACCCATGCCCAGTTGAGCGAAGGGGGAAAAAGTCGTGATACATCATGTGACACCGTGCAACATGAGTTTGACACCCCTGTTTTAGATAGTATCTAAAGCTAAATTGCACATTTCTCTGTCAAGTTTCTATATCATTTGTTATTGGTCAATAACAATACAACTGAAAATTATTCATGAACATATTCATTAAATATCCTTTTCTTAATATATTTTATTTTCAAAGGATTGGAATGATTAGTGATTAGATGTAAGTAATTTAGCTTCATTTGAAAAGAAAGCAAAAATAAATTGAAATTAATGTTAATTAATATTTAGCAGTTTTTCTCTAAAATGCCTAGTATAATGAATATTCCAAGAAATGTTACACATAGCTTTCATCATCATGTTTAATCTCTTGTAATACATAGATCTGATGAAGGGATCTTGTCTATCAAAGCTGTGGTTTTGCTATACATGAAAAATACCAAGCAATTTAGAAACTTCTCATTTTTAAAGAACTATGAATGCAACCCATGAATGCAAAAATAGCCCTAATTCTCAGTTATAAAGGTAGCATGGTTTACCCCAGTGCTGAAAAGCCTGGGGTAAATGTTCCCAGTTCGAACCAGATCGCCCAATTCAGTAGCGATGGCAGCAGGTGGTTCGGAGAACCGGTAGCAAAAATCCCTGTGCCGTCCCCCCCACCATGCCCAGCTGAGCCGCACGATCATCAGAGGCTTTTTTTTTTTTTACTTTTAAAAGCATTTTTTCTACAACCTCTTCCGACGAAAAAATGCTTTTAAAAGAAAAAAAAAGCCTCTGATAATCGCGCGGCTCAGCTGGGATCGTCAGAGGCTTTTCAAAGCATTTTTTGCTTTGGTGGTAAAAAAATGCTTTAAAAAGTCTCTGACGATCCCAAATGAGTTGCCTGATCGTCAGAGAGGCATTTTTTGAAAAGCCTCTCTGATGATCCCAAATGAGTTGCCTGATCGGCAGAGGCTTTTCAAAGCATTAGAAAAAATGCTTTGAAAAGTTTTTTTTTTTTTTAAAGTTGGCCACCCCCACCCAGTCACATTACCTTCCCCCATCAAGCCACACCCACAGAACCAGTAGTAACAAATTTGACATTTCACCCCTGGCCTAGAGCCCTCAAAATGGGGAAGGTGGTTGGGAATTATAGTTCCATAACAAAATTAGAACCAGAGATTACTGCCATCCTGTTTTCAGCTGACCAGAGCATAATTATGCTATTAGTCACTGGTTTGAAAAATAGGAAAAAACAAGGCCAGATTTAATTTTCATTTATTACAAATAGATGCCATAGCATCATTCTATTTTAACCCTCAGATCAATAAAGAGAATCTAGATGATTCATAGATCACACTAAACCATGATGTTATACAATGTGGTGGGCGCTGGGCGATTCAGTCGGGGGAAATGGTGGGGCTCTTATAAGCCCCGCAAAAACCCCGATTGGCGAGCAGCTGCCGGCAGGTCTGCGGACCTACCCTGTCCTGTAGGGACAGGGGAAGAGAGAGGGACCCTTTGGATGGCCGAGAGGAATAGGCAAGTTCCTCGGGGCCGGAGGAAGGCCTCTGAGTCGGCGGCGGGGGAGCGGCAGTCATGGTGACTGCCTCGAAGCCCGGGCCAACCAGAGAAAGCACTGTGCTGGAGGAAGAATGGAAAGTGAGAGTGAGGTGTTCGGAAGCTGGGTAAGCAAGACCAAACCCAGGCGGGAACAGCGTTTAAACTGTGGATATTGATAAGTGTGCCCCAGCCTTAATCAGCGGCTATGGTGTATTGGGGCAAGAAGTTTTGTAAAAGGTTTACCCTTTTTAAAAGGGAAAGACCCACCAAAGGATTATGGATTGCTAATTTGGAATGATTGCTTTTTTGGAAAGTTATAAATTTTGAAAACTTTTCTTTTTTAAATGAGAATAGATTATTCTTGAAAGAGAGAAAAAGGGAAGAGGCGATAAACAGGACTTTTTTAAAACAAAGGGAAAAGACAAGCGGATAGCTTTGCAATACACAAAATGGAGACTGTGAAGAAGTGAAAGTGTAATTGCTTGCTAGCAGCCTGGAAGAGAAACTAAGTGTCTTGTTATTTTAACTGGATTACTCTGGCAACAAATAAAGATGTTATACAACGTGGTAAACCTAAATTAAATCATGTGTCCAAGTACTTAATACAGGTAGTCCTTGAGTTATTTCCATTGTTAAATGAGACATTTGTTAAGTGAGTTTGGCCCCACTTTATGACCTTTCTTGCCACAGTTGTTAAGTGAATCACTGCAGTTGATAAATTAGTAACCCGGTTGTTAAGTGAATCTGGTTTCCCCATTGACTTTGCTTGTTGGAAGGTTGTAAATCACATGATCATGGATGCTGCAACGGTCATAAGTGTGAAAAATGGTCATAAATCTTTTTTCAGTGCTGTTGTAACTTTGAATGGTCACTAAGTGAACTGTTCTAAATTGAGGACTACCTGTAAAACTAACTGATTTCCCAAAAACCAAGTTCATAAAATTTGCATTGATAAATAAATTTACTTAAAATAAGAATGATGGTTTTCATTGATTCCCTAACAAGATTAAGAGTGAAGTTGCAGCCTGGATCTATCTTTCAATTTTCATAATCCAGTAACAATATTAGTTTTAGCTATTGACTTTTTAATTTGTAAAATATTTGTCCAATAAATTATTGTTAAAAATGGGGATTTATTTCTTATTGTCGGTTACTTTATTTCTTATCTCTTGTTTTGTATCTCTTGTTCTGTATCTCAGTTGCTTATTTTGATTGCCTACCGCTAAACAACAAGACCAAAAACAATATTCTTTTACATCTTGGATGAATTGATATGGATTGATTGTTTAGTACATTTCTATTATTTGTTTATGACTGTTTTGTAATTATATTGCTGTGATTTGAAATTAATGCTGTACAAAACTGACCTCCTGTCAATTAGAAATAATTGAATTAATTTTTTTATTATGACCTTTGACCAATCAATAAAAACTGTAATGGTATACAATAGTTTATTTTTTAAAAGAAAATAGTAAGTGAGCAGCATACAGGGAATCCTTATTTAGCAACTATAATTGGGTTTAGACCTATATAGTTATGTAAAGCAGCCACTAAGTGAAAAATCATGTGGCTGTGACTGTGGTTATAATTTTACTTCAGTTTCTTTGCTTTATGACATCAGAAGGATTGATCTCAAAACAACCAGGTGAGCCCAAATGGTGGGGAGATTTTCTGGAACTCAACTCATGAAGAAGCTGGGAAAAAGGGGAAATCCTACAAGTCTTTTTCCACACTCCCACAGTCTTTGGAATGCTCAACCTGGCACTGGCTTAATTAGCAAGAAGAGAAATAATGTTTGTATTTACCTTCTTTGGAGAGGAAGGGATTACAACAGAGTAAGCAGGCACAGAATGGAGAATACATATCAAAGGAATGTGCTAACCCTAGGATTCTGATGACTATGAGCCACCAGCTACTTAAAAGGCAAAATAAAACCTTTAGTGTGAATCTTATTAGGGTCTTGTCAATTTCAGGCAGCAGCTGACAGCACAGTCTTGGAATCTACTGCTTTAATTAAGATCAGACAGCTGAACTTGTTAATTTGCAGTTAGCACTTTTTAGGGATGCATTTACACAGTGGAGAACAGCTGCTCAGAAACAGCTTGCTGGTTTAGGCAAACTCTGGTGTGGGGAGAGAAAAATGGGCCAAGACAATGCATGCTAACTGACACATAATTACAAAGGTAATAAATAGAGGTGTAAAGTTACTTTTTCATCACTACTGTGATTGCAAATGGTCTTTGTGGCAGTCATTAAATGAGGACTATCTGTAGTAAGATAATATGCCATAAGAATTTTACAGTATCTGTGTGCATTATCTATTTACCTTTTAAAACTGGAACATTTTTACAATCATTACAGATAAACTCTACTGAACATTGTAAGATTTTCTTAAACACTTCAAGGAGGTGAGGAGTTTCTTATATCAAAATGATTGGACCTTGAGTTTGATATAATGTATAGTAGTACCGTAGTATTCTATGGAATGTTACAAAGAAGAAAGAATTCTGAACAAAAAACCCTTTTATCACAATACTAATACCCAATATAATAGCTGACTTATATTTTAAATTGCAAAGCAAAATAATAGGTTTTGGAAAAAAAACAACATTTAATTAGAATTCTCTATAATGTTTAAAAATGTCAGAAGTCTTAAGATCAGCACAATTACGTACAACTTAAACATAATTATTGCTATATTACAATAATAAACAGCAGTCACCTTTTAAGGAGACTTATTTCTCCTAACTGATTGCACTTAACTACTGTTTGGTTGTGTCTTCAAACCAAATCCGCCCTGTAACATAGAAAGTGTTGGTCAACATGATCCAGCCTAATGTAAAATTCATGTGCCTTCCACACAATAAACTCTGCTTCTCTGGGATGTAAATTACCAATGTAATAACTGGACAAGCACTCAAGAACGCGGAGCTAATAATAATCACATTATGCCAGCTGTAATCCAAACACAACTAAAAGGGTATTAGGTTGGAGAAGGCTGTACATTCAAATACATTCAAATGCTGTTGCTAAAATTCAAATAAACTCCCATTTCAAAATCAGCAGTAAAATAGACATGTGTAAATCCAAACAGTCTCCATTTAGAAAATTGTCAAAAATGCTTTTAAATAAAGAAAACTAAAATCAATCTTAATATTATATGGAAAGAGGGTCAGAGAGACAGAAACTTAAAACATTAAAGATATTACTTTCTTTGGTTCATTTTAGCTTTTGAGAAATCTATATATTTAATTCATAATTGTTGGGCATTTAATTTTCCTCTTGGAATGTATTTTCTTGTGGCATGTGTTCTGTTATTTTAAGTTCAGAGAAGATATTAAATAAGGTAGAAATTTAGGTAATACAATGAATATTCAAAGAGAAATTGTAGATCCTATATCTTATAATCCTTAAGATTTAAGACAATTATTTTTAATTGGCTAATCTTCAGGACTGAATAAAGTCAACAAAATACAAAGAATGTTTCATTTCTAAGTACATATTTGAGTGGAGAAGAATCCAAAGTAGATCATGTTGATTGAAAATAAATTTAATGAGGCCCATTGTTTCTCCATTTTTTCTGAGGCATTAACGAATTCAGAAACTATCATGCTTTACTTGTGAGATATTTGTGTATAAGTAATGTACACTAAACTGCAATCCCTACGAAGTTTAATAAAGCTTACCGTATTTTTGTGTTGTCTTAAAGGACCATTTTTTTCCCCAGCATTTATTTTTAGATCTAGGCAAGGAACACAACTGAAGGATCACTTTTCTCAAAGAAAAATAAAGTTATGAGATTTCCAACAGATACCTAAACTTAATTGATCTTCTTGCGTGGCATGGATCAATTTTATAAAATTTAAATTTACGATATCCTTTACAAAAGCAGCCACTTTCACATGATCATGTGCAAAAGAGGTTATGGCAGCTTACATCTGGAATAAGTATTAGGTAGGAATTGCCTGAATTGTTCAAAATTAATTCAAATAATCAAAACACCTTTCAGTGTTTTCTCTATTTTTGTTCTCTAAATAAAAGCTTAAATAGAACATTGGTGGTAACAGGCAATCATATACTGTACATAAAGCAGAACATCTGCAGGTGGGTTAAGACAGTTACTAAAAGAAGGGCTAGGAAGACAGTTCAAAATTCCCTCTCTTCTTCTACTGCAGTCAAGTTACACAAAGATCCTGTTAGCAGAGAACAGCACACAAAAGTGTTAATCCTGATCTGCAGAAATGGCAATACAATGCAGAAAAGAGAAGGAGACTTCACCACACAGGACATGCAAGTTAAGATACATAGCCTTTTATAATAAATTATTAAATTAATCCCAAACTTTTTGAATAATAATCTCTATCTGTGTATCTGAGTCTCTCTCTCCTTCCCTCCCTCCCTCTCTTTCTCTCTCTCTCTCTCACACACACACAAGTACACGTACATCTCAAAGTACCTAAAGAATGTCATTTTCTTTTGGCATTTCAAAAAGCAAAATCACATAAATGTTACTCATCTTCCTTGCCAATAAAAATACAATACTATAATGAATAATTTCCTGTTTTGTATGGTATCCAAAATCAGCTGTTTGAAATAGCCATTTTGCTCCAATAGTACGACTAGTCCTATCAATTATATGTACACCACATACAAGACTGTCAATATTTTATGTTCATTTAGAAAATTCAGTCTTAATACAGCCTCCCTACGAAAGACATCTAGTTTCTTGCTGAAATAAAAGTAATTAATTATGCATACAGTACATCTAATATGCCTAATATTTCAGAAAGATTGATTGTAGATTAACACAATAAATATGACTTTATGCTGAAAAATACTTCATTTCCTTGCAATGATAGGGTACTTTTTTTTAACTAAGGAACATTATTGTGTTCATACATTAGTGAATTACATGGTGAAATAGCATACAACACTTATACAAAGAGCTACGTATGTCAACACTGTATTGTCTACAAAGCTTATTTTTTCTTATGATCAGGAACTACTTCCATAAAAAATATATAGCAATTTAATAGTCAATTATTATATATTAAGATCAATTTTAATAAGTGATATATTTAATATATATCACTTTTTCTTGATAATTGGTTAGCAATGAGGAGGAGACTTGGCAAAGTTGAAAGACACCATCTGAACTGAAGTTTACCGCACAACACTATGTTTATATTCTTCTCTCTGCAGCTATATCACTATAGACTGAAGGTGTATTTCAGTAGAACACATCTTTAAAGTCAAACATTCTATATTTTCTTTCCAAAAGGTTTGCATATGATATTGCTTTGATGTTTAGAGAGCCCAAGTATTTGAAAACCTATTTGCTGATTGTGAACAAAACTGTGCTAGGTAGATGCATCCAAAGCCTACCCTTTAAGACGCAATAGTTTTCAAGACTTGTCGATATAATTTTAATCAATAATCTTAGTAAGCAGGACTAATAACATTTAGTCTTAGAAAACTAGAAATTCAAAAGCTGATTTTTTTAATTGGAGAGCAATAATATCCAAATTATTACAATACATAGAAAGGCATAATGTATTGATGAAAATATATTTCATTTGTTCTTGCTATTATATTTTCTTCTTCAATTTTGAACTGATATGAGCCTTGGATTAAGTGGGCATTATGTTGCAATTCAGAAAATCATGAGAGAGAGAATGTACATTTGTGTTTTACTTACTGTATTGCCATGTAAAATGAACACTTAAAAATAGAAGCCTGTAAAGAAAACTAACTTGCACCGGTTCAAACTGTTGCAATGGTACCACTCAACATGTAACACATACAATAGGAATAATCTACCTACAATAGGTAAAAAGTTAACATGTTTTGTTTTCTTTGCTTTCAGGACATGCAAACAGGACACACTAATACAGAATGTAAGATGTTTGCATGCATCTTCTGAATAATGTTGATCATGAAAGTAAAGGAATAAAATCTGACCCCTTTAACTTCTGCTTGTTTTAAATGTTATCCAACTCTCTTATAAAGAAGATGAATAGTTAAAACTTAATAGTCTGGAAATGCAATTTAAATAAAAAATTCTGATTTATTTTTAAAACAAATTAATACATATATGATTTTTTATGTAATTTAACATGTTTTTAAAATTTGCAGCATAATTCTAGGCATACTTATTCAAAAAATCTATCAGGTCCACTGGGATTATTCAATATGTGTCCATTGGATTTCAACCATAGAAATGGTAAGGGTTTGAAATGTTGCAGCTCAGAAGTATGTAGTGTTTAAAAATGAGATTTATTATTTTTCCAAAGTTATTCTCACTATGTTCAGTACTTATAAGTCTGTATAATACTTAGTCTAAACCTGCAAAATATTACTTGTTCATTCTTTTTATTCATCCCTAATATAAGTATGTTGTTTTTTGTAAACATCAAATGCTACATTGATTAATATGTTGTATGCCTGTGACAACACCATCATAATCAACTGATTTCTACGAAGTGAAAGATGCATCTTTTGAGTAACCGTAAGGCCATATAACTCACAACGTGACATTTCCCTGATAAAATATAAGACATGACAGTGACAATTCTCATTGACAGACTATGGATAGTCTATCCCTCATGAATAATAGACACCACTAGTAAATTCTGCTGGAGCAGTGCACTATTAGTAGGTGGACAGCAATGCCAAAAGATACCCTTTTAGTCCAACATTGTTTGCAAATGGAAGCAGGCTCACATGATTTCCAGGCCAAAACCACAGGACATTAAAATGTTTTTTAATCCATCTGCCAGCCCAGCTTTTCATCAGGTGATAAAACTTTGTCTTTTGAAAAGCACTGATCCAAAGTGATGGAATTTGAACAAAATGCGTAGCTGATTTTTAAGAAGGAGACGCAACTACAAGTTTGCACAGAGATTTCCTTCCTGGTACAAGCAGAATATGACATGCAAGAGAAGCTTGCTCTTTCCTCCATTTCGGGGAAGAGAAATTTTTTAAATAGTTTCTTAGAATATGAAAAGCCTATCTTACCTGCAATTGGGAGCAAAGCCTGAAGGATGGCATTGATAAGTATTCTTTTCAGCTTCATTTCCCCCCCAAGGTTGTAAGCCAGTTGGGGATGAAGAAGAAGGCTGAAGACCACAATTGAACAGATAGCAGGACAAGGAACAGACAAGAGAAAAGGCTTTGTTCTTCTGACTGCCTCCACAGGAAGTGCAAAGCCCATTGAGATCTTTCAGAAACCACCTGCAGGCAATAAGGTTGAAATACACACTCTTTTGCTCTACCATCAGAAAATTCAATTAAAAATGGCTACAAACATGTATATCTGGAATGATCAGTGATTGTTAAACTTTGAACTCCAGCAAAAATGGTGTTTTACGCAATCTCCAAATTTTAGTGCAAAATATCTGCCTTAGCTTCATCCATGGTAGCTATCTGGCACTTTGATTCCAGCCTATAGCCATAGTCAGACTCCAAGATTTCCTTTGCCACATTTTCTTCCTACAGGATATCCTGGGGCACATCCCCCATGCCCTGGTTGAAAGTGTCAGTGTGGGCCTGTTCAGGCCCCGCCATCTTTGGACTCTTGTATGTTAGGAACAATCTTTTCAATTGTATGTGTACAAGCAGTATTAATACAGTTATCTAAAGTACTTTGTTGCTGGTGATTGTCTGGCTGCTCTTTCGTTTTCACTTGTTGCCACCTGGATATTGGGGGGGGGAGGGAATGATAATTTACTTATAAAAATAGAGTATATTAAATGTTATCATATAAACTTATTGTTAGCCTATTGGCTAACAAATTTCATCGATGCCATTGTGGACTCTGGCCTCATGACTGCTAACTGGACGATGAGCATAACAGTAACACTCTTATAGAATAAAGGTGATCCAGCAGATTGCCCAATTTTACAAATTTTGCACACACAATGAAAATTTTTGAGTGGATCATCAACCAGCATTTACATCATAAAAATCAGTACCAATCAATGTGGCTTTAGTCAAAGCCTCTAGTACTCCTGACTCCATCTTTGCAGTTCTCATGCTAATAGAGAAACACTAAGAAAAAGGGAAACCTTTATATTTGGCTTTCCTAGACCTTGAAAAGGCCTTTGACCATGTTCTGCATCAGCTAATTTGGTACATGCTACGTGACCATGGTATGCCTGAGTAACTCATTACATGGGTCCAGATGCTGCATGCAAATACCAGCTGTCACATGAGATGCACTGTTGGCCTTTCTGGCAGCTTTCCTGTGAAAATTGATGTTCATCAAGGTTCAACATTGTTATGGATATTATCACAACTATGGAACAATTGCCTTTGTCAATTTCCCTTTCACCACAACATCAAAAATACTGAATATTTAGAGACCAGCCTAAGGAGCACCACCACCATACAAGTCAGCAGTGAAGATCTAGTGAAGATCAACTCCTTCCATTACCTAGGATCCCATCTACAAAGTGATGGCAGCATCAAGAGTGAACAAAGCATGGTTCCGGTGGAAGATCACTAGTGTGCTCTATGATCAACATATACCAATCTGTCTAAAATCCAAGGTGTAGGAGACAACACTGCACCCAGCAACTCTATATAATGCTGAGTGCTGGCCAGTCACAAATGCATTGAGCACATTATATGCCATGTGCATAGTTCGTTGGTCATTAGGTGACCATGTCATCAATGATACAGTTTGGAAGCAAAAGACCACCGTTCCATTATCAGAGAAAATGCAGGAGAAACGCCTACAGTGGTACAGCTATGTTCTATGAGCATCATCCCACTCCATTGCCCACATACCTTCTGCTTTAATATAGATGTGAAAGGCCAAAGCAAAGATGACAAGATACAATAAATGCAGACATGAAAAATGCCCACTTAGACATGGATGCTGCGTTTGATTACACAAGATGGCACTTGTTGATCCAAAAAGTGAATTTGGCATCTGCAGGAAGAACACTAGGATGATAATAAGCCTATTGTTGCAACTGACTCCTAGCAAAAGGGAAGAGATCAGAAAATAGTTAATCATAAATTGATATGGACTGGAGTTCCTTTAAGAGTGGGAGTCCCAGGCAAGAGCCTGGTTAGTCTTTCCTAAAGCCACGATGACCAACCCCCATGCAGGATCCAGCTTTGGAAGGACTGAAGGCTAGAGAAGCTGAGCTCAGCCTTCTGATTTTCTCCCAAGTTGCATAAAGCCAAATGAACAATTCATTGAACAAGTGCAAAGAACACAAAATCTAGAGATAGAATCAACAGATATAAAAAAAAATCAAGCCTATTGATACACTTAACCAGTAAACACCCTTTGAAATAAAACATAGTAACCTGTGGGACAATTCCAGCTAAGATGTCGACCTAGAGCAGTGATGGCTAACCTTTTCTGGACAAAGTGCCCAAAGTGCATGTCCGAACCCCCAAAATGGAATGTGTGCTGTGTCCCCGCATGCGACCTGCCCCCTGCAAATGCGTGTGTGGGCCCTGTGCACGCCCCCCACCCTCCCACATGCATGCACAGCCCCCCATGCACGTGTGAGCTGCCTCCCCCACATGCACCCCACCCCTGTGCATGCGCAGCAGAGAGCCGAAGACCAGCTGGCCAGTGGGATGCACCCGCGCATGCGCAGCGGAACTGAACTGGGGTGATGGCTCATGTGCCATCAGAGAGGGTGCTGCGTGCCACTTCTGACATGCGTGCTATAGGTTCACCATCACGGACCTAGCGCTTGGAGAGATGTGGATCCAAGCTGTAAAAATTCTTCCTTCCCCTTTCTACAGAGAAGGTTCTAGGTGGTCTGCTTCCATCTTTTCTCTCCAGAGAGCAGATACCTAGGAGCAAGTTTTCTTTGTTCTGATTCCATTCTCTCTTATCCTTTTAATTACTATGTGAGCTTCTCTCAGTGTATGGAATTTCATACTTTCACAATTCTAACCATCAAGATCATATTACGGCAGGAGATTATGGATATTGATATTCAGGTTCAGAAGGGATCAAATTTGGAAAAGAGCTGATTATTTGCAGGACTGCAATACTACATGTATCTTTTATGCGGTTGTTAATTGTGGAACATGGTTGGGGGAAAACATACATGAAACTATGCAGTTGTATATGCTGATTTGATTTACTATAGTCATTTGAAATTGTCCTTAATCAGCACTTGGTAGAACAACATTAAGAGGTGACTAATACCAATAATTATGTTTCTGAAAATAAAAATACTTCTGAGTTTTTCTATGAGTATAAAATATATTAATTTCATATATGTGTTTGCCCATGTGCATAGATAAACACATACATAAAGAAACTTCCAGCATCAGAGGAGCACATTTCAGTTTCCATCCACACTTCAATAATACAACAGATTGGAATTTAAATGCTTATTATCTATATTTTAAAATTTGCAAAAACATTTAATTTTGTGTGTATTAATATTAGGATTTTAAACTTCTGGTCTAGATAATAACTATAAACCTACAAAGAGATTATTATGATAGGTTGCACAGTCAGTCAGATGTTTAGACTAAATTTGGCACTTTTTTCCACTATCAAGTCCTTCCCAAGGACCTGGATAGGCAGAAGTTGTTTGCTGGTGTTAAATATGTTGTTGGAGGACATAAGTGGTTCCATTTATTATTTATTTTATTAGTATTAGGCACCACCCAAACCAATTCTGGGTGATTCAGAATATATACCAGAAAATCAAGACAAAAACACAGTACAAAATACAGCAAAAACTAGCATCTGGCCACTTAAAAGAAAGACATCAAGTGAAGGGGCTCCATTCACCCTAACCTAAGACCTGTGTTTAGTCCATTTATTTCAAAGCATACTAGTCCTTACCATTGATTCTATGCTCTGTAGTTTGAAAAGGAAAAACTAATACAGAGAAAAATATATTTTCTTTTCTCTTTAAGAAAGAATAAACAACACGCAAAACACATTGATCAAAGCATATATCCAAACAATATAAAGTCAAAAATTGTATAATTAAATAGATGCAGAATTTAGATGCGATAAGAGATAGGTAGCAATGGGAATATCAATGCAAGAAGATTATTAAATTTCTATCAAATATTATCTTTAGAGACAATTGATAAGTTTTTTCATTAGTATATTATCCCACTTCTGATTGCTAAATTGGATAGCTTGTCTTCTAAAAACTGTTATAAAGGAAGTGATCAGATTGGCTCATTCTTTCTTAACATGTGATAATATTGTAAATCTCAAAAATTTTGAAAAATGATTCATACGTGAATAAAACTAATCTTAAAAGTTGAAATCACAATTCAACTTATGATATTTTTATTAAACTTTATGAAACCATGTATTACCACAAAGTATATTGAGTTATGAGTTATGGAGTTCTACTTTGATATCTAGAATTGTGTCTCAAGGAATCTTGACATCTGACAGAGAATGTAAAATAATTTGGAAACCATTCCTAGATTAGAAATAAATACATGGATTTGTGTTGGTTATAAAATGTTCTCTCTGCATAAAGTCTGTATTTTAATTTTATGGGATATCTAAATTAGAATAAACTTTTATTAATATAAATACAATTTATTGCAATTTTGAGAGAACTTGTTTGTATTTCAAGTCTTGTGAGGGGTGCTTGTTTGGGTTAACGGCAATGACAAGTTTAAAGATTTTACAGGAAGTACATGACTGCTTAAAAACAACCCTTTGGCAGAACCAAGTTACGGTTATAAATAACTCATTTGTTGTTGCCCCAGACAATGAATCCAGAATCAACACTCATAAACTGCTATTAGGAATTAGCCAATTGCCTTTGCAGCAGATTTTCCCAGGCTACTTGATATTAATGGAAGACAATATGAATGCCTTTGTCATCTGAGAAAAGGAAGATGTATAAAAATTAGTAGAGGGAGAGAACAAAACCCGACGGAAAGACTCCAGTAGAACCTGGATTGTATATAGTCAAAATTATCATTTTTAAGTCCCAAGGAGAAGCAAAACTAATAATTTTTCTCATCAATGCTCTCTCAAAGGCTAACAGGTTGTACATAAAAATAAAACTCTTGAATAGCCAAATCAGGATTTCAATTGAGAAGTCCCAGCCAAACCTGCCTCACTATTTACCTGTGTAGGTTTCCCCTTACAGGGAAGTTTCATTCAATTCTTATTAGGTTCAATGCACTAATCTCCTAGAAATTTCACATTTGCTGCCAGAGAGATATTAATTATTGCTTTCTAAAGGGATTATCTCACTCCCATCTTGTAGCATTTTTTTTCATGGAAGAGGCCTGAGATAATCTGTGTTTCACAAGATCCACTCCTGACAAAACAACAAACAAATAAGCTGCTAGCTATCCACCTACTTTAGTTTTTCCTGAGAAAAAGTTGCTCTAGTCTAGTATTCGTGAACAAAAATAGCAGAGTCTTGTGGTACTAAAGAAAAGACAATTTGCTGAATTTGATTTTGTGGATCACAGTCTACTTCATCAGATGTATGGCATGTAAACCAGTGATGAAATCCAAATTTTTTTACTACCGGTTCATGGACGTGGCTTGGTGGGCGTGATGTGGCTTGGTGGGCGTGGCTTGGTGGGTGTGGCAGGTGGTGTGTTGCAGTAAGGATACTGCAAAATCCCCATTCCCTCCCCACTCCTGGGGGAAAGATATAGCAAAATTAACAGCAACTGTTAGGAAAATGTGACCTTAGCTTGGGAAAACAAGAGAAAGAAACTCAAGATTGCTGCACCTTAATTCTCTTTGGTAGAGGTTAAATAAAAGGGAAATGCAGATTCCTTCCTCAGTATAGTATTATATAGTTTTTCAGTTATTTATTGTTGCTTTTCTACTTGTTTTATTGTTTTACTACGGTACATATCATCTAGAATCACTTGAACAGCTTCAATCAATTGAGGCAGCTTATAAATTGAATAAATGAATAAAAAAACAAAAAAACAGGCAAATGGTTTATCCAAGAATGGCAAGAAAAATATTAAAAACTTTAAAATGCTTAATTCCCTCATTGTTCTTGAAAGACATCCTGTGCATTCCATATTTATTTTGTTTTCAGCCAGAATTTGTACCATATCTTACTTTTTTTTAAAGGCCTAGTTGATTTGACTCCCTTTATAAACACACATACGCAAAAATAGGTGATCTAAAACAAAATCTTAGTACACAAATTGCTGACATCTTTCATCAAAACATTGATTTGAATGCAGTTTGAAGAAATCTAAGTGGTAAACAGAGTTGCTTTTTGTGAGATGGGCAGCTATATAAATTATATCAATCAATAAAATAAACTGTAGAAACTTGAAAAAAGTTCTAAATATAGAAATGCAAAATGATCTGTAAATACAGAAAACACCCCCCTTTTAAAATAAATGGTTCATATCAGAAAAATTGATTCAGAAAGCATAGTGCATATTACTAACTTTATTTTTTGCAGATGATTCACACTTCTAAAATTTTCCATCCACTTCACTTTATTGTACATTAAGCATAACAAACAAAAAATTCAAATTCATTCCAGGAATAGTTGTTTTCATATTATTTAACAATGCAATAATTATATAAAATAGATTTTTCGTATGTAATGAAAAGTATGCACTTTATCATAGTAAAAAATCTGCAAGTCACTTTGGTTATTCAAAAAGGTAGGAAAAGCTGTTAATATAAATTAAATGTATTTCCAAATATGCCTCAGCCAAAGTGGTAACAATATAACAAAGGCAGCTACCATCAGCCTCTTTTACTGTCTGTAAAGATTATAACTCTTTTAATTATATGAATTCAGCATACTAAAAAGCAGAGCCATCACCCTGCCAACAAAAGAGCGTAGTCAAGGCTATGGTTTTCCCAGTTGCAATGTATGGCTGTGAAAGTTGGACCATAAAAAAGGCTGAGCGCCAAATAATTGAGGTCTTTGAACTATGGTGCTGGAGAAGCCTCCTGCAAGTCCTTTGGACTGCAAGTTGATCAAACCTGTCAGTCCTAGAGGAAATCAACTCTGACTGCTCTTTAGAAGGTCAAATCCTGAAGATGAAATTCAAATATTCTGCCACCTAATGAGAAGGACTCACTGGAGAAGAACCTAATGCTGGGAATGATTGGATGGGATTGGATGGCAAAAGAATGGGACGACAGAGAATGAGGTGGATGGATGGAGTCACTGAAGCAGTCGGCATGAGCTTAAATGGACTCCGGGAGATGGTAGAGGACAGGAAGGCCTGGAGGGACATAGACCATGGGTCACGATGGGTCAGACATGACTTTGCAACTAACAACAAAAAATTATGTGAATAAAACAAAGTATAAATTTGTTTTAGAAACACATTTCCAACAAAAGGCGAGTGTGTTTTGGCTGGGTTTGTATTAGTTTTTGTGAGTTTTATTATATTCATTTTTCATTATAAACTTGGCAACCTCAGACCTTATTCAAGTATTTATATTTCCCAGACAACTTTGTGAAGATTTTTTAAAATACTCCAGCATTAAAAAGATTATTCATTCAAGGAGCAAAACTTACCATGCACATTTCTCATAATTCCCAGAGCCCAAATCATCTAAAATCTGGGGGAAAGCTAGTTTTTTAAAGAGTGCTTGAAGATGGGCCTGGTAGGACCCATGTGGATCTATGAACAGAGAACGCCATTTATAAGAAGCAAGCAATGCACTTATATGGAGACAGAATGTGTGTTCCATTTATGCATTATATTACAAAGACTGCACATATATTCATACTTATCTGGCTATTGTTCATGAAAAAGATACGGAATTTCACTCAAACATTATTTTCCCTATGACAACAACAAAGGGGAAGCTTAAGTCCTCCCCCCCCTCTCCCCCTGCCCCCCCCCCCCGCAACACACACCCCTGACTCTAAACCAGGCTTGGAAGAAAGAAGAAAAACACCAAAGAAGAGGGCTTCCATTCCCAACGCAATGGTATTAAAAGTGAACAAGAAATTAAAAGGGGTTAGGGTGGAAATACCAGCGACAAACATAGCCCACCAGAGGTCATCCACAAATCCCTACTTGCTATTAATCACATCTTGATGCTATAACACAACCTAAAACAAACTGGAAAGGTTCAAAGATCATCTGTTTCCTCCAAGGCCTTTGGGACTGCAAACTATTACCTTCTCTACAATTTCCCTAAAAAGGGAAGGATAATAATTATAATCTACTAATACTAAAGGGCATGCATAAGAGCACCAGGGTGCCTACCGTCCCTGTTCTAATGTTCCCTTTAATTGTATTCATTTTATGTATTCAATTCATGCTTATAATTGTATATATTATCTAATACGTACTCGACAAAATAAATAAATAAAATAAAATAGAAAATAAATATTTATATAGTAAGATGCCTGACTCTCAGTGACTCTGGGAAGTTGGGCAGCATCTAAGATTGAAGACTGAACAAAAATTGTCCAATCCCATTGCATCCAATAATGGCCTCTTGAGGAGAAGCGGAATCACAATAGCACCTTTCTCTTCAACAAAGAAGAATTCACTAGTGGCTTGCATTCCTTCAAATTCTGCCACTATGTCACATTCTGGATACAACAATAATAATTTAATTGATTTTTAAAATAACTATCTAAAATTGATAAAATATAATCAGTATTCAGAATTTGGAGAAATAAAAAACAATGCACCAAGATTTACATAGATGAAAATTACTTACACTAAATGGCTAAATTCGTCAAAAAAAGCCATGGTTTGTTGAATAGACCCCAGTGGCTGGGCTTACAAATCAGGTAAGGGCATTAACTATGATTTTAAAACCTTGGAGGTTGGGTCTAGAGAATGATGAAAGCAAAGGGAAACAAACTACATTACTATTTAGTGCTAGAGGTGAGCTTAATTCCAGGGTCAAACTAATTGTAACAGCATTTAGCTATTGAAATATATATTATGAAATATATTCATTTTTAAGAAAGTTCTATTTTTAACAGTAAAATAGAAATACGAATGAGTACAGAAATATTTTCACTTAGGTTAAGCCATTCATATCATATCATATATAAAATCAAACAAATCTTTATTATCGGTCATAGACCAGCACATAGCCATTAAAAAACAAACATGTTCTACTAGGCAAAGCACACTAATACAAAGGTTAGAGATTATGTAGCATTTTTTTTTTAATATTCATATTTCATTACCCTTTCTACTGCTCTTATAAGCGATTGAAGAAATTTTACAGAATTGCCACAGTCACATTTTGTTTAGCCTTCATTTTTCTGAACACAGGTCACTGACTTATTCACACATTTTATTATACACATTTTATTTATTTAATAAATTTACTTAACCACCCATTTAACAATGAAATTCTGGTTGGAGAATAAAAGATAATACATAATATACAATCAAATCAAATCAAATCATGGTGTACAATTATTTCCACAGCTGATTCCAACAATAAAATCATCCAACAGGTGAGCAGGGACGGAATCCAAGATGCTATTTACAAATTTCTAAATCAAGGCATAGTGCAGATGAATATATGATAATATTTGGTCACACCAAAGTTAAATTTACAATTATTTACCTCCCTTTTTCTTCTCCCAAATTTTCCTTTACTTCTGTTTTATGATTATATTCTTCTTGCCCCAGCTGAATTTTTATTTTTATAGACTTGCTGAAAAATAATTAGCTCTCTTTAAAAATCTGAGTCTTAAAGGCAAAATGAATTATGCAGGCTGTGTCGATTTGCATATCCTAAAAAATGTGTTCATAGAATTAGATTTTTTGGCACAAATTTCAGACTTTTAAAAGATGGAGGAGGGGTTCCCTCACAAAAAGTGCATATTGCATAAACAGTCCATCAGAATTTCAAATGACTATGTAAATTTGGACTTTTACACAGTTCCCAGAGAGTCCTTATCTTCTTGTTATGGAACTGTTTAGTGGAAGGAGAGATGTTCAGTTACATCCAAAAAACGTTAATCCCTACAAAGGATAAACAAGAAAAATAGTTAAAATGGTATCTTGGCACTGTGAAGTAATCATTTTGGCACTTTTCCTTCATAATTCTATGATAAAAGCAAAGCATGATCACAGCTGCAAGGCAGAGAAAAATTTCAGCATGAGATTTTGGAAAGCCACTATCAGCCAGAGCAGACAATACCAGAATAGATGGCAGGCTATAGAAATTTCATTATCTTTTATGCATATTCGGAGGTACTTATGCGACTACACAATCTCATGTAATTCTATTTTGGCTATCTACAAACAAGAGACAGCTATCTGTCATTTTGGGATAAGCCATAGGATGTGACATATTATATAGTAGTCAATTTCCTCAAAAGTGAAAGGAAAAAGGCAGTTTTATTTTATTTTATTATTTTATTCATCTATCTATCTAATTTACATTGCCTCCCATTTTGCCAGAAATGACTCTGGGTAGTGCACAACTATCACATGAAACAACAAATATAAAAACAACAGGTATGTCAATCAAATGTAAAAACAGGTATAAAATATAAAAATCCATATTAATAAATATCATAACAATCAAACATAAAACATAGGCAAAAGGAGGATAATAATGACACTCAACAACGGAGCCATCTAAGTAAGACTTCAGTTCCCTGAGAGTCCCAGGCCTGATAGTCAGGCCTTGAGGGCTTTCCGGAATGTCAAAGAATTAGAATTAGAATAACAGTGTTGGAAGGGACCTTGGAGGTCTCCTAGTCCAACCCCCTGCTCAGGCAGGAAACCCTATACCATTTCAGATAAATGGCTGTCCAATCTCTTCTTTAAAACTTCCAGTGTTGGAGCATTCACAACTTCTGGATGCAAGTTGCTTCACTGATTAATTGTTCTAACTGTCAGGAAATTTCTCTTTAGTTCTAGGTTACTTCTCTCCTTGATTAGTTTCCATCCATTGCTTCTTGTCCTGCCTTCAGGTGCTTTGGAGAATAGCTTGACTCCTTCTTCTTTGTGGCAACCTCTGAGATATTGGAACACTACTATCATGTCACCCCTAGTCCTTCTTTTCATTAAACTAGACATACTCAATTCCAGCAACTGTTCTTTATAAATTTTAGCCTCCAGTCCCCTAATCTCTTTGTTGCTCTTCTCTACATTCTTTCTAGAGTCTTAACATCCTTTTTTACATTGTGGTGATCAAACCTGGATGCAGTATTCCAAGTGTGGTCTTACTAAAGCATTATAAAGTGGTATTAACACTTCACGTGATCTTGATTCTATAATTTCAAGAGGGGGGGAGGGGATGTTCTATAACGCAAGCACCATGGCAGAGATGGCTCTGATTTAAGCAGATAAAGGATTTTAACTACAAATACATTAAAGTGGTTCTGATAAAGAGGAGAGAGAATTCAAGTTTGTACTACGTGTCAGAATCATAAATCAAGAGTTCAAAAATATTACTTCAAAAGTTGTATAACAAAATGGAGCACTTACTAGGGTACAGCGTTAAAATAGTCTTTTGGGGTCACAGTTTTTATTCCACCAAAGAAGTCTAGGAGCCAAATGTTGATGATGTTCAGTTTGGCAAAAAACCAGTTATGCCCTTTAGGCCAAAATTCCATTTCAGGATGTCTACTGAACAGTGCTGTCTTTGCAAAATCAGCTTCTGTACCATTCTGAACCTAAAAAAAGAGATTTCAGCAATATAAAAGACAACAAATCAGTTAACCATTATATTTTTCTGCAAGTCTTCTCAAGATAGGACAATCCAGGACATAACAGAACATATAACTAGAAGTTGAACAGCTGTTGGGACTCAATCCAGTGGAATTGTAGACTTTGAATTGCTGCCTCTGCACCTAGCTAATAGTCTCACAACCAACAGCTGGAAAATTGTGTGCCCATAAGTTGAATTACCTTTAGTTGGAAAGAAAAAGCAGAACATGCTGCTTTTCATTTGGTCCCAGTTACTGCTTGGATGACCATGTAGTGTTTAGGAACTAAATATTTTTAGTCTTGGATAGTGATTACATTTGTTTTTAAAACTGTACTAAATCATTTTATGAATTATCATGTACAAATCGTACATGCTAAAAGTTTATATCGGGTAACAATGAGAAAAATTTGAGAAGAGCAGTGTGGCCTTGTGCAGAGTTTTGCTTTTCAGCAATCATTGAGAAATTTATGAAAATGAGAAGAAAGTTTATTGTTCATTTGTTGACTTAGAGAAAGCATGTGATAAAATCAGGATTCATTTACTGAATGCTTTATGTGAATATAGAGTTGAAGGTTAACTGTTGAATGCAATAAGATGGAGATAAAGCATGCATGAGAACAAGTGGAATGTTTAATAAATGGTTTGACATTGAGCACAATCAATATGCAAGTCAAGGATGTGTACATGTATTCATATATTTATGGATATAATTATAAGGAATGTTTGTGGTGAAGGTGAAGGAAAGTTGGCAGGCACTGTGAATGTTATTTATACTTTTCAATGCAAAGAGTCACATATTGTTGACTGAAAACTGAATGATTTGCAACAAACACTAAGTATACTGTATTATACGAAGCAATGAAGCATATGGAACTGATAATGCATCAAAGAGTAAGGTAGCTGTTTTTAATAGGGAAAATAGTAAATAGTTTCAGGTTTATATAAATAGTGAAAATATTGAGCAGATGGATGAATTTGTGTATTTTGGTAGAATAAGATAATGGAGGGGTATAATTAATGGCATTGAAATAGACTAGAATTGTATTTCTTTTTTTGTCCTTATCTCACATTTCTTTGGGTCACTGTCTCTTACATTCTGGAATAATTTTGCCTATTGCAAATAATGTCATGGGTATGTGCCACCCCAATTTCAAACACTGATGTCATTTGAACTATAATACTATAGACAATTTCTTTGGAATAATTCCTATAAACTCAACAGAACTTGATTCTCACCTTCTCTACTACCACCTGGTTCCTTGAATTAAGTCTGAAATGCAAAGCTCCAAATGAAGATTAAAACAATATTGTTTTATGTGATGTTTATTTGTATAGTTATGCTGTAGATATTTTATTGAATTTTTATGAACATGTTGAAACTGTCAAAAGTCTCTCCTGACTGCAGCAATTATATGCCTACATAAACATGTTTTGCTACAATAAAAAGGAATAAACATGTTGCAGTATAAAGTTTTCTAGGCCAAAGGTGATTTTTCATCACCTTGCCAACTGGGAAGAAGAAAGCAATTTCTCTCCGAAATCCCAAAACTAGAGAGCAGACAAATATCCTTTTTAGCAATACTCTATAATCACTTACTCAGTAGTTTGCCACATAATTTGCAAAGCATTGTGAGATTCCAGCATCAGAGTCCCACACAATGAGGAAAGTAGCTGGGAGAATACAATGCACTGTCCTATGTGGCTATTTCCTCATCACAAAATAAGAAAGTCTCTTCATTACATCAGGGTCAAATATTTATATGGATTTTTACTGTTATATATGCAGACTCAGGAGACAGAGATTATGTTAACATCAATGTTTAAAACACACTATTATGAGAACTCTTTTCTAATTCCGAGCTAGAATTTACATCTATAGTCTTGTTACCAGCACAAATATTGGTTTACCTTCTCAACTACACCATAGAAGATCACATGGGCACATAGAGGATCTTGTGGATCATAACCATGCTTCTTGCAATAAGAAGTCTGTGCCAAGGACATGGTTAGGGAGGCATTTGCATTCACCTGAAATACAAGAAGTAAATTGGGTTTAATCAAAGTTCTAGCTCATTGAGTAAAATAATGATAAAAGATAATTAGACATATAGTTGTCAAAAGTAACCTACTTAAAAACATTTGAATTTGCTTGTTTCATTTTCTATTTAGTGTAAAAGTTTAAAAATCACATGATGTTTACTCAGTCTTTTCTATAAGGCACAAGACTGAATTGTGACCTCTTGAAATATTCAAACAAATTTATTTTGGGGGAAAAAGTGAAGTTACAGCAGCACATGATTTAAATGTAAGCATTTTACATTTGTTGCTTCAATATTAACCCAAATAGAGATTACTAAATTCCAAGAATTTGCTGATTCATGACTGAGTATATTATCTGTGGAAAATGTCTCCAACTGTCATCTGTATTGCTGGAGATAAAAAGACAGCAGCACTTTTTCAAGATACTGTCCTTCGGAATGAGGAAAGGACAAGTTAGCCTCATGGTCCAATAAGCACCATGGAATTAGCAAAAACATTTTTAGAAATACAACCCACACTGTTGAAAAGTTTCTTTAGGTTCTTCATATTTTATACACCACACAACAATGCTACATTTTTCTCTCTTTTCAAAGAAAGAACTTTATAACCATCTCCAATAGTTCTTATCTGACAAATTGTACACAGATGACGGAGTAATCAATGGATTCTAATTTCAAGAAGAGAGTCCCAAAATGTACAAGCCTGTCCTAGATGAAGCACTTTTATTGGAATCATCTAAAACGTCACAAATAGGCAAAATGCTTTCAAGATCTCTAGAATTCTATTGTTCTTACCATCTATGAAAAAATATGTGAACATTTAATATTAAATTCAGCTGAAAAATGTGCATAAAGTTCAGATATAAACAAGATAACAAAAGCTAAATAATTTTTAGAAGAGCTTCTAATATTCACTCAAGATTCTAATGAGCAAGAAGATACTGGACCCTAAATGTGCATTGTTCAATAAATAAATAAGTGGACTATTCATTATCAAGACTTTTAAAAAGCATTATCCAAATCAAACGAATCTTTATCTCTCTTCACATACAGAGGGAACATAGTAGAAGGTCATGGTATTTATAGAACTTTGTTTTCTCAAGCAGTCAATATAGAAGTCAAATTGACAAGACACAGCTTACTTGTTTAGACATGCATTTCTTGAGAATTTAAGATTTTCAGTCTTACAAGCTTAACTTTAAGTTGCTAATTATATTCCTACAACAAACAAAATGCGTACAAATTTTAGATTAGAAAGCATTTCAGAGATATAGCTGAGCTCCCAAACAGGAGTGGATAGTTTCAAAATCTGCATTCAGGTCTAGCAACATACAGATTAAGGATGTCACAACTTCCTGCATACTTCAGAAGGGAAGAAAAGACATTCCATGAAGTTCGAAGTAAGAGAGTAGAAATGTTTGTGGCATAACCCTCAGCAATGCATAGTAATCGATCATTAGAGGCTTTTTTGCTGCCAATCAGAAGCAAGCATTGAAAACATGAACTATAAAATACTGGCAATATTATTTGTTACCACTATATTAAAGAAATATGGAACCACCTGTAAACTAAGATAATTATGAATATATCATCATGGGAAAATCTCCCTCTCTCTCCCCCTCTCACCTACCTACCTACCTACCTACCTACCAATTTTTCCATACAATGAAAGACAAATTGAAAAAAGAAAAGAGAAAGAGAAAAAATGCAAAAAGATGAAAAGAGAAAAGAACTAAAGTTAGAATAGCTTCCTACCTTCTTTTCAAGAGACACTGTAGACACAATTTTACAATCCCTCCTTCCTCTGAGATTTCTTCAGTCCCTTATATAGTCCAAGTCTAGCTTAAACTTCAAACATCCTGTAAGTCAATATCTCATTTCTTCATTTCTTTCAGTAAAAAGTCCATATAAGGTTTCCAGTCTTTCAAAACAATTATCTTCATTTCAAATCATTGTTATTACCGGTAGGTAACTATCAGATTAGTCTGAACTACTACAATCTGGGGTCAAGTGAACTGAAAGATTGCTCATAACTTGCTATATCATCCTTTTCATTTGACTTTGAATCTACAGCAGACACGATATCTGTGTCTTTTAACAAATACATAGAAGTGTGCTTTCTGTGAGACATTTATCACCCCAGAAATCTGATTTAAAACAGTCCTGCTGAATTCTGTCTTCAGTAGCTAGACATTCTATCCTGTGCTATGATATGCCATACTTTTCAGAGTATAAGACACACTTCCCCCCCCCCCCAAAAGAGGGTGGAAAATAGAGCCAGTTTTGGCCTCCCGAAACCCTGCCCTGCGCGTTCCATTTTCACCAACAACAGGCCTGTTTTTTGCAAAAACTGGATGCGCAGAGGGTTTGGGAGGCCTGCAGAGTGCTCCTGGTGGCTGGTGAAGGCAAAAACGCGACACGTGGGGGGGTTGGGAGGCCAAAAACAGGCCCATTTTTCACGAATACAGGACCGCCTGTATTGTGTCATATGGATATAACAGAGACATCTTTCAATCAAAATAAATCCAAACAGCAACAGTAAAAGGAACAGTGGGATGTAGTTTGTTCCTTCTGGAAAAGCAAGATGACATAGCATATTTAAACCAGACCAGATGATGTTTTTTGATGCATCTGCATGACAAGATTCTCCTACAATATCGGTTGTGAATAAGGCATTGCAAACTGCAGAAAACTTCACAACCTTACCAACTTCAAAAATCAGGTTTATTTGTTGGTCTTCTGGCACTCCAGCATCAGCTGAAAATCATATACATCCTATTGAGTTAGTTTTCTCATTGGAAACTGCTTGCTACATCCCTACTTCCCAGTTCACATTTTAGTCCAAATGGGGAAAAATTCACAAAAATGCAACCAGATTAGCATACTGGTACATCTCTCCCAGGGTTTGCAGCCAAATCTCAAATAGTAGACTTCTTAACAACTATGGTTTTTAAAATTGATCTGCATCTGTTACCCATAGATCAATTTTCCTTTGCAACTATCCCCTCAGAAAGGATGTACTGCAAATCATATGGAGGTGTCCAAATGTGTCCGCTGAATCACTAGTAACTGTATGTGAGTTTGCCATCGTTTCATCTAATTATCTTTAAGTATTATTTATTTCCTCATGAATCATAACAATTTCTATTCATTTGACTGATAGTCCCGTGAAGACAATTTAATATTTAATTATTAATATTCAAAGTGCAGACAAGTTCAGTTCAAATTTACTCAAAGTTTCTCTACACAGCATTTGCTAAGAAACTAATAAGGTAGTGATGAGCTAGAAAACATTCTGCCTATGTTATCTGCCTAGCATTCACCTGAGGATCCCTCTTCATGAAAGCAGAAATTGTGGATGATTTAGTGCTTTTTTGCAGAGAAAAAGATTGTTAAAGTAAAAAGAAGAAAACAAATCAGTTAAAAAAAATCAAACTTGCTCTACATAGAGTTGGCTTGTACTTACTTTTTCAGGTTAAATGAAGATTATTTGAGGAGGAGGAACTTCTCCAAACAGGAATGTTTTCAATACGTCTTTTAATCTTTGGTTCCTATGAAATTTCATCTCTTTATTTGGAACCTTCCTTTTATGGTTCTAACTACTTTTACTAAGGCAATCATAGAGTATGAAGTGTTGTGACCCCTGAGCCTGTCCTAACAGAGGAAGAGGACTCAGAAGGTGAGGACCGTCCTTTCTGGCAATGCCTCAGGTTCCATCCGAAGGCCAGAAGGAACAGCCTGGGATGTGCCAGGAAGAAGGCATATTGGAGCACCAATTGATAGGGAGCGAGGAGGATGAATCCTGGCTTGATCCCAGGCAGCGTCGGAGGGAGAAGCGTGCACAGCAACGGAAGAGGTGTGGGAGGACCAGAGATTGAGCTGAGTCACGGAGCCACGCCCCACCAGGAATAAAAGTGGATGGGATTGCTCTTCAGGCTTTGTGACGGACAAAGTTAAACCCTGAAAGTCACATCGTGATCTCTGAAATTCGACTTGGATATATTTTGGACTGAACATTGACTAAACTCTTGTCTCGTGGATAATTTGTTGCTCCTGGTACAGACTGAAGATAAGTCCTCTTCTGCTTTATGGGAGTTCAGCCTATCTTGGCAGACATTCGGCAGTTTGCTGCCAAAACCTTGGTCTGCCAAGAATTCTAATCTGTTTACCTAATAAAAAATTGGCAGGCGTGCTAGGTATTACGTTTGCCTGTGTGTGAGGAAGGGGGACAGAACGCATAGAGTATGATGTATCACGTATCTATTAGTATGTATGTAACTATTTGGTTTAATAATTGTTTATTAAATATATATTTTGCCTGACTCCCAGTCTCTCATTTATTCAAATTTGCTGATCACAGCAGTAAATTACTAAAAACACATCTACACTTAAGTAAATATGGCTTGACGTCTATATTTAAAAACACACCTACACAGAGATTACTTCTAATTACACTATTATTTTAGAAGATGATGAAAGACAAAGGAGAAGAATGGATAAGAGTGAAGTCAAAAAATTCCAAATAAACTCATCATAGAGTTTTGAGCTACCAAGAAAGAACTGAAAGGAACTTTAGAGGATGGCTTGTCATATGTAAGGTAAATAGCATAAGACTCTAGTAACAGATAGCTGAGTCCCCTACAGATTGACAATTTCCCATACTAGGTAAAGAGAATGGGCCAGTTAAGATTATAATTTTATACAATCTTTCTTGGAAGTGGATTCAAAATTCAATGCCCTTGTTCTATAAGAAATCTGATTTGCGAAACCTAATGCTGTGAATGTTCAGCTTATAAGTGTGTGCAAATTATCCTTCTATTACAGAAATGTTGGCCTTTTTAAAGCACTGACATCCCTAAAACTTCATCACTTGGAAGCAGAACATGTATTTTTAATACTCAGCCATAATCATTGTAACACTGACTCCTCTCTACACAGACAAATATCACTGTAGCTACCTTCATTCACACATTGTATTAATAATTAAATGAATCCATAGCTTAGTATAATATATAAAGTGACTTCTGTGATTTAATATAATGCACAAATCTACTTATTACAATTCATTCAACACTGCTTAAAAATGTAGCTTAGCATAACTGGAGCACTATGGTAGTGCGACTAAACCACTGAATGCAGACAAAAGTATATGTTATTGAGATTTAATATAGAACAGAGTAAAACTATTACTTTGGGTTGTTTTGCAATTCTATTTCTACTTTGTACAGCCTAAAATTCAGTCTATTTTATTGTAATCAACTATAATTCCAAGGTCCTTTTCACAAATCTTATCCATATTTTTACACTTAACTTCTTTTTCATAAGATCTTTGCATTTGTCCAATTTAAAAATTCAGAATTACTATCAGAACCTGCTGTTTATCATACAGGATAAAATAGGCCATGTCATCTCTATTTTGTACTGCAAGATAAATAGCATTCTGAGAAAATAGGCATTGCTATTTAAATTGAAGGAAAAATTAAAACACCTTTTTGCCATTACAATAGTTACAGTCCATTCCAGACTCCAATATTAAAAAATGAAACAAAATCCCACCCAGTTTTTCATACTATATCTAACTCGGCCTCAAGCCAGAAAACTGGCATGAAATTCCTGCTCAACTTGGGGATTGAATTATGATTGTCAAATCTTTACATTGCAATTTTCATGCCACAGGCTTATTAACTAAAACACAGAAGCATACAGTATGTACTAAATGGAATAGTCAGGACCTCACATAAAATTCTGTAATTTTATGCTGAAAAATAATCCATGATTCCTTTTGCATCATCTTTTTCAAAACGTCAATAGGTACCGATGGACTTGTCTTTAAAGCTATGCTCTTATGGCCACAGAAAACACCATGATTAGATTTAATTTGACTCATTATAGATTAATCTTAAAAGTGCAGCGCACCAACCTGCAATACAGAGGAAAAACTAGTTCTTGTGGGGAGGGGGGGGAAGCGGTACATTTAAATCATTTTTGGTAATCCGGAGGAATCTAATCTTCCTCATAAGAAAGTTATTAGTGGATATTTCCCTAAGAACTGACCGAAAATGCTGATGGAGGAAACTGCATTTTCTTCTTTTACGACCATGCCGGGCCACACATTAGAACCCCAAACCAGCCGGGCACTTCCTTCAAAGGCAACGTACCCAGGACGAAGCTGTCAGCCACCGCTCACCTTCAGGTCATGCACTGAGATTTCCAGCTCCGTCAGGTACATATAAGGGACCCCACTACTTTTTCCCACCGGCCCATCGCTGATGGAAAAGACATTGGCGAAGGGCTGGCCCCGCATCGGAGGATCCTGCGTGGAGATCGTAGCCAGCGCGCCCCACTCACACATATGGGCCACGAAGCGGGCGACCCGTGCCGTCTCCTGGTGCGGGGGGATTGCGGTCACTCCCGCCAGCAACCACACCAGCCGCCACATCTCACCTCCTTTTGGAAAAGATCCCTTAAGACTAATAGGGGAAATCGGGCACTTAAAAAGCTAGGCAGCCCCGCCCTCCTTCCGCGCATCCAATAAAATACCTGCCTGCTTCTGAAAGTTCCCATGACAGGAAGGTTGCTAAGATTTTCATCCAATGGCAGCTCAGGTTAACCCCTTTTTAACCAGTAAAACCTAACTAATGGCGGAAAACATTGTGGGCATAGCTACACGTTATGGGCGGGAGTATATTGCTATCCACCAATGATAATACGCCTTAAACTTCAGTAAACGAAACGTGTGGGTAGGTAAATAAGTAGGAAGCGATAAAGTATATAAGCTGTTTGACTGGATATATAAGTATCTTCGTAGGGATATGTGGTTGTATTTGTCAGCATGCTAAAAATAATTAACAAACCAAAATGGCTATGTTTTAATGACACATTGCTATATAATCTAGGCAATTGATGTTAGCCTGTGTGTTATGCGAACAATTTGTATAGTTTCTGATTCAGTGAGATGTCTGAACCCCAAAAATCATTTTTTTAAAAAAACAAAAAACAGTTTAGCTAATCATGAGTATGAATGTAAACAAAATCATTCTAAGGCAAAACACATAGTATGTTTGGTTTATGCCTACCTATTGTAGGTTTGAATTATAGTTCATTGGTACATTTGGGGAGTTCAGCCTAGCAAGTAAGATTAATTAGAATATTTTTTTGTTAATTTCTGTAGTGGAAAAGTGAAACAAATTATAATTCCCCTTTTAAAAATAAGTATTTATCTGAAGTGATGTAGTAAGTGCTATTTAGAGTATATTAGTGGATAATAACATATATTCTGAGTAACACCTCTGAAGCTATACTCTGTTAGAGGTTAGTACTTTGATGGAGAGCACCACAGATTCCAAGGATGATGATGGAACTAGTCTACAACATTGCATGGATGCGATTACCAAGTCTTTGGGTTTGTTTGTTTTTTAAAATCCTTCTGAAGACTAGTAGTAGCTTGGGGCATTGACTTTTGAGGTCAGAAAGCAAGTTGACTAAACTGTAGTCTTAGTATCAATAAATCCTATTGATTTTGGAGTGGGAGATTGTATTCCTAGGAGATGGCCAACTGCATGAATTTAATTTAAAATGCTTTTGCCTGTGTAAATCTCCCAAAATAGTTCTTTTTTATTTTTTTAATAAGCATATGTGTAGCAGGAGGCAAGAAAACATCCTAAGGTAGTCTGAGACTGTAGACTGAAGGAAAACTCACTGATCATGGAAAACGGTCTTTCAAGCTGTGGAAGTTGAGCCAATTATCAGTTCTTTACAAGTAAGGCCATTCCACTTGTTTTCCTCTCCTCTCTGTTCCTGGTGTATTATCTCTGTAGATGTAGACTGTAAACCTGACTAGAAGAACTGGGCTGGTTCAGATATTAAAAGTGGTTTGTTAAATGACAACTAGAATCAAACATCACCCTAAATCATAAAGAGGAGGGCAATGATTCCTTATCCTGCTTGTGGGCTGCTGAAGAAAAGAAAGACTTTACAATGTCACTAGAGGTTTACAGAAGGATAAAATAGGTACCTTTGGCCTTAAGACTCTTCAATAACCTATTTGATCCTTAGACTACCAATAGAAAATTTGCTGGAAGTACAATATGGGATATCCCAAACCTTCCTCAGGCTTTGGGAAGGCATAGGTGCATTCTGGTTTGCCTATCAATGCCATAAATCATGGTTATAAATTGCAGTGGCTGTGTGAATATATGTTAAGCCCAAATCAAACTACATTGGTGCTTAGTGTAATGTGTATACTATGTTTGCTGCTGTCCCAAAGGACAACAGTAAACTTAATGAACTTGAATGACTTGCCTGCAAAAATATTTCAACAGTAGCAAAGATAGATGGGACGCGGTGGCTCAGTGGCTAAGATGCTGACATCGTCGAACGAAAGGTCGGCAGTTCAGCGGTTCGAATCACTAGTGCCGTGTAACGGGGTAAACTCCCGTTACTTGTCCCAGCTTCTGCCAACCTAGCAGTTCAAAAGCACGTAAAAAATGCAAGTAGAAAAATAGGGACCACCTTTGATGGGAAGGTAACAGCGTTCTGTGGGCCCTTGGCGTTTAGTCATGCCGGCCACATGACCACGGAGACATCTTCGGACAGTGCTGGCTCTTCAGCTTTGAAACAGAAATGAGCCCCACCTCGTACAGTCGGGAACAACTAGCACAGTATGCGCTAGGGGAACCTTTACCTTTACCTATCAATGATTTCCTGCAGAACCGAAGAATTCCAGAAAATGATCGGATAAGCAGTCATCACTAAAACAAGTCATGGCATGGATTTTTCTGCTTCATGCAGGAGTTTGCACTAGATGGCTTATGAAATCGTTCCAGATTTTTGATTCTGTAAAATGGGGCATCATTTTAATCAATTAGTTTAAAATAAATTATAGGTCCAGTTTTAACAAATATTAATAGTTTATTTTTTTTAAAAAAAAGTCATCAGATTTTTATTTTCTTGGAGTGATGCTCCATTATTAGATACAGTAGTAGGTATGTCAAAACCTCTGCATATATTTTCATCAGCAATATTACCTAGCAACAAGTTTATCTTGCATAATCTCTTCCACTCCATTATCACAAGAGGGTGCTATTTCCATAGTTTGGAATTTCAAAACAGAGTTGATACTGTATGCTGAATAATTGTGGAAGTTTTACCAGGCTTCCCATTAGAAAAGTACTTGCAGGGAAGTAGCAGGAGAGGGAAGAGTTACTTTCTTTCCAGGAGAGGAACGAAGTCAGTGAACAGAAGAAAAAAATGAACTGAAAAGTTAAACAAATACAGAATTTCAAAAATCTTCTATTCTCTGTCACTGTTGAACAATTATCTGTGGCTAAAGACCACATTTCCCTGTTACTGAATAATAGACATACATATCCATTAATCAGAGATTGTATATATGATCATGGAATTGCCCCCACCCCTATCTTCCTACTCAGACAATGTGAATCTAATAGGAAGGCTTTTGAAAGAAAAGTTTTTATTGTTTTGGGATTACTGTAAAAACTTTATTATGACCAAAAATAATTAGCAGAACAAAAGAAAACATAACCTTTAAAACCAGTAAGGAATATTGTATTGCTGCTTCCATATATCTATTGTATTGCTGCTTCCATATATCTAAGCAATAAAAGGATTCATATCTATCAGACAGAACATTTGTTTTCATGTTCATGAGTGTGTGTGATAAGAGATAGTGTACATGTTTCCTATCCTTTCCTGATGAAATCTGCAAAGGGCAGAACAGTGGTCCATGTTGTCAGTGTCTCACTGATACTGTTTCACCTTCTTCACCTGGGCATTCCCTTTTCAGTATAGTGGGGAATAAATATCAATATGCACCTAACATTTAGACTGCATTTATATGTTGCATTTTTTTTCTTTATCACTTCAATTTATTTTACAGGTGAAACTCGAAAAATAGAATATCATGCAAAAGTTCATTTATTTCAGTAATGCAACTTAAAAGGTGAAACTAATATATGAGATAGACTCCTTACATGCAAAGCGAGATAGTTCAAGCCTTGATTTGTCATACTTTTGATGATTATGGCTTACAGCTCATGAAAACCCCAAATTCACAATCTCAGAAAATTAGAATATTGTGAAAAGGTTCAATATTCTAGGCTCAGTGTGTCCACTCTAATCAGCTAATTAAGCCATAACACCTGCAAAGGGTTCCTGAGCCTTTAAATGGTTTCTCAGTCTGGTTCAGTAGGAATCACAATCATGGGAAAGACTGATGATCTGACAGTTGTGCAGAAAACCATCATTGACACCCTCCATAAGGAGGGAAAGCCTCAAAAGGTAATTGCAAAAGAAGTTGGATGTTCCCAAAGTGCTGTATCAAAGCACATTAATAGAAAGTTATGTGGAAGGGAAAAGTGTGGAAGAAAAAGGTGCACAAGCAGCAGAGATGACCGCAGCCTGGAGAAGATTGTCAGGAAAAGGCCATTCAAAAGTGTTGGGGACTTTCACAAGGAGTGGACTGAGGCTGGAGTCAGTGCATCAAGAGCTACCACACACAGACAGATCCTGGACATGGGCTTCAAATGTCGTATTCCTCTTGTCAAGCCACTCCTGAACAACAAACAACATCAGAAGCATTTTACCTGGGCTAAAGAAAAAAAGAATTGGTCTGTTGCTCAGTGGTCCAAAGTCCTCTTTTCTGATGAGAGCAACTTTTGCATCTCATTTGGAAACCAAGGACCCAGAGTCTGGAGGAAGAATGGAGAGGCACACACTGCAAGATGGTTGAAGTCCAGTGTGAAGTTTCCACAGTCTGTGTTGATTTGGGGAGCCATGTCATCTGCTGGTGTTGGTCCACTGTGCTTCATTAAGTCCAGGATCAATGCAGCCATCTACCAGGAGATTTTGGAGCACTTCATGCTTCCTTCCGCAGATGAGCTTTATGGGGATGCTGACTTCATTTTCCAGCAGGACTTGGCACCTGCCCACGCTGCCAAAAGTACCAAAACCTGGTTCAATGACCATGGGATTACTGTACTTGATTGGCCAGCAAACTTGCCTGACCTGAACCGGATAGAGAATCTATGGGGCATTGCCAAGAAAAAGATAAGAGACATGAGACCGAACAATGCAGAAGAGCTGAAGGCCTCTATTGAAGCATCCTGGTCTTCCATAACAGCTCAGCAGTGCCACAGGCTGACAGCATCAATGCCACACCGCATTGAGTCAGTAATTGATGCAAAAGGGGCCTAAACCAAGTACTGAGTACCTATGCATGCTTATACTTTTCAGAGGTCCGATATTGTTCTACGTACAATCCTTGTTTTATTGATTTCATGTAATATTCTAATTTTCTGAGATTGTGAATTTGGGGTTTTCATGAGCTGTAAGCCATAATCATCAAAATTATGACAAATCAAGGCTTGAGCTATCTCGCTTTGCATGTAATGAGTCTATCTCATATATTGTTTCACATTTTAAGTTGCATTACTAAAATAAATGAACTTTTGCACGATATTCTAATTTTTCGAGTTTCACCTGTATATTGGATTTCCTCTATTATCTCTTCTACTTTTCAAGCAGTTCTAAGCTTTCTTGAGCAACTTTTTTTCAGCAAGTGAAGCTTTGAAATAAAATAGGCCACAACACATCTATTTCACTTCGAGATATATAAATGTACCTTTCATTGGGATACAGCTTTCATGGCCTTTCCAAAATATATGCTGCTATATTGCCTATGAAATGTACTCTGCTGTGGCTAATCCAGCATCCTGAAAACTTTCTCACTGTTGGATGCCAACCCTATCTGGCTAATCTCCTTCCTCTCTCCAGATATCAGTCCTTTAATGGAAAACTAAACTTCTCTCTGGATAATCTGTTTCCTTTGTGAGTTGAGCAAGTCCAGCCCTTGAGTGTGACAGCAATGTTCCGTCATAGAAACATCTGTCTTCTTTCAGATACTATTGTTCTTGTCCTGGTCTTAATGCTCCATTATGCAATATAGCTATAGATTGCTACTGAATCTGTGCCATGTCCACTGGAATAATTATTTGATGTTTCCATTTTTCCTCTTCCCCATCTGAACTTCCCCATGAGTTTTTCCTATCTGCTTTACAGAAAGTGCAACTTGTCTATTTCTCCCATAATCAGTCTTTTTTCCCCTTGTAGATTCTTTTTTTTCTAGGAAATGCTATAGCAGAGACTTATAAACTGTATCAACATCCTCTTTAGGTATCAATTCATTAATATCTGTGCCTGTCTGATCACTATTTATGGTCAGTTGGACAAATTCTATGCATGTGATAGGTGGTAAATGACTTTTTGCAATTAGACAGATAAAATTGAACTCTAATACACTCTTGTGTGAAAGCTTCATATTTAAGAGTTAGTATTACCAACGTAATCTTCTATTGCAAGCATTTTATCTTCTTTCACAATTAGTTGAACAAATATTATTCAACTAAAAAAATAGATATGTTCCCACATATGCAGTGAGTACAGCCAAACATCTTGCTGGCTATAAATTCTGAAAATTGCAGTCTCAACAGAGTCAACAGAAGCAGTCAGATTGGAGAAAACTACAGTACAGTATTCAGAGTTCCTCTTTAATATGCTGGTGTAAAAGTAATATGCTTTTTAGAGCAGAAAAAATCTTGCTGTACACTAAATTGGATGAGAACAGATTGTATGCAAACTATGTATTTTGTTCTGAGGACAGCTTTCTGTTATAAGTAACCCGGTTTCTTCAAAATTACATTTCAGGAATCTGTCAATGCTCTCTGTACTGTAGAATTATTATGTTCAAAGGCAACTTAAAAGCAGTTGCTCAAAAGCAGCACAATTTTCTAAAGCATCTCTATTAGCCTCATTTTCTTCAGATAAATCCACAGAAAGCAAGTAAGTTTTTTAAAATACTCTTATCTAATCTTTGGGTCCAAAAGCAAATTTCTCATACCACGAACAGCCTATATTCATTTCCTGTTGGGATTATCTGAGAAGGGTTAAAGATTTACAACAGTCAGGTCAAAACAGGATGTTGGCTTCTAAGTTCATTAAGCTGCAAAACGCAAAGCTCTTTCTGTTACTGCATCTTTTATAAAAGTGAGGTTCCTCACAGTTAAGCTTGAATCTGGTGACTTCATGGCAATGGTAACTTTTCTTGGCAACAGTGCAGAATCACAGGAAAACCCTAAAAAATTGTTCTCTTTTTTTTCAACAGCTAACTTAGTAGTTCTGCTGTTGGCAAATGCTCTCAACCTAGCAGCTGGTGTACTCTTGCTTTATCCAACATTATGATTTCCAGATTTAATGACTGTTATTATACTATTATACTATTATTATTATACTATACCAGTTGAGCAGTTCATGATACATTTTTATATTTTTATCCCAAAAAACATGATTGTGTGAAGTGAAATATGCACTGGATTGTAACGTGTTTGTGAATGTTTGCAGTTTTCTGTTGTAACAGATTTAGAATGATTTGGCCTATTGTGTAAAAACATAATGGAAGAATAGGAAAGTACAATAAGAAATTTAGAAAAAAAACTTGTCAGTTTTAATCATCATTGTGATTTCCTGAAAAGCTTATTGAGGAAAAAAGAAAATCCATATTCTCTTTTCCCCACTGATTTAAATATAAAACAAATCACATTTTCACATAAACTGTGCAGTTACTGAATTTCAGAGTCTATATCGGTATCTTCGATGTAATGTCTGGGCCTCTATACACCAATGTCCCTTTGATATTGCCTTTGATACCTACCTGTCCAACTTAACTTTAAGGCCACATCTAATGATAACTTTAAGCCAGTTTGAAGCCATCTCTAGAACTGGAGCTCATAATATTGGTTTGTGTGCAGTTAGCTTTGTTTCTTTTTCTGCAGTGATGTATTTGAAAAAAGGAGCAAAACTAGATTTCTTTTCCTTAAAGCTTCAGCTGAATGGCCACTTGATGGTCTCATTCCCCTTTGCCCTATTCCTGGTTCAAGCAGTCCTTAACTCATTCCTGTGTTACTCCCACCCACCCACCTATCCAAAAGTTCATTTTCTTCCTAAAATCCAAATTCATTTCCCTCTCTCCCCTCTGGTTAACATGGTTAACAGCATGGGAGAAACTCCCAGCTGCAAACTTGCTGATACAATATGCTGATTATGTTTCCATTGCTTAAAGAATACAATACAAGACTTGAAGACTAATATAACTGAGATATCAATTTTAAAAGGGAACCCAATAAAATAATGTTAAGAATTGTAGTCCTCTAAGTAAATAGACTAAAATGGATATAGTAACAAAAAATCAGACCATGACGGTAGATAAGATTGCTCAACTGAATTGGTTTTATTACACAGCTGTTCTGTTTCTGCTTCTTTGTGTTTGTGTTCTGAGATTTAATAAAAGAGTCTATTGGGAAGAAATAGTATCATATTCACCATTTTCCTAATGCCATGTAAACTATGTTGAGAAAAAAAGAACACCCTTTTCCTTTCCTTTCAAGTATCATCATCTGTGGAGCATAGATATCTGCGGTAACACTAGGCCCATCCTGGCAGAAAGGATCCTTCTACTATTTTCTAGCATTGCTTATGTTCTTTTGTAATAAAAAGAGACATTGAGATGTTTCACTTGGAAGCGGCTGCCGAAAAAGATATTATTTCCTCCCGTGAGAGATTTGTCCTCAATGGAGATGTGTTTACTGACATCCTAGGTATATTTATTTATTGATCCCCCCTCTTCTCATCCTGGAAGCCTCCTTTGCCCTTTTTTAGTCTGGTGGAGAATCCTAGGATTTAAAACCCAGAGGCTATTTGGATTTAAATCAAAATAAAGCCTCGGAAGAACTGCACATACAACTGCTTCAGTAAAAATTATCTTGTACCTTTGAAATCAGAGATATAGTTGCCAGAAAGACAGCTGCAGGGATGACTAAAAGCACACATACACAAACACACACCACCGAACTACTTCTGCTTGCATGCCATTAAATGTTACGAGAACTACGGAAATATCTACTTCCTGTTTAGCACCCATAGCCATTATTTTTATTTTTATATGTTAAATGATGCACACATGAAAACAAAACATAGTATTTTAAAAGTGTGACACTTAATTTGAAGATATTAAAACATAGAATAGTCAATGCCCAAATGTGAGAGTCCTTAAAGTTTGAGGAAAGGTTAAGTGGCTCTCTTGCCACTCCTTCTTCTGATTGGCCCTAATGCCACCCACCCATCATTAAGGCAATAAATCACAAGTAATTTATTGACCTAAAAACTGAGTGATTCTTTAAATGCAAAAATGGCTTTAATTAGCCTAATTACTTTGGGGGGGGGAAAGGTAGCTATTTCCTAAGCTATGATTAAAGTGCCACCACTAAACAGAATTGTAATGGTTCAGACTCAAAATTTTTAAAAGTTCAGCAAATACTTTTTAAACGATACTTCCTTTTTTTTTTTTCCCAAGCAGACAAACAAGAAAGAAAACAGAGATGACATTATTTCCTATACCAGTGGAAAACATTGTTAGGGCTGGGCAGACAAGAGAAACTTTCTGACATTCTCCTGATTCCATTCTGGAAGCTGATTTGCTGGAGCGATATTTGGCAGAGGTGCAGAGGGTATTAAACATAACTTGGCATGTCTCCCTCTGTCTCTTTAAAGTTAGTCTTTCCCAATCTGGCACTCTTCCGATATGTGTGATTACAATTCACATAGCATGACCTTTTGCTGTGCTGGTGAGGAATTATGAGAGCTATAAATCAACAAAACTGGAAGACACCAGATTGAGAAAGGCTACTCACATGTGACCTAAAAGGACAGTTTATAGAACACCAATTTATAATTTGCAAATATAAACATCTGCAATCAAAGGCAATTAATATTGTCATGCCAAAATGTAGAGGTTTCTCCACCCCACCTTATCCTACTTTAAAGTATGTGTATACAATCTGAGACAATTAAAAGGTGGCTTGCTAAAAGCCTTATGCCTCATCTGTTGGATTATGGCTCTGGAATGTGGCCTTAACATTGCCTTAATACTTCAAACTGGTAAATACCCTCCTCTTTTACTTGTTGGGTTAAAGAAGAGAGTTCCAGAAAACTATGGAAAAATACTAGAACCAAAGCTTTTACCGGAAAGAAAGATGTAGTAAGAAGAGGAAGTAGAAATTGAGAAATAACGAGAAAGGCAAAAATAGGATGCATAACTGATTCTGTCTTGCTCTCTCTTTTCTCCCCTCACTCCTGGAAAGGCAGTATCTGTTTAGTTTTGCGTCTAAATTTAAACCTTGATTGCTTTGTCTCCCTAAACACCCGCTCTCCCCACCCTCCCTTCCTCTCCTCCCCCAGCTCCCCCCCCCCCAGCCTTTACAGCAGGCCACATAGGACTCTTGACAGTTTCTAAGCTAAGCTGGAACTTGGATTTTTACACTCCCAAGCAGTGTGTTCTTATACTTTTCTTCTTTTTCTTTCCCTGCCTGATCAGAAGCTTTGAACAAATAGAGGAAATAAGGAGAAAATAAAACAACGGGATGGGGGAAGAAATACTTCCCAAGACCATCCCACACCTGCACAACAGAGAGGTAAACATATTTTATTTTTTGCTTTCTCCCTTATTTAGCTCTGTGATGTTTTGGAACTTTAAAATAAACATAGTTAAACCTTAAACAGCCCAGCTAACCAAGTCTATCAAGCTTGTACCTCAACTGTTTACTCATTAACGGGCAATAGTGTTAATGTGAGGAATTAAATACCATTTTTGTCCTTCTCAGAGAATTTTGCACTTGAACCAGGTTAATTTTACTTGACTCAAAGCATCTGTGTGTCTTCATAAGAAAGTTCATATTTAAGGCCAATGTTAAATAACTGACATTTGGTTTGTCTATTTATGTTTGACTTGAAACTAACTATAATATATTGGGACAGAATTTGGAAATTCAGTTTTAATAGTTAACATATTCACAAAAGCTATTGCTCAGGTTGAAGTTTCCTTCTCTGATTCAAATGTTATCTTTTGTACTCTTAGTCCTCGTATCATTGTTCTCAATTTCTTATCATCTTTTCTTGGTTCATACATGCAGTTCTTCTACTTCATATTACCTCACAAACGCACAAATCCAACATGTCACAAAAACAGCGGTAGTCAAGTTTTTTCTTATTTGAATTGTGCAGATATATAGATTCCAGGAAAAAGGTTGTAGCTCTGTACTTGTTATATTAAAAACACATTCTCACTTACAAGAACTTTAGTAATTGCAATGTAGAAAAAGTTTAATGCATTGCAATTCTATCAATAGGACTTAATAATTTCTACGGATAGCATTCACCAGTATCATATCAATACAATCTTTTAAACGGATAGCTTGGTATTAAATAATTTGAGAATTGATAATCTACTGAGTAGGACATAAAAACATGTCCATGAAAATTTGAAAAGAACACACAAAAATCATGTTCTTGTTTTCATATTTCAAGGCAGGAGGAAGAACATATTAGATCTTTATAGGTCCACATATGTCCAAACGTGCCTGCTGACAACTGATTGGGTACTTTACTTGTGAAGTGATTAATAGCTGGGCTGATTTGCTATTTATTAAATCTGTTGTTTAGATCTGTTATATATTTGAAAGGACTCATCTACTTTTTAGCTAGCATTCTCATGATTTTAAAAAAGTGGGAAAGTGAAGATACATATGCTTATCTCACTCCCTGTTATTCAGTTAATTTGTAAAATAACTTTAAAAAGCTAATGTGTTCCTTGATTTATTTAGTGGGAAAGGCTGTAATGTTTACAAATAATATTTCAGGATTGAGATTATCAAAATTAAATATTATTTAAGGAGAAAATAGTTGTAAATCAAATTGCATACTGAACCCTTGGATTTTGGTTTCTATTTGACCTTTTGACCAAAGAATTGACCAATTCTTTGCTAGGTTTACACATAATAATAAATCATAATTTACTTGTTTGCTTTTTGCTATGTGTGATTAGTAAAACTGTCATTCTGGCTTAGTGTTGTATATAAACCAAGTCATGATGGTCTGTTCAACAAAACACGATTTTAAAAATTCTGGTTTCAGATTATGTGTGAACCCAGTCCTTATCAGCCCTTATTTGTTAAGATAGCGTTATTTGTGTTATTCATTCATGTCATGAATCATGTCTAGATTAGTGTTTTTTGTAAGTATTCATGAAAAGAAAAAAAAAGAATTTTGTTCAGTGTTTGTATAAGCCAAAATATTTCTGAATGTCCACTTTCAAAATTCTGATGTTTTCATAAATTTGAAGGCAGATTGGATCAGAAGATTTTTCAATTTAAAAAGATTAATTTCCTGTTTAGATCACATGCAGAAACCAGCTAGCATAGCTTATAAATATCTGTGGGCTTTGTCAGAATGTTTCTTGCCTTTTTACTGTCCTGTGGTAAAGTTATCTGGAAAAAAAAAGTAGAGAACTCAAGATAGGTAAAAATTAATCAAGAAGAATTGATCCATAATTTAAATTTAAGCTAGTGTAATTGTCACATGTCCATACAAAGTAACAAGAATATGCCATCACAATGCAAGCTCTGCCCCTTTTGTATGTGCATAAGGAAGAATTTATTTATTTATTTTATTTATTTGTTTAAATTTCTATACCGCCCTTCTCCAATGTAGGACTCAGGGCGGTGAACAGCCAAAGTAAAAACAAGACATACATACAAAACATACAAAATCTAAAAACTGTTTAAAATAATTAAATAATTTTGGCCGTAATTAAAACATTCCAATTTAAAATCCATTTAAAATTTGACTCAAGCTAGCCCAGCTAGTTGAAATAAATGGGTTTTCAGGGCCCGACGAAAAATCCGGAGGTCTGTTATTGTACGTAGCTCTGGGGGGAGGTTGTTCCAGAGGGTGGGCGCCGCCACAGAGAAGGCTCTCCCCCTGGGGGTCGCCAGCCGACATTGTCTGGCGGACGGCACCCTGAGGAGGCCCACTCTGTGGGAGCGTACTGGCCGGTGGGAGGCTATTGGTGGCAGAAGGCGGTCTCGTAAGTACCCCGGCCCTAAGCCATGGAGCGCTTTAAAGGTGGTCACCAACACCTTGAAGCGCACCCGGAAGACCACCGGGAGCCAGTGCAGCTCGCGCAGGAGAGGTGTCACGTGGGAGCGTCTCGTCGCCCCCAAAATCCCCCGCGCGGCCGCGTTTTGGACCAGCTGGAGCCTCCGGGTGCACCCCAGGGGGAGCCCCATGTAGAGAGCGTTGCAGTAGTCCAGGCGGGAAGTGACAAGTGCCTGAGTGACTGTGCGTAGGGAGTCCCGATCTAGAAAGGGGCGCAACTGGCGTATCAGGCGGACCTGATAAAAAGCCCCCCTGGCCACGGCCGCCAAATGATCTTCTAACGACAGCCGTGCGTCCAGGAGGATGCCCAAGTTACGAGCCCTCTCCGTGGGGGCGAGTGATTCGCCCCCAATAGCCAGCGATGGCGTCAGCTGGCTATATCGGGACGCCGGAAACCACAGCCACTCGGTCTTGGAGGGGTTGAGTTGGAGCCTGTTTCTCCCCATCCAGGCCCGCACGGCCTCCAGGCACTGGGACATCACTTTAAGGGCATCATTGGGGTGGCCTGGGGTGGAGATGTACAGCTGGGTGTCATCAGCGTACTGATGGAACTCCACCCCGAAGCCACGGATGATCTCACCCAGCGGCTTTACATAAATGTTGAACAGAAGGGGCGAGAGGACCGACCCTTGTGGCACCCCACAAGCAAGGTGCCTCGGGGTCGACCGCTGCCTCTGGAGTGACATTTTTCACACTTCACAATGTTGGTTCCTCCAGAGAACATGGGATGATAACAGCTAAGCAGCTAGGTATGTTAGACTCTGAACTTGTACAGGAAACCACCATGGTTAGACTCAAGATAGAATTTCGGAACTTCTTTCTCTAGGAACCATTCCCCAATTTTTAAGATTGCTATGCCAATCTTCTAGAATTTGAAGGGCATAATAGATATTTGTGGTGATGTGGCTATGAAGTAGTGGAAGTTTGAATCAGGTGACAGACATAAACTACAGTTAGTCCTCAACTTATGACCATAGTTGAGCCCATAATTTATGTTGCTAAGTGAGAAACTTCTTAAGTGAGTTTTGCCCCATTTTATGACTTTTTTTCATTTTAAATTCATTTTATGAATTTAGTAATTTTTCCTTCATGTTGTAGAACAATCTTTGAATTTTAATTATGCTGCACTAAAGATAACATTGTGGGTATCTAAAAGAATTGAGGATACTCATTCCAAACAAGTTGAAGTTTAATGTTTACAACAGCTGTTGCCTGCTGTAGAAGGAAGGAAATCGGCAATATTGTTTGTCTGGTGGAATAGAAATTGATATAGTTCCAAGATCTGGATATTTCTAATTTCAGTCATTATTAGAGTTGTGTGAACCATTTGGAGAAGTGTTTCACAAACCTACTAAAGTAGTTTCCAGGGAGCCTAAGGAAGCACATATCCCCTTAAAAAGCAAGACAGTTATTTTAAAGGCTTCCCAATATTGTCTGAAATTGTCACCAAAGCAAAACTGGCAATTAAATCTCCTTATCCGAACGGATGTGATGGCTCAGTGGCTAAGATGCTGAACTTGTCAATCGAAAGGTCGGCAGTTCCAGTGGCTAAGATGCTGAGCTTGTCAATTGAAAGGTTGGCAGTTCAAATCCCTAGTGCTGCGTAATGGGATGAGCTCCCATTACTTGTCCCAGCTTCTGCCAACCTAGCAGTTCAAAAGCACGTAAAAAATGCAAGTAGAAAAATAGGGACCACCTTTGGTGGAAAGGTAACAGCGTTCCATGCGCCCTTGGCATTTAGTCATACTGGCCACGTGACCACGAAGACGTCTTAGGACAGCGTTGGCTTTTCGGCTTTGAAACACTCCCTAGAGTCTGGAACGACTAGCACATATGTACGAGGGGAACCTTTACCTTTACCTATCCGAATTACAAGGGAAAGGAAAAGGAGGTATGTGTCTTTGGAAGAGAAAAAGCAAAGCTAACAAAATACATCTCAGTTTTATGCCTCTTAATTTAGTCTGGGCCACTGTGTGGAAATTGAAAGGCATTTTCTCTGAAATTGAAATATTAAATGAGTTGTCATTAGCCACTTTGACCCTTTAAAGGTAGAATTCCATTCTATATGTAAAATTCTGAATCAATGTGGGATAATTATTATTACAGTGACACATTATGGTTGGAATCACATAGTATATTAAACCATGGTTTATTTTACTATTTATTAAATACTGTTGGCCAAGTTCATTTGATATCCTAAAATAATAAATCATAGTTAACAGACTGCAATCCTGTGACAAATTCCAAAACACTAAGCAAATCAAACAAAGCAGATTTTGTTTAACGAGATAAATGAACACTATCAGTCAAGATAGCAAGCTCCTCATTTGACAAAAGCTGATTGTATGACAGTAGGCCACGATCTACCAATTGATCCTACTTTTTACACCCACACACCCTACTGTATATACTGATATAGATATTATGGATATAGATTTATAACTCATGGATCAAGCAGATATAGTACGTTGAGGAATGTAACTGAAATCATCCATAAACCATTTGATCTTCCTGAGAATGCCCCAAAGTATTGTTCATCTAATATTTCTGAGTTACCTTTGCCCATCCTTAGCATTGTTATTCAGCTCTGAATGGAACTTTTGCTTAAGAAAGTATCCACAAGATTGCAGCTTTTATAGATTCTTTCAAAAGGAGATATAGATCTATCAACAGAATGAGACGACTTCCTCCCTCCCTTTCCCATACTAGTTGGTGTGTGGGTGTGTGATTGTGCCATATCCCAGATTCCTTCTGTTCCGGTTTATTTGAAGCAGGGAGAAGGCAGGATCTGATGTGATTCCATGTGGCTGGCACTGGTGCAGTGGAATGCAGGAAAGGAGTTCAGATCCATTCCTTTTGGAGGAGCCTTTATCTATTGCTTAATATAGTTTCTTTTAGTATAGGTAGCTTTATTCTTAGCAGGGTTCTTAGCAAGCTTAAGAACCTTTTTTTCATACTATTTCCATCATTAGTATTTATTTCCAGATGTTGTATGGTTTCAAGTAAAGAGGAAATATGAGAAAAACATATTACTTAGATCTAAATATTATTACGGTAATGTAAAGGCACATTACTGTGTATGCTACTAGTTACTAAAAAACATACAGTAGAACAGATTCCCATTCTCATTCAGGAAATGCTATAGATATAGATATCTGAGAAAAGAAGTGCTGTATATGATTTATTGCCTTGCCTCCTGCCAGGATTAAAATTGCACATTTTTTGTCATCATTAAACAAAAAACAAAAATAAAATCCTATATGCTCCAAATAGCATTTACTTCACTATGAAATAAATTCTGTTTGGAGCATACAGGTTTTTATTTTTGGTTTTTAAAGGGTAACAAAAGATGTGCAAGTTTAACATTGGTTGCTATTCAAAACTTATATAGGAACTGCTGCAGAAGCCATGTATGTTAAATCACATAGTAGTCCAATGATGACAATCTGAATGCCAAGACTCAGTACTGCTTAAGAAAGCACCAAAGTTACCAATGGTGCTTTATTGTAGAAGCATTATTTTTGTCAAAGTGATTAACCAGTGATTAACCAGTTACAAGGACCATAGCTTGACTTTTATCAATTATTAAATGGTTGACATGTCTTTTAAATCAGCTTCACCCAGGAAAAGAAAAGAAAACAGCTTCTAAGTGCTCTAAAATTCTTTAAATTGTAATTCTTAAAAAGCAACGCATTGTCCATGAGCAAGATGTCTTATGAATTGTGATGTTTTAATCTGTTTTACAAAACCACGGTACATATTCTATGATAGTTAATGAATACTTTAGAACAGGGGTCCCCAACCCGCAGTCCATGGACGAGCATTGGACCGTGGCATGCCAGTGTTGGAAGAAATATCCTTCTGGGTTCAGTTCCAAGTGGGGAAAAAGACACTGGAAACATGGAGACTGTTTGGAAAGATGTTTAATGATGGACAGGATCACGTGGCTTGAGTTCCTGAGCAGAAAAGGGCAGAGATGCTGAGAGTGCCTTGGTTTTATGTCCTCTCTGGGCCCCACCCCAGAGCCCCCTGTTCCTGTGTAAGAAATGCACTCTGATTGGTGATCAGACTCCCAGGGGGCGGAGGTCTTAGCTAACTTTGTAGGCTGTATCTCCCAGGCTTGGTTGAGCCTTGACTGGGTGATGCAATCTCCACAGGTACCATGTGGTGAGTTCTGTTGCTAGATGGGTAGAGGGCTAATCCTATCTTTGTTATGTAGAATGGACTGACTCAGGCCTTAATGGCTCATTAACAAAAGTGGGGAGGGGGTTTCCCTTTTTGGGGAAATATTCTACCCTTTTAATATTTCCTAAAATATTTCATTCTTCTAGGAGAGGAGTGGGTGCTACCTTCCTTCACCAGAAACTGGGCCATGCAAACAAGCGAAGCCCCAGCACATGAAACCACACCTCTTCCAGTTCACAGAGAAATATGTCTCCATGGAACCGGTCCCTGGTGCCCAAAAGGTTGGGGACTGCTGCTATATAACCTAGAAAAATACATAGCTTCAACCTAGATTAATCATTTTATTAGCAGATACTTGAATTGACATGTTTAAAACAAAAGGATAGCCTGGAGTTCATAGAATATTTATTCATAGAAGGTTATGAATCTTCTGGGCAACATCTTGCTACAGTGTAATAAAACCATTCTTGGAATTTCTTACTGGAAAAAATAAATGCATTAAGAAAAACAGTTTCCTGTTATATATACATATATTTGTATATATACAATTATCATGTATGAGTTCAGTGTTGGTAATAGAGTTGGGGAGGATTCACTATATCCTGATATTCATCATAGCTTTGCTCTGGCTTTGGCCATCTGGATCCAGAAAAAGGCAACATGAAATCAAGCCATTTTAACAATGGGGCTTTGAAGTGCAATAAATAAGTAAACAAAGAAATAGTAGCATTTACAATCCAATTAAACTTGCCCCTCTTTTCCATCATCATGGACAAACCATTTATTTAGAAGATGCCAAACTTTAGTGGATACTTTAGTCTCTTGCTAAAGAAGGTACATTTGTTAGATGTTACCTGCTCATTGTAAAATAGCATACAGCATTTTCCAATGTACTCTAATAATATGAATAATCAAATGCATCATTTCAGATTACCAAGTAATAATTGTCTAACAAGCAACACATTCATGAACCTAACAAAAATATCTTGGACATTACAGGGTTCAAAAAAGAAATACATTAGCCTTCTTGAGGGTGTGGAATTTTTTCTTTGGTTTTTGTGCTTTCAAGTCAATGTTGACTCCTAGCAACTGCCTGAACAAGTTCCTACAATTTTCTTGGCAAGGTTTCAGAAATGGTTTCCCATTGCATCCTTCCTAGGAGCAAGAGAGACTGGCTTAAGGTCACTCAGCTAGTTTCACACTTAGGTGGGACTAGAAGGCACGATTTCCCAGTTTCCACCTGGTGCCTTAATCACCACATTATAACTTTGGTTTGTTTTTTTTCCATATATTCTGCTTGCAATTGAATTAACGGTAAGCTAAAATTGTTGTCAGATTGAAGTTTGACTCCTAGTAACTACTTGGATACTGTACAATCATTGCCAACAGCAAGAAGTGTTTTGCAATTGAATTTTATGATTTCCTGGTCTAGCTTCCAGCCCTAGGATTCACTGATGGTCTCCCAAAGACTTACTTAACTTTCAAGTCCAGCTATCTATTGACAACATTGTAACTTGCCAGTTTCTATTTGCCAATTCAAAAAAGTACAAAAAGACTCAGCCTTTTCTAAGGCATTTTCTCTAAACATTAGCAATGAACACTTTACTAATGAAACTTTGAGTGCCAAAGATTATTGGGTGGTTAATGAATGTCATTTCCCCATTCCTCTTTAATTCCCTTTTGAATTCCAGTTGAAAATACAAGAAACCCCTCAACAATGCTGTTCTGTCAGATGATATTTTGGGATACTTATGGAAAATATTCTCTGAATATTTATTGAATATCACATTGCCAACTATTGACAACAGCTTTAGAAGTTTTGGTGGTGGTCTTCATCAGTTGTATTTAGAGATGCCATAGACTAAACTTACATCTTTCCACATGTGATGTAATGATGTTTACGTAATTCAAAGTATTTCTCTTGGATCTTGGCTATCTTAAATGTCTGTGCATAAATAATGCTAGCTAGCTGTTGAATTGCCATTTAATAAATGTGATAAACTTACCAATATATCTGATACTTATTTATTGTTTCTGAATTTTATTTTCAGGCCTCAATCTTGTAATGTTTAGAAAAATCAGCTTCTGAAATTTATTTTTATTTCTTGGAACATTGCAGTGAACTTTGACTGAGGGCACTTTATATTTATTGTGCTATGCAGCAGGTGCCATGCCTTTTTTGCTTTGCAACCATGCTGACTTTCACCTTGGCTATTGGGAAACATAGCTGTTCACTTCAACATAGCTGTAGATTCTTTTTTTCACTATGGAGCACTTGCCTTTTCCTCCTTTTCCTTCTTATTCATCCATTAACATTGTCTTCTTACTTATCTAGTAAACTGGAGGAACCCAAGCTTCAATATTTTATGTTCTACTTTTACATTTTATTTGTAGGAGGTTCTGTTTGAAGAAGCTGCAAATATGAGTCAAAATGGATATTAATATGTTCTGTTAAACGAATTCTTTCTGGTCAACCATGTTGAGCAACATATGTTGCAGAACACAAGGTTGCACGTTTTAAGAGAAGATTGTTTTCACTCCCTTCTGCTTAAAGATAGTCCTGGAAAAATGGTGTTTGTAGATATTCTGTCTCTGTGTTCCTTTTACATCTCTCTTCTGTAGACACATGGGGGTGGGTGGAGTGGGGGTTGCATTTAAAAATGGGAAGAAAGGTTGGGATAGGAAAATAGTATCTTGTTGGTCATAAATTGAAAGATTTAAAAATGGCCGGCATATTAGGGTGAGTCCAGTGGAGCAGCTCACTTCTCCAGTCATCCCATGCAAACAGAGTCTCATAACTTTTTTTAACACTCGTAGGTTATATTGGATCTGGAATTAAATGATGTGAGAATGTTTTTGCTCTACTGCCTTAGTCTGTTTAAAAGTATTCTAGTGACAGGCAAAGGATATTCATCTGAAGTGACCTATATAGTTTACTAATAAACCACAGTTGTCTCTATGTTATATAAGAACCAGTGGTGGGATTCAGCCAGTTCGCACCACTTCGGGAGAACCGGTTGTTAACTTTCTGAGCAGTTTGGTGAACTGGTTGTTGGAAGAAATAATTAGGACAGAGAACCGGTTGTTAAATTATTTAAATCCCACCACTGATAAGAACGTCTTAATTTGCCAGGAGAGGTACAGTGCAGTGGTGAAATGCAGTTGGTTTTATCCAACTTGGGCGAACTGGTAGTGCCTGCAGTGGGAGGCTCCACCACCAGCCCAGACGTCATCACATCCTGTTTTTGATACTCTGCACATGCGCAGAAGGTACTGTGCATGTGCAGAGGTCTCGTGCATGCGTTCCCATTTGCGAACCGGTAGCAAAAGTAAGTGGATTTCACCCCTGGTACAGTGGTAGTTAGAGAAATTTTCTATTGTAGCAAACTATATAATTATTTGGAAATATGTCCTCTCAAAAATAACTCTTATTAAGGCAAATTATTACTAAGTTTTTTGGGGTTTTTTTGGCTTCCAAGAATAGCAGGGGTCTGAACTGGCAAGTTCAAAACTCGTGGGAGAAAGCAGGGGCAAATCTCAGATATAAGTGTTTCTTTCTAGCCAGAACTATTTTAGTTCTATGACTGTGCTTTATATATATAAATATATATAAAATATAAATATATTTATATAATATATAACTTTGGAAAAAGTGCAGAGAAGACCAATTAAGATGATTAAAGGCCTGGAGACTAAAACGGATGAAGAAAGTTGCAGGAATTGACTATGGCTACTAGTCTAGAGAAAAGAAGGAGTAGGGATGACAGGATAGCAGTATTCCAATATTTGAGGGGCTGCCAAACAAGAAAGGGTCAACTTATTTTCCAAAGCACAAGTAGGCAAGATAAGAAACAATGGATGAAAACTAATCAAGGAGAGAAACATTAGAAACTTCCTAACAGTGGGAGTCGAAAGCATGTAAAAATGCAAGTAAAAAAATAGGGACCACTTTGATGGGAAGGTAACAGCGTACTGTGTGCCTTTGGCGTTTAGTCATGCCGGCCACATGACCATGGAGATGTCTTTGGACAGCTTTGGCTCTTTGGCCTTGAAATGGAGATGAGCATCACCCCCTAGAGTCGGGAACGACTAGCATATATGTGCAAGGGGAACCTTTACCTTTACCTTTACCTTTACCAGTGGGAACAATTAACCAGTGGAACAGCTTGCCTTCAGAAGTCGTGGGTGCTTCATCACTGGAGGTTTTTAAGAAAAGATTGGACAGCCACTTGTCTGAAATGGTATAGGGTCTCCTGCTTGAGCAGGGGGTTGGACTAGAAGAGCTCCAAGGTCCCTTCCAACTCTATTCTGATTACTATTGCTAATTCTCTCTCCCAAACATCAGTGATTCTACATATTTGAATTTATGTTGTATGCAGCTTTCAAGAAGCACATTATTCCTTCTAAACTAATTCAGATTTAGCCTTCACTCAAATGTATCCTCATGAGAAAAATTCTAACTGCGACTGGACATTTCCCTGGCCAAGTTCTATTTATGAATTTGTAATTGTCACAGGAACTCTTGACACAGTGTAATGCTATTCTACCCAGCCAAACAAAGAGATTACAGAAGCAAGGGGAGAAGAAATTCAATGGAAAGCTTTTTCTCAACAAGAAATATTGTTAACTATTCAAATGGTAATAGATTGTTGGTGTTCAACTGAAAAAAAAGTGGTCAATTGTTTTTATCTTTGTGGCTTCCTGCAGTTCACAGATGTTTCCTGTAAATTGTTTGAGAGAAGCTGTGCAAGGCAGTCTCGCATTTGCTTTGTTTGTTGCCAGAGCAAATTTTGTCTCTCACAACACTGTGCTTTTCTTTCAGGTAGAAAATCACCATCAATTTATGCCCATGTTAAAATAGTAGTTTTCATTTTCCTAGTTTGGTTATTGCATCTCGTTTCTACAAGAATTGCAAGCAGATAATGCTACACAATTCTTAGAAAGAAAATTTGATATATTAATTCTTAAAATCTCATGATTAATATTAATATAATAGTGAAAGAAAACTGTCTCTAAAAAAGAGCTGCCATATTGAATTTCATTCATCTCAGGCAAATGAATTCATGGAATATTCTTGAATAGGGATTGATTATGTTCTTATTAAGCCCGTAATTGTCCTTCGGCAAGAAGAAGCTTGCTTACCTGCACCCTCAGTCATTCTAAGAAGGCATTGATTCCTGTCACATATTGCCTTTCTATTCACTGAATCAAGATCGATTTTAACCTAAACATTGTCAATTTACAGATAATAAAGAATACAAACCTTTAGATAACAACTATTATCATCTTTAAGAGCAGGAATCTCTAAGTTGTTACAATTAAAGTAAATGTCATCCATACTGTTTCTTATTTCACCTCTTCCGGAGAGAACTATAGGGAACCACAAAGAAAGTTCCCCGCTCTTTTAACTTCAGATATTTATAGCTACTTCTTAAAACCAGTAGAAGGCTTATAGCAGATGTAATGTCAATATAATTCTGTAGATTTTATTAGACTGCCCAGCGCCATAATATAGCAGGGCAAAAGAGAAAAATAAAGCAAGTTGCAAAAAAAAAAAAAAAGTCGCTCATTGGAAAAAGGAGGTTAGTGCAGCTAGAACTGCAGCCATTTGTTTACTTATCTCTTAGCATGTGTTGTTTCTTGAGCAAGAGGCCTAGCTTGCTCCCATGCTTTCAATCAGAACAGACATTGTGGAATTTCCTTCTATGGAAATAATCAACAGGCCAAAACAAGCTTCACACACCCACTTCCTGAGTAATTTCTGCTGTGTTTGACTCCATACTTCAACTTGTGAAACAAAAAACAGTCTGAATACAGGCTCTGATAATTCACTGTCTTCCTTCTATCCAGGGCTGATTCTTTGATATACCATCAACTTTATTTGCTTCTTCCTTTTAATTATAAGAGCACTTTCTTCTTTAAACTGAAATCATATATTTGAGAACAATGACAACATGTTCTTTTTTCTATTTCTTCGCGTTTGGTAAAATATCTTACTTATTTTAGACAGATAGTAATCCTAAAAGATCACCAAAAGTTTAGTTCTAATAAAGGCACAGTCTTCTGTCTATCATAAGAACAATTTAATTTCATCTCCTGCCTGAAATCACAGATGCAACTGGATCAGGGGTGAAACCCAGCAGGTTCTGTAGAACTGGTAGCGGAAATCTTGAGTAGTTCGGAGAACCAGCAAATACCACCTCTGGCTGGCCTCAGAGTGGGATGGGAATGGACATTTTGCAATATTCTTCCCTCTGGAGTGGGGTGGGAATGGGGATTTTGCAATATCCTTCACCTGCCACACCCACCAAGCCACACTCCAAGCCACACCACACCCACCAAGCCACACCCACAGAACCGGTAGTAAAAAAAATTGGATTTCACCACTGAACTGGATGAACCGTTTCTTCTGTAATAGTAGTAATTGTTGTTGTTGTAAATTAAGTGTAAGAAGAACCATTACTATGATTATCAGCATGGGTGGACTTACATTATGATGCTAATTGGTTGTTATAGCAAAGGGTGAGCAGTTGTTTGTTCATCTCTAATATTAGACATTATAGTACAATTATGATAATTTAAACCTATTCTGTATGGTTCTTAAGCTAGCTGTTTAAGCATCATTCCAGAAGAGAGACATGGATCGCCAGAAAGAGCAAAATTGCGTGGAGTTGCATAACATTTCAAACGACACATGTACGGGCTTAGAAACATTGGCTGTAGTTTAGATATATCTCACCATAGTGGGAACATTACATCAAGAGGGCATGCTTAGTATGTCTTCTGGACGCAAAGAGTTGCTGTGCAACTGAAATCCTCCTTAACATTTGTCTTTCAACTGGACTTGGAACAGGCAAGTCTTCAAATGAAGGACATGTTCAATAGTTGTGACTCCTAGTGTCCTTTCTAGAACCATAGTGTAATGAGGCAGTGATGATTTGCACAATTATCGTGACTACTATCATAGAAACCATGAACAATGTAAAGGGGGAAGTTAATGCACAATGTATTTTCTGCAGTGTTGTGGCAGCCCTTGGAGTGCTCATAACTACTTCCCTTCCCTAACCAAATTGACAAAACAGCATAGCTGCTCGGATATTTTAAAAGAGATACAAAGTAACATGTAGAACTAAGACTTCCAAAACAATGTACAACAAAAATATATAATTTCTCTAACCTTTTGAAGTACACACACACAATAATCTACAAAATGAAAGAAACTACAATAATATATTCATAAAAATATATTATTTACTCTAAATAAAGTAATTACTGCTATCATTAAAAGAAAGGCAGATGTTTGCTAAAGTGAAATTTAAAAACATCAGATTACATTTTACACTGCTTCAAGGACATAAAACTCTATTTAAATACAGTTCCCCCCCCCAAAAAAAAATATCCATAAAGTTGTGTGGATTATTCAGTATTATTCTTGTGATGTTTTGTCAGGGAACAGAAAAATAATACAAGAAAGGTGGCCACTTTGCTAAAAATATCATTCTGGGTTTGCAATGCATACAATAAATATTAATGTGAATTGTCTGAATATAGCTTAAGTCTGTACCCAAAATACATCCACTTAAATTATATTTCAAATCAATACAGCCTTACAATTGGTGTAGAATACTCAGCAATTCATTATAATTACTCCATTTTATTCATTAAAGATACTGTTGTTTAATGAAAGAAATAAAATGCTACTTTCAGCCTTATTTGTATATTGCTTTCAAATTATATTGACAGCCTGATATCCTTGAAAATAAATAAATATAACAGTACTTTATTTCTCACAGGCATTCAGCCTATTCTCATGACCATGAGAGCTATTGTTACACCCTAATACTCCCTGGGTAGAACACTGCATGTCTCTACTGTATGTAGAGTGTCTATGCATACTGAGTTCCCTTATATTTATTTCAGCATGTGGAATTATCATACTCAGAAATCAACTTTATTTACATAGTCTTACTTACAATGTGTTGTTATAGTAATGACAATGAATTTGTACTTGGATTTCACTCAATTTCTTTTTACTTTCCTACATTTACTTATCTTATTCTTCAGTTTGTCTGAAATATGTATCAAAATGTTATATTCTCCTCAGTGGATGGGGAATATATTCTATTATTTCCAAGTGACTCTTAAATAGCTTGGAAGAGACTTCATAATGTTAGAATGAGGTATCAAAAGTATATGCAGCATTGAGACAGCCAAATGTTTGCTTGGGCCCAGAATACTATAATGGTTATTTGCTTTCCCAATGATTTAATTCTCTCTTGCTGAATTATTTGTGAACAAGGACAGAATGCTTGTTCTCCCTCCCCACCCCTCTTGCTGCTTCTTTCCAAATGTTGTAGAGGCATAACTTATTTTTTTCCCCCAAACTGTGAAATTTGGAGATATAATCTGTGCATCTGTAGCTGCCAGTCCTTTACATGATCTAATCTAAACTTAGAACATTTCCTATCTGTGTCCAATGCAATGAAGGACAAATCTTTTCTTGTTCATTAAGAACAATATGTGTAGAAATAGATGTTAGGAGGGAAACAGAGCTTCCTTGAAAGAGAAATATTGGCAGGTAGAAGCTGTTTAACTCTTCTTTGTCTTGCCAGTAGTAGTGCAATCAAAGAATAACAGAATAATAATAATAGAATTCTTTATTGGCCAAGTGTGATTGGACACACAAGGAATTTGTCTTGGTGCATATGCTCTCCGTGTACATAAAAGAAAAGATACATTCGTCAAGAATCATAAGGTACAATACTTAATAATAGTCATAGGGAAACAGACAATATAAATCTTAAGGATACCAGCAACAAGGTTACAGTCATACAGTCATAAATGGGAGGAGATGGGTGATAGGAACGATGAGAAGGAGGATATAAGGGATGAAGACTGTGGCTCCACTCGGTAAACAGAACTGGCAGAAGGTTCTGTCAATGCAGCAATAAGTGGAGAAATAGATTTTATAATCAAAAGTGGCGAAATAAGTGAAGAAATACATTTTGTATTTCAAAAATGGAGAAATAAGTGAAGAAATATATTTTGTAGTAAAAAACAGTTGCCTCAATGTGGCTACTTATTCTAGTGGCCACAAACTAAAATTATTCAGTTATACTGCAGCTTCCTGTTCTTTCCCGTATATAACAGTAATTAATTTACCCTACCAAACAATTTAAATACTATTTAAATGTGTGGTATCCTGGTATACTGATAACTTTTATCTTTTGGACTACTGATCAAAGAAGACCATGAGATTGCTAGCATGACTAGAGTTATGGGATACCATGGAGAGAATTGTGGATTTAACTAGCAGTCCTCCTACCTTTCCTTTGCATAATCTGACTCTGCTTTGAAATTATCAAATTATATTGGTTCCCCACCTACTTCTCAGTCTAATATTAACATATTAAAGCATTATATATTAAATAAAAATCTGCTCATAGTTTTTCCCCAACTAAAGATCGTTTCCAAAAGCTCTGCTGAAGAGACTTGCAACATTTTTTACCATTCTCCTAAAGAATAGAAGGGATAATCTGACTTCAAGAGGTATTCCAGAAGGAGTGGCCCACCACTAAGAAGGTTGTGTTCCAGATCCCAACCAACAGCATATTGTCCTGACTAGACTATGTGCAAAGGCAGATTTTATTTGGAGAAAGCAGTCTCAATTGTTCCTTCAGGGAAAATGAACACCACCCCAAACAATAGATGGTATATCCACAGAACTAGAAAGTTTCTGTTCCAATAACAACTCTTCTGTTATGCACAGTTCAGACTTTATAACTATGACTACTTCACAGGTTTTTGTCTTCTTAGTCCTGTATGTGATAGCAACTACACCTCCTACTAACTTTCATTACCTGAATCCTTTCCATAATGACGATCTCCCAGCCACTTTTTTCTTTTCTTAACTTGTTCCTCTTTTTATACCTAAATCTCTTTCCATCTACTAGTATTCAACTCAGCTAAATGTCTGAGTAGTCCAAATACAGTCCAAAGTGTCTTCTTTGTTTTTTTTTTCCAGCGTCTACTTTCAAATAAATCCATTTTTCCTCTAAAAATAGTATCAACAGCAACAACAATGCTATTATCTTGCCAACCAAATTTACTGTAACAGGAATGGAATGAGCTAGTAAGTAGATTTCAGGTAAAAAAAAAATGTAATTTAAACCAATATTCATGCCGGTTGCATTTATACGAGATATTAGAAAGAATTTCCTAACATATTTATTATTCCTTAAAATAGTAAAAGATTTGAATATATTATTTCTTAAAATGTTCAAGTAGTAAAACAAAACTTGAGATAATTTGGTCATCAAGATAAGTGCTGCATAGTTTTAACAATAACTTTTACCAACTTTTTACTTATTTCTTAGACTGAGAAACATTTTATTTCTGGTTTTCTTCAGGACAAACCATCAGAGATCAAGATGGTGGTGGAAAAGCCCACAACTTCATCTGTGGCCCAACTAGCAGGAAAATTTCAAGAGCAATCATCAGTTTCTGGAAAGGAGGTAGGGATAATGCAACTACAAAGGGAAGTTCAATTTGCATATTGGGGCAACCCTCCAACTTCGTGTATATCAGAGGTGGGTTTCAGCAGGTTCTGACCAGTTCTGGAGAACCGGTAGCGGAAATTTTGAGTAGTTCGGAGAACCGGTAGTAAAAATTCTGACTGGCCCTGCCCCCATTTATTCTCTATCTCCCAAGTCCCAACTGATTGGGAGGAAATGGGGATTTTGCAGTAACCTTCCCCTGGATTGGGGTAGGAATGGACATTTTACAGTTTCCTTCCCCGGTAGTAAAAAAATTTGAAACCCACCACTGATGTATATATTCAGATTTGAGCATTCCTTAAAGAACCAATATTACATATGTTTTTTTTCGTATCTATCTCTTTTCTCTTTATTTTTCATACATTTTCCTCTATTTTTAGGTCCCAGCTCCTAAACCAGTACGCAGAAAACCACCTTGTTCTCTTCCCCTCCACACAAATAAGATGGAGCTAGGACAGAATGGTGAGCTAGTAAGTATCAATATTTTAAGGAAACTGAATTGTACTTCTTTTACTGTATAAGACATGTTAATAAGAACTCTAAAACTGAAAAGATGCAATTGCTGTAGAGGTGTTTGGAATGGTACAAGGTAGTGATTTCCTTACATCATGGAGCATGATTCTATCTCACGAAGCTCTGTTAATACAGAGTTCTTGCTTGCCTCCTGATGTGAAACAGCTGTCAACTATGTTTCGTAAATATGCCTTCATGTTACTAAAAGAAACCGCCCTATTGGTTAGGGTAGTTCCAGAAAGAATTGGGCTTCCAGCAGATGCATAATCCATGTAGACAAAAACAGGCATCGCTATTCATTTGCCATATATGATTATTAGGGTGATCATATATATGGTTATATATGGTTAAAATAAGCATCAACCTCTTTAGATAATATTACATGTTTCTAGTTGAACATGGATGTAAAATCCAAAAGCGAATATCTCCAAAATAAAGCTTACATCTTCCTGAACAAAGCAGATATGAGTACATAGATATCTTTAAAAAATTACTACGTTGGATCATGAGAGTAAGATGTTTGATAGTAGGACAGGCAAGACAAAAGCACTGAATTCCCATGAAATAGACAATTTCTTTGTGGATGATAGGAAGAGTTGAAGCAAATAGAGGTTAGGGCTATTGACCAAAGTAAGAAATCTCACCTGTTTTTCCTCTTTCTGATACCACATTCTCTCTCTTTTCTTCTCATAATTCCTCTCTAAACAACCTGTTTCCTGTGGCTTGAGGTATATCAAGAAAGAGGCAGATATTTCTTATGGAGATATAAATTTGTCACGAGTTTTTCTCTTCAATACTTCAGGTTTCCCATGTCTGCTTTTTATTCCACATATACACTATATACTCATTATGCTATTCTGTTTCAGGGTAAACAATGTAGGTTTGCATTCTCTCTTCATACATTTCCTTTTTTGGGATTAATAATAGTCTTCCAATTGCCATGTGCAGATACAGTCTACACACATACAGTACATTAGGAAGTCACATAGCCATATTAACCTTAAATATTTTATCATTTCTCCACTTGCATCATTTATATCTTATCATTTTCAGTAATCTGAAAATGCATCTTTTACTTGCTTTCCATTCATTCTTTTGATTAGATTGCAACAATTATACTACCCACTTTAATTTCATTTTTGATATACAAACCTATAAAATATTCCTTGCAACATTTCTTCATTTCAAATAATCTCAAATCATATCACATTTATTTTTAATAATATATAAACTCTTGGTGACTCCTTGTTTAGCCTTTTCTTTATGTTACTTTCCATTAATTCTGTTGGGAGATTAATCTAGTTTCTACTAGATTACTTTAGTACCTCCATTACATTGTATTAAATGATGGGTATATCAATATGTGGCAGCAGTGTTAGTAATGGCTCAGAACCAATCTAGGTACTCTCCAAATATGTGGATGTCAATTTCTAGAATCCATAAGTCCCCCATGGCCACTGCTGAGAAACATAGTAGTTTTTTTTTTTTTTTTAATTTCATTTATATGCTGCCCTTCTCCGGAGACTCAGGGCGGCTTACAATGCGCTAAGCAATAGCCTTCATCCTTTTGTATATTTATACAAAGTCAGCTTATTGCCCCCACAACTGGGTCCTCAATTTACCTACCTTAGAAAGGATGGAAGGTTGAGTCAACTTTCAGCCTGGCGAGATTCGAACCTGCAGTAATTGCAGACAGCTGGTCTTAATAACAGGGTGCTTTAGACCACTGTACTACCAAGGCTCTTGGTATCTTGGTAGTTGCAATCTAAACATCTGAAGAATGCTATAATTGCAGAAGGTTGTTGTGATTTAAGTAGTATATTTCTAATCAGTGACCCTGTCATCTGAATAACATCACACCTGTCCACAGTGGCAGCACTAGTAACCAGATGTTGCATTAGAAGTTATAGTCAGGGAATAAGCTTTGCATTACCATTTATTTATTTTATCAATTTCAAACACCAACTCAAAGGTTTATAATTAAAAAGTAAGGACATTCCAATAAAAGAACAAGAATGCATATGAGGCTTAAAGACAGGCATAAAAACAAATTCCCCATCCAGAAGGGGCTTCACCATCAACCTCTTCCAAGACCTCATTTCATCCCAGATGAAAAGTCAATAAAAATTGGAGAATGGTAGCCTAGCAATGGTGGCAATAGGAATTTTCATCCTTTTAAGTTAGTTACTTCTCTAATTTCTGAATCCCTTCAATTTATCTTCTTTGTGAGGTCAGATGTCTAGCAAGAATATGACAGTACTGCTCCTGATAAAACCCTACAATCCTAATACCATCTATTGCATCATCATCATCATAATCATCATCATCATCATCATCATCATCATCATCATCATCATATTTATATCTAACATATACATATCTTTCTTTTGTGGAATATAGTCCTTTCCAAGGAGGGTTCTTCAAGGATACTTGTATTAATACTTGTATTTTCCTAGAGATTTTTTTTTTTGGATTTGATTTATATGCCGCCCTTCTCCGGAGACTCAGGGCAGCTTACAATGAGTTAAGCAATAGCCTTGATACTTTTGTATATTTATACAAAGTCAGTTTATTGCCCCCACAATCTGGGTCCTCATTTTACCTACCTTAGAAAGGATGGAAGACTGAGTCAACCTTGAGCCTGGTGAGATTTGAACTTGCAGTAATTGCAGGCAGCTGATGTTAATAACAGTGCTTTAGTCTGCTGCACCACCAGGGCTCTTCCTTTTTATACTTAATAATAAAGAAAATTTAATAATTAAAAATGAATCAACCAAACACCAAAGATTTTTGGAACGTAACAAAAGGTGGCTCTTTCAACCAACTCTGTTTCTCTTTTTACAGAAACCATCCCCAAATGCTTCTCGTCCTATAAGGGTAAAGCCCAAAAGTTCTCCTCTCATTGAAAAAATGCAGGTAAGATCTGATTTCATCATTGCTCCTCTGCTAATGTTTTGAAAATGTTACTAGTTAAAACATTTAGAATTTCTAGTTGCTGATGTCATGCAGGGAAAAAATCCAAAGGCTGTAAAGACACAACTATAGTAACAATATGGAATGTAAGAAGCATGAACACAGGAAAGCTCAACATAGTGAAAATGAAATACATTAACTACATATTGACATCTTAGGCATCAACAAATTGAAATGGAGTGAAATTTCAGAATATCATAATGCTGACTACTAATTGGGACAAAAAAAAATCCACAGAAAGACTATGGAAATAATATAGTCAGATACAGAATAATATCAATTAGACTTCCTGGACAGCTCTTTAATAAAATGGTTATTCAGATTTAACTCCAACCATTGAGGCAGAAAAGAGGATTGATGAGTTTTATGGTTAAATTCAACATGAAATCATCAGCTGGAAAAGTAAGAAGGAAAAATGTAGTTCCAATGGTGGGATTCAAAATTTTTTACTACTGGTTCTGTGGGCGTGGCTTGGTGGGCATGGCTTAGTCAGCGTGGCAGGAGAAGGATACTGTAAAATCTCCATTCCCTCCCCACTCCAGGGGAAGGTTACTGCAAAATCCCCATTTCCTCCGATCAGATGGGACTCTGGAGGCAGAGAATAGATGGGTCCAAGGCCAGTCAGAGGTGGTATTTACAGGTTCTCCAAACTACTCAAAATTTCTGCTACTCATTCTCCAGAACTGGTCAGAATCTGCTGAATACCACCTCTGTGTAGTTCAACTTCAAATTGATTTTTAAAGGATGCCAGTGAAGGAGTATACTGAAATTCTATACAGTACAAATGCCCATATCCAACATGGTGAGGCAGACTAGCTCCAAGTTAGTGGAAAAGTGAGAAAAAAATGTATATTCTCTCTGCATTTGTTCAGCTATGTGCTGAGAGAAGCTAATCAAGTTTCCATCCAATAATTGGATTGGTTGGAATTGGAAACAATTATTGGATGGAAACAAATCAAGGACAGAAGCAAACTAAGGAGAAAATTCCTAACAGTGGGAACAATCAACCAGTGGAACAAATTGCCTTTGAAAGTTGTGGGTGCCCCATCATTGGAGGCTTTTAAGAAGTTACTCGAAAGCCATTTGTTAGAATTAGTATAGCTCTCCTGCTTGAGCAGGGGGTTGGAGTAGATGACCTTCAAAGTCCCTTCCAACACTGTTACGTTATGCTGTCACAATTTATATTAGGACTATTCCACATTACTGGAAATAGAAAATTTAAGACAATCTTGAATATAAAGAATTAAATCTGTTGATATTATGGACATGTTCACCCTTTCTTTGATATCAAGCCACTGTTGATATATTTTCTTGGCTGAGATGCTAGAAAATCTATAAGGCTTGAGCCAACATACAAGAATAGTGTCTACATTCAGCTGTTTTGGAAAGGCAGCTATTCTCCACCTCTGCTCTTCCCCAAACTATTTGTTGACAAAGTCACCATTAGATACATAGGATGGTGAAACAGATATCTTAAGCACAAGAGCTCCCTCTTGTGATTATAATATTACAATAGCAGTGATTTCCAAAAGACTGCCTGCTAATACTAGAAATCATATATGAAAAAATTAGCAAGATATTTAAAGGTATTTCTAATTTAATAGGATCCAAAAATTCATTCTGATTTGGATTGTGAATGAGGACAAGTTCATTGGAAGCATCAATAAAGCACTACCATGTGCAATAAATAATAAAACCTTTATTTTCACAGCCATATTTAGACCTGGTACCTTCCAAAGAACCATTTTTGATTTCTTTTTTTTCCCATTTCCAATTTTCCCATCCAAAAACCAGTGTTTTGTACTCACTGGGACTCCTCATCCCTAAATGGTCTATCTTCATAAAATCATGGAAAGCTTTGAAGAGACCTTGGAGACCAATCCCCTGCCCTCTGCAGAATCCACCATTATAGCATCTGTGACAAACGGTCATTCAGCCTCTCTTTAAACACACCCAGAAATGAACTCCTCTACTTCTCAACACATTCTGATTTCATTGTTTAATAGCAGTTAACAATAGGATATGCTTCCTGATGTCCAATTGAAGTTTATTTCCTCTGTAATTTCAGCCCATTGTTTATTGTCCAGTCTTCTGAAAAATTCTGAGCTATTCTGCCTTGTCTTCTAATTTCTCTTGAATATGACACTATATGTCTGCTTATATTACCTAAGATTGCTTTTTCTTTTGGGGGAGTTGTACCATATTCTTGGCTCATGTTTACCTTGTGCTTCCCCAAAATAATAAGATCCCTTTTTACAGGTGCCATTGCCAATATGGTCTCCCCATACTATATTTCACATGTATTAATTTTTATGCTGAAAAAAGGCTTTGTATTTATTTCATTGAAATTAATCTTGCTAGATTTTGCCATTGTTATTGTTTATCAGGTTCCTCCTGAATCATGATACTTTCCCTGTTTACCCTGCCATGTGTGACATTTGCAAATTTAATAATCATATTCTCTAAACATCATTTAAATTATCTATAAATATGCTAAATACCACAGAGCCTTTGATATTTCTTCCAGTTTGACATTAAGATACTGATGTTCTTGTTGACTGTGATCATTCAATTAGTTCTATCATCTAATGATAGTCTAGTCCAGGGGTGAAATCTACTTCCTTCCCTACCGGTTTGGAAGTGCTTGCTCCGCTCGTGCGTGTGCCATCATCACATCCAATTTTTGACCCTCTGTGCATGTGCAGAATTCTTTGCGCATGCGCAGAGTGTTAAAACCCAGAAGTAATGATGTCCGGGCGAGTGGGAGGAGCCTTGTGCTGCCGCCGCTACCATTTCACCGAACTACGCGTCACATGCACTACCAGCTCGTGCGAGCCGGACAGAACCGGCAGGAGTTCACCACTGGTCTAGTCCAGGGATGTCAAATTCACAGCATCACAGCGGCATCACATGATGTATAGGGACTTTTTCCCGCTTTGCTAAACCGGACATGGGCGTGACCAGTGCGTGATGCCTCTGGCCCATGGACCGGGAGTTTCACAGCCCTGGTCTAGTCAATTCCAATTTTTATTACCTTCTCTCCTAAAAACTCATGAGAGACTTATTAAATTGCTGAACTCAGAGTTAACCTGTGAACAATTAATAACTGGTCATTCTATTTTAAAAAATCATGGTTTTGCATGACTTGTCCTTGATAAACACATGTTGGCATTATTCTCTAAATGCTCACAAGTCAACTGTTTGATAATGTGGTTCAGAGGTTTGCCTAGATCTTTTTGACTCTTGTGTAAAGATATAAAATACATTCATGTTTCTCAAGTCCTCTGATGCTCTGTTTGTCCTCCATATTGTCAAGAATTTATAGATGAAGCTCCAAAATAATACCTACAAGATTCTTCAAGATTCTTAGATGTAATCAGTATGGGTCCTGGAGAGCTAAACTCATTTATTATAGTTAGGTGGCTATTTTTTAAAACTTACTACAAGCCATTTTGTGTGTCAGTTGTTCCATTTAATGTCAGGTATGCCTCCTTTCAGTACTCAAGAAAGAAAAACCCCGACTCCATTTTCATAGAGAAAGGTACTTTTACTGAGTATGAACTGAATGCAACCAAAGAAAAGCAAGGTCTGAGACAATGGGCGCGAAAATCACATATAGAAAACATCCTTAAAACCCTCCCCCCAATGGTCCAGTCAGGATTATCCATTCCACATCCCCCCAAGGGATCATGTGGGGTGCAGCTTCTGATGGTTCCATCCTTCTGGTATGCCAGGACAGTTGACCTTGACTGGTTATCAGCACGCTTCCCAGCTGCAGAGAAACACTGAGGAAAACTTTCTCCAATTTACTCTACCAGCTCACTTCCCCCCTCCCAATATCCAGACAGATCCCCCCTCCCCCCATTTCAATTGCAGCCGTAGCAAGCAAGCAATATAAAAGTGGAGGCTGACACTTAGATCCATTTAAACATAGTTCTCCTTTGCACAGAAAATTGAAGTAAAGTCAGAAATGTCAAGTTCTAAGTCTTTCCAAAGTTTGCTACAATCCTATTTCCCCAAGCAGTAGCCCTTCCCCTTCCCCTTCTTTTTTCTTGGCAAACTAATCTTTTAGCATCCCTTGCAAACCTAAGTTCCTTTTTGACTTTCTTTACACAGATAATAACTGCTTACTGGTATGCCTGCTTAGTTCAATTGCCATTTTGTAAACATATCCCTTTAAACTCTCAGCTCCATCAAAATTCACTACGTATTCACAATTATTTCATAAACTATCTCCTATTTTTTTTTCTCACTTTAGAATGGTGGTAACTGTATATCCAGTATCATATTTTTTAGAAATTTCTAACTCTCCTGTAAAACCTAAAAGACCAGGCTAAGTTAGATCGTCATGAAAAAATGTAGTTACTAAGACTCAACAATAATTTGATGTTACATAATCACTCAATCAACTCTCCTGCATTTTCTTTGACTTGAGAAATTTTGTCTGTGGGATTCTATTAAGCACTTGGAAAGATTTATTAAAACTGAATATTCTAACATCTGATATGCATGTACAATTCTGTTCTGTCCCATTCTCTTTTTGTAGTATCTTAAAGCAAAGGTAATATGATATGTTCCCACTGCTTTTACCTCTTCAGACAGCAGTTTTTTATTTATTAGAATCAGAAGAGCCAAATCTCCTGTTTCTCCTTTAAGAAACACATGAGAGACAAGAAACAAAATCAGGAAGACAACTAATGACTTTTGGAAACTGTATAGTCTTGGCTGAGTTGGTTTTCTAACAGATGTCTTCATAGTTGAAGCCTGAATGTTTTTTAATCTGCATTGTCCAGATCTCTTGCCTGGCTTTGCTGGTTAAAATAATCCTATAGTAAAATGCTTCCCCCTCCCTTTTTTTTTTTGTATTCTTACCTATGCTTTCAATTAGACATTCATATTCAAACTCTGGGATCTCAAAACATGTGTGTACTTTCTTCACATATAATGCCAATCCTTCATGTGGCATATTATAGTAAATAACATTCTATTTGTTAATCATTGTATTTCACTCATGCACTCTATCATGCCAGAATCCATCCATCCTTCCTTCCTTCCTTCCTTCCTTCCTTCCTTCCTCCCTCCCTCCCTCCCTCCCTCCCTCCCTCCCTTCCTTCCTTCTCATAAACTGCCTATCTCAAATGCATGATTCTGGTTGACTAATAATATTAAAAGAAAGATAAAATATTATAACAAAGTAATAAATAATATGTACAGCAGCCAAGATGAATTTAACACAACATGATTAGTTAATTAACACAACCCTGATTATTCTCCATACTCTGTGCAATTGTATAGAAACAACTGGAAAGTTTAGTTTATCTAACCAGACCTAATATATCAGATGCCTGTGTGTCTCAAATACTCCTCCCAGTTGAATTTCCAGGACTTGGGATTGCACTATTTTTAGAGATTTCTTCTCCTTCCTCTAAAGGACTCAGTTTAAAGCTCTCTGAATCTGCTTTGCATGGCATCTTCTAAAAACATTTTTCTCAATTCTTGTGAGATGCAGCCTACCTTTTGCAGTAATTGTTTATTTTGGAAATATAACTCATTATCTTGTAATCCAAATAGTTCTTATTGGACCATCTGTGTTGTTAGTTGTTCATTCCAGTATTCTTCCGTCCTCCCAAGTCATATCCTTCAACAGGAACGAGTGAAAAAATACCATCTCTTTCATTTTCCTGTCCAACTCTTCATAATCCTTTGTTGCCCCTCCATTGCCTGTTTAACTGTGTAATTTGTTCCAATATGAATCAACAAAAAGGAATGTGTCAACAGGTGTTCAGCCTTTGAAAGCCTTTCATCACATCCTAAATGTGTGCCCTAGGAAGGCAGCACATTTTTCTGAGTGCATTATTCAGCCAACAGATTGTGCCTTTGAAGCAAGGAGTCTCCCATCACCACCCCACACTACTTCCCGTTCTTCAGGACAGAGGCAGAATCCTTCCCCTTGGGCAGACAGTATTGTCTTCTTCCTCAGTCCCTGAGGTCTGGCTGTTGCTGTTTCTCCAACAATATGAATAGGGATAAAGATTATGGAATTGCAATTTATTTTGAAGCTCTAGAGAATAAGAAGTCTTTTTGATAGGTTTGGGTGTTTGTGTCATGTTCCTCCATTTCTCTGGCCTCTTTATCGACTCTTCTCCTATATTACAGGAGGCTTCTTGGTAACACTGCCCATGTACAAGTGCTTCCTGTCTCTGTTCCAAAAATGCCGAGGGTTCTCCCATCATAATTTGTTATTAATTTAGGGATGAGCGAGGGTTACTGTCCTCTTGTGTGGATATTATAGTTTTTACCACACAACTGTATTTGGTCAATATCTATATATGAGGGATCCATCACAATGTTATATCAGATTGCCCTGTCATATGAACTATTGGTAGAAGGGACTCTTTTCCTTCCAGACCTCTTTGATCAATTATATCTCTCATCCTCAAGCTGCTGCCCCCACTCAAGTTCCACTTAAGCCTGCATTCAAAAGAGGACATTGCAAAACAGCTTCTTTTTTTGTAAGGCTTACACAGCTGCTTTGAAAGCTATTATGGATATAGGACAATATAGGTGTTATGTAAATGTGTTTTTGGAAGCTTCTCTTTACAATGTTTTGAATAGTATTATATCCAGTATTCTTGTCTGTTAATAGAACATCTTCTCAGAATCTTGGTTTATGTTTTCTTTGGTTTTTGTGTATGTTATTTTATTTATTAGGAGAGGGGGTTGTTTTTCCATAATTGAACATCTGATGATACGCTTGAGCCCATCTCCACCTCCAATTAATAGGGAACTATAGAGGGTCTCCAATAATTCCTTGGCAGTTCAGAGATAAATAGATCAATAATAATATCTCAGCTCCATAGACTACATCTTTTTTCTCTCACTTCCCCTTTTCCTATTTTTTCTCCCACAGAGCTGGATACTATTTTATATTTTCTACAGAGCCGTTGCTGAAACATTGTTGGCTCATATTTATTTAAAAATTGCTTATTTTATTCAGGAGGTGAACATGATTAATCCCTCCCCACAAAATAAAGTTAATAGCAGTTTTGAAGTTCCATGTTCACCTCTGAATGCTGTTTAGTTCTTAATGGGTGCTGACAAAGGTAGCAAATTCCAGAAAAAAAAAATACAATACAGAATGTCATTCCTTGGCAGATATCCTTATTAAGCATTTAGGAATCTCTCTGTTTCTCTAATATTAAGTGTGCTCCATAAACTGACTTCAGCAATAGATAAAGTGAGTAACATTAAGGCAAAATTTCAAACATTGGGAAGAAAATGAAAGTACTTATTTATGATTCACTCATTTTCTTTACAGGCCAATTTGGCACTTGCTCCAACTTCTATGCTGCCAGGAGCTTCTCCTAAAAGCCCTGGACTAAAGACAATGATGTCTCCCTTTAACAGTCCACCCGTCACCCCTGTCAGCCCAAAGACTCATTCAAGTATTCCTGATGAATCTCCAGTTAGTTTTGAACAACCACCAGAAGGTACTCATCTTCAGTTTTATAATAAGGTAAGATATAGGCTGGTCACCATAATATTGACAATTTAAAGATGAAAAGGAAAGGAAGAAGTCGGGGGGAAGGAGGTCTCTCAAAATGTAGTACCATAAATGTACTATGTACGAGATCACCTTCTGCCACCGATAACCTCCCACCGGCCAATACGCTCCCACAGAGAGGGACTCCTCAGGGTGCCATCGGCCAAACAATGTCGACTGGCGACACCCAGGGGGAGAGCCTTCTCTGTTGGGGCACCTGCCCTCTGGAATGAACTGGCCCCGGAGATCCGCATGATCCCCGACCTGCGTACCTTTCGCCGTGCCCTTAAGACTCTTTTGTTTCAACAGGCCGGCTTAGAAAATGAATTTTAATTGGGTGTCTGTAGTTTTTAACATAAGGGCCAAATTTTTAATATATTTTAAATTGTTTTTAAATTTTATGGGTATATGTTTGTTTTAATATGGCTGTACACCGCCCTGAGTCCTTCGGGAGAAGGGCAGTATAAAAATTTAATAAATAAATAAATAAATAAATAAATAAATAAATACATACATACATACATACATACATACATACATACATACATACATACATGAATATGAAATAAAATGAGTCAATGAACAGCTGTAGCAGTTTCCAAACAGATCACAAAGAATTTTCATCAAGTAACAGTTAACTAATTGAAGTAAATGTGTAATTATTTTTAAAGAAAATTTTCAAGGTCATTTGACTGGAATATTAATTTTATTTGTTGAAATTTATAACAGTACTGTAATAAGTACATTGCATAGTTTTGATTTTTTAAAAAAATATACTCTTGAAGTACATGTGATGTTCCTAGTATAAAATAGTTTCCTGAATTCTGTCCTGAGAACCTTTTTAAGAGGAGGAAATTTTAGAATATCATTTTTTCATTGTTAGGCAAATGACAGCCATATAGAACAACATTCCTCGGATTTGAATATGTGGAATTCCCATATAGCTTAATGTACATATGATTGTGAGACTGAAATTTCTTTAGACGTACCACTTCCTTTAACTTGCTATCATTACATGAATCAATATATGCCAGTACTTGCAACACTGACAGATTTTTTTTTCTTCTTTTGTTCACTTTGTTTCCCAGCTCCTATTGTTAGCCGTCCAGCTTTCCTTGGGGTTCCTTTCAAATGATCTAATTTTGTCTTTGGTGACTCCTTACACTCACTAGCCTTCCATACCTGATAGTCCTACTTAGATTCCTCTATTCTTAAGCATCTCTAAATGACTCTTCTGTGGCCTGTCTTTTGACTACCTGAACTGATATTGGATTTTAATTTATCTGCTCCTTTATGTATGCTTACTTTAAAGAATGATCCTACAGATGATCTAGCTATTTAAAGTCCAGCTTGGCCAAAATAACTAAATCTCTAGATTCGTGACAATATCAGCTGCATAGATGGAACAAAATAAGATAAGCTTTAAGAAAACGAGAGCAGGTCTGAAGTTATTGATTTCTTAAAGAAATATCAACTCATGTAGAAAATTATCAGCCTTTGGGTCACATCCTTTTCTCCTTTTATCAGCAATACCATATCCCAGTTCATTTACTGTTTCCACTCTTCCACTCAAAATCATTGTTTTGGTGAATGAATATAGAAAATCCTGGAGCTTCTGCCCAATGTTTGTATTTTAAAACTAGACTTAATTTAAAAATCTGGCAGATTTTAAATAACCACATTTATCATCATCTTCATAAAGATGGTGATCTTTACATTGGAAGATGTATTTCTTATCCACAAAAACCACATTGGCCAAAGTAATTGTAATGTGCTAGTTGGCACTGAAAAAATATTAGAATACTTCTTCACTTTTTGCTAAGGAACAATCATATGTTCTTCGATGTGAAAGAAATGGTAATGCCAAAAATTAATCTTATGAAGAATAACTAATAGAGTCCAGGAATGAATGCAGTTCTGTTGGTTGTTTTTAATGATGTCTGGTCTTGGTCATGTTCTTATTTCAATCACAACTTTATCCACTTTCAGGTAAGGACACGAGGATCAATAAAGCGCAGACCTCCATCTAGAAGGTTTCGAAAATCACAGTCAGAATATGGAGATGACCTAGATTTAGGAGGGACAGTTTTACCTCAGGAAAATGGTTCCAAAACTGAGGAGAAGGAGGAAGTAGATGTATTTATGGACAATAATAAATGTATGAAATCCTCACCTGCCCCCGAGGGTGGTGTAGACAATCAAAAGAAACAAAATCAAGTTGCTTCTGATGAAAAATCCCAATCAGTTCTACAATCTAGTGGATCAGAAAACAAAGAGAAAGAAGTAGATACAGAAAAAGTAACAAAATTCAAAGAGAGCCAGGAAGACAAGACACAGCAGAATCTTTCAGAGGAGAGACCAAGTAAGACTGTGAACAATGAGAAAGAGAAGAATGCAGATACAGATATTGCAGAAGATACAAAAAGAAAACCACAGAACTATAATGCTTCCGACATGGAAAACACTTATAAAGAAAAGAAGGAGAAAAAAATAAATGGAAGTGAAGATTCACATCATGAATCAAGCAGACAAGATACTGGGACTTCACAACCTACTGCAGATATGAAACTATTCTGAACTCCAGGATATGGTGCTAATATAATTACTAAGAAATGATAAATGGAAAGCCAATTATTAGTGTTCCTATTGCAATACTTGCTTATAAACTATTTCTAGTTTATAATAGTTTATAAAGAAATAAACTATTTCTTTAAAGAAGACACCAAAGAAACCTGAATTATTACTTTCTGCTGGAAATTTTTAAGCTTTTGTTGAGACAAATCAAGACATCTGTGATGGACAACAGCCTTACCAAGCTCCTTAAGTTTCTCAAACTTGGGGACAGGCCAAAAGTATGTTTTGGAGATTGTTGTCTATTGAATTTCAACAGTTGAGTGTTTCTTTAAATGGAAAGGACTATGATATTAATTACACTTTCTGATTAAAGTTGACATTTCCAAACCATTTCTGGCCTGTGAGCTATAATTATACTGCATACATATCCATTATACAGTCAACATAGAAGCATAAAAAACTCAGTCTCTTCTGGTTTGCTTACTGGCTGTGGAATAATTTGTAGATGCGACAAAACAAAAACAAAAAAAAATTGATTTTCTACAATATTTCATATCTTTTGGGTTTTTCTGAGTTTGCTATTAAGCACAGGATTGCTTGGCTGGATTCAGCAAAGTAATAGATTCGGCCACAAGATTGCTAAGCCATTGTGATAAATAGGCCATGGTTTATGGTTTAGCATGTGCAAACTCAATTATATGACCTATTTAGCAAAAAATAGTGAAACCATAGCTTGACGTGATATGTGTATTAAATTTGTGGGTATTTTTATACATGAATGTTACATTAAGTTTGAGCCTCTTGTGCTATTTATCTAATATCTTTGGTTATTGTTCATATTTTTTAAAAGGAAAAGAATTATTTATAATGTACATGACAGATCTTACTGATGTCTTTTTAAAAATCTATTACTGAATTGACAAGCAATAACATCTTTCAATTTCATTTGTCAAAACCTGCAACTTTAAAAAAGTCTGCTATTCTCTTTAAGAAGCCAGTTATAGCAATTGCTTAAGTAGATATCTCCAATTATTTTAGGAAGTAGGAATAGAATAGAAATAAAAATAGGAAGCACTGAATCATGCCCCCATTAGATAGATCTGTTTTAGAAATGCAACTTGTAGTCAAAAATGCGATCTATAAGTAATAATGGCTGAAATATCAAATGGGGAAACATATTCAACAAATTAGGGATCAACAAGCTGAATACATCTACATTTGCTATTCAACTATGCCTTTCTGAACTTCACATGGTTCTGCTTGGAGTGACTGAAGAATGAAAGCATATACCTATCAGTATGAATAAAGTAAGTGTAGCTATTTGGAAGGAGTTATGCCTAGGTCTGCAAATATTGCTTATACATTACAGATATCACTGACAAGTGAACATGGTTCACTGCAGAATTATTTTGCATATTGTGCTGGTCAGCTGTAGAATAGTTCTCCAACCTTGGCAACTTTAAGACTGGCAGACTTCAACTCCCAGAATTCCCCAGCCAGCAAAGCAAATTCTGGGAGTTGAAGTCCGCCAGGCTTAAAGTTGCCAAGGTTGGAGACCCCTGATCTAAAGAGAGCATAGCATCATTTTCTGAATGGAGAGAAGACCAGGTACTGCAGCTAGCAGCAATATTTAAGAAATAATTTTCCCAAACTGTGATTGGCAGATGTTCTTCTAAAAACAGAATGGCTACTGGCTAAAGGAGCCAGGCAGTTTTTGTTTGTTTTCTTCACATGACTAAAGTCTCAATATTATCACAGTGCATGGTGCTGCTCTCAGAAGATAGCACACTGTAGACTATCATCTCTTCCAAAAAGCTATCTTCAAAGCAAAAATATGAAGTAGTTTCAAAAATAATCATAATGCTTCAAGAAATAATATGGTATATTAAACTATTTTGCAATTGAAGATGCCCATTTATACTAAATGGCCAGTTTAATTCTGTGAATTTCTCAAGTAGGTATGAAGGAGATAATGGATTCTTGTTGATTGTATAATTAAACTGGTATGTACTAATTCCTGGTTGCCATAGATAATAGTAATTTTATGTAAATATTTATGTAATCTATGCACCATATCATTCTGCAAAACGAATTTTCTTATGTAATTTTGATTTGTGTAAAATGTGTTTGTTAAACTTAAAAGCTATTGAGCATTCATTCATTATTTGATTCAGACAGCTAACATTTTCATACGGATTGTTTCTTTCTTTTTGTTCCTTCCTCATACAGCAAAGATGCATCCCATGTTTGTTGATCATCTATTGTTTTGCTCAATGCTTTTGTAGAACAATAGCTGTAGATGGAGTGACTGGATTTTTTTTCTTGGATTTTCGTAATTTATGGACTGGTAGTTATGCCTCAGCTAAATCATGAACCTGAAGAACACTGTAGAGATTTTTGTATTTGTATTACTAAACCATCTCAGTTATTAAAAACTTGTGGGTCGCCATCACATGTCCTGGATTAAACTAAAAAATTATATATCCTATCCTTGATTTGCTGCAGAAATAAGGATATTTATATGAAGATTAAGAAAAGCTATTATTGTAGTGTAGCCATGATTCACATGCTAAATCCAGAAAGAATCTAATTGTCAAAACACTTGGAAAAGTTTTGTTGGAAAATTATTTGGAGATTTCAGGAGATAATACTAAAATGTTATTAGGGTGATCTTACTTAGTTTGCATCTTTCTTGAGATTAATCACCAATTCCTGCATCACTGAGTTTTTTCCACAGGATCTTAAATTTCAAACATACTATATAAAGATAATGAGGACATTATCTTTTAATGAAATAAAAAAAAAATCTAAAGCTGTCCTTTAATTGGTGCTACTATTGGTCCATGTTTGTTCAATATATTCACTTATTTATTACTTCTTCTTATCAGAAAGCATTCTGTTCTCAGGAACATCCATAAAGATCAGATAACCATGGTTTTGTTGTCACATAAAATCTATTAAATAGTATTGTTTATTGAGTCACGGTTCACAAATACATGCACATGAATTGTGTGTTTTTACTTTATATTAATGTAAATTGCTTAACGCACTGTAAGCCGCCCTGAGTCTCCGGAGAAGGGCGGCATATAAATCAAATTAAAAAAAAAAAAATGAGAAACACATTTTTTTAATGTAGGAGTGGTAGTGCAGTTAAGTATACACACTCTATTTATACATTGACATTTTATTTGTGTTAGGAATATTTTTTTTCAGATTTTTATCCTGCCTTTATTATTCTGTAAGCAACTCGAGGCAATGAATAGACCTAACATACCTAATATTCCTTCCTCCTATTTTCCCCACAAAAACTCCGTAAGATGAGTTGGGCTAAGAGCATGTGACTGACCCAAAGTCACCCATCTGACTCCATGCTTAAGATAGGACTAGAAAAAAAAGGTTCTCCTAGTTTCTGACCCAGGTCTCTACTGATGGTAGAGGGTCAGAGCTGACAGTGGCTTTATTTATCAGAATTGAAGTAAATAAAAGAATGTGTGGCACTGAAATTCTAGCACTGATTTTGAAACAGATATTATGTACAAATGATGAACATGTGATTGTTAAATTTATAAATGGTATTGAACAGGGATGGGTTCTACTTACCTTTACTACCGGTTCGCATCGCGCCTGCATGCACAGATAACCTTTGATGACGTCCAGGTCAGTGGGCGGAGTCTCTCGCTGGTTTTACTACCGGTTCTTGCAAACCAGTCTGAACTGGGGCAACCCACCGCTGTTATTGAAATTTGAAACAAGTCAAGGAATGTATGATGAAGTCCACTAACATTTTTTGGTCACAGTATACAGATGGAAAGATGGGGAAATATTGGTTGAAAGAAATGAGATTTACACTGTTATAAACTTAAAGAGAATTTTTATAAAATGATGTACCATGGGTATACAGTATGCCTCCATAAAGATTATCTAAAATATATAAGAGTACTTTAAATTTGTATTGGGAATGTGAACAACAAAAAGGCTGCACATAAAAAAAAAGCTTAAAAAAATTAGATTCAACTATTTCAGAGGATTAACATCTCACAGGGTTTTTGTGGGGAAAACAGGAGGAAGGTATGTTGGATATGCCTTAAATTATTTGTAAAAATAACACAGGCAGGATACAATTTAAATAAATAAATAAAATATTCAAATGAAATTAGAACTTTTCTTCTTCAGAATATGGATGGATATTTGGAAAAAAGTTATGGAACATTTTTATATATAACTTTAGCGAGATAATTGTATGCACAAAGTTGGAAAGATTTGGTAATATCTACAATGGATGAATGGTTGGTGAAGATGGCAGAACCTGCATATAAATAGGAGCCTGGTGGCACAGCAGACTAAACTGCTGCTGTTAAAGTAGCACATAGTTGCCAGCGGCCTGCAATTACTGCGAGTTCAATTCTCACCAGGCTCAAGGTTGACTCAGCCTTTCATCCTTTTGAGGTAGATAAAATGAGGACCCGGTTTGTGGGGGCAATAAGCTGACTTTGTATAAAATAGAACACCGCTTAGGGGGGGCCAAAAAGCCCTACTAAGCAGGTACTGTATATACAAAAGTATGAAGGCTATTGTTTAATGCATTGTAAGCTGCCCTAAGTCTCCGGAGAAGGGCAGCATATAAATCAAACTAATAAATAAATAAATAAATTTATGATTTATAGTTTTGAAGATTAGGTAAGAGAAAGAAGAGTGATAATATAATTTTAGAGAGGGATCAATTTATAATTGTACTTATAAATACTGTAAATAATCAGAACTCGCTTCTTTATATCTTTTTCTTTCCTATTTTTCTGTAACCTTTTTCTTTTTGCACCTTTAGCTTTTTTTTTCTTTAATTCTTCAGTCTGTTTTAGTTTGTATTAGTCTTATCCTTGCGTTTAAATTATTCTATCTATCTATCTATCTATCTATCTATCTATCTATCTATCTATCTATCTATCATCTCCTCCAGATTTGGTGAGAACAGTGACTCCAAAGCTGGGAAAAAAACTGCCTAATCATAGACCTTTATTGATTAGGTTTTCACAATCTGTTGCTCTTCAAATGCACTTAATGATAATACCCATTAACCAGTGGAATAATTGTTGCCAGTTTCCTTGCAGATATCTTTGGACTTTAATTCGTTTGTGTGGCTACCAAAATATAAAGAAATGTAATAATCTATTATTTTGATGGAAAAATTTTATGGAACACCCACCTATTCTGCATTCAGTTGTGAATTTGGTGCTATCATTGTTTGTTTGTTTTTTGGGACTATATTATTTTTCCATATTTCATTTGAACAACCTGGTTTGGGTAAAGGGGCAGTGAATTATTTAACAGGACATGTCTCTGGCATTTGTGCTTCAACTAAATTGTTATGTTCTGCAGCAAAAATAACAAAGATGTGTAGTACCCTAAACTAACGCCAACAAGTCCATCAAATTCATGAAGTGTTCTTCAGCTGCTGGATTTATCTAAACATACACACTTAGATTAAATGGCTATGAGATGAATGATGTCTGATCATTCACTAATAGTTTAAACATGTGAAAAGTAAGCATGGCCTTTCATACTATCACTTCTTATTGATTACACAAAAATCTACATTGTTTATGTTAAAAGCTGTGATGGAACAGAAACTACTATATCCAATGAGATGGAAGTAAACTACCATTTTCTCAAGGATACCAATGCTTCACCAACAATTGTGTGCTCCAAAGACATTAGACAATAATTCTCACAAAATGCAGTTCAGCTGATGATTATTGACGTTGCTTCAAGCTATCTGGAAAACATGCTATTGGGGAATGCTGATGGAGAGTTCTGAGTTAAAGCAGAGGTTTGCTATACATTAGAATAAAAGAAGCATGTCTATGATGCTCACCTTCCTGTTCATATGGATGTCTGGATTTGTCCACTGGGATGTACAGATTTGTGCCAATCGTATACATTTTATAGACCATGAAAATAAATGAAAATAGAGATTTCTGGAAAAAATAGTCTACATTCAGAATAAATGAATGAAATGCTCTTTTAAATGCTTCTGGTGATCTCAAAAAGCTAAAAGTGATGCATGTTAAGCATTATATTCCACCCTCTCAGGTGCATGTATCTAACTACTGGTAGTCCTTCCTCTTCATCTCTCCTGTACTTTATCTTAGAAAACTCTGCAAAAAGTCAGAAGTCAATGAAGTTTTATTTCAGGATCTTTTATTTATTGTCATGCCTGAAGCACAGGACCCCTACAGACAAATTGACTAGTTGAAAACTTTATTCTTTAGAAAGAAGAGGGTAATCAGTTGGAGAGGACTTTGCCAGAAAAAAAGGAAAGAGAAAAGGGAAGGGAAAAGGAAAGGGAAGAGGAAAGGGAAAAGGGAAGCAAAGGAAAAGAAAGGAGGAAAGAAAGACAGAAGGGAAAGAAATAAAATAGGGAAGGAAAGAGGAAAAGAAAGGGGAAGGGGAAGGCAAGGGAATGGAAAGGAGGAAGGGAAAAGGGAAGGGAAGGGAAAGGAAAGGAAAGGGAAGGAGGAAGGAAAAATGAAAGGAAGGGAAGAGGGAAGGAAAAAGGGAAGGAGAGAGGAAAGAAAAGGAAAGAGGAAAGAGGCGAAGAAAGGAAAGAGGAAAGAAAGGAGTTGCCAAAATAAACTTCATAAAGCTTATCGTTTCATTAGAAACGAAGAGATTCCTACCCTGCATTTACTATATGCTATGTCAAAGAGGGCTTATGAAGAAAGGAAGTAAAGCCGCCCCCCCTCCTCGAGAGCGAAGTGGTACAGTCTTCCTCCCAACAGGCTAAAGCGTCTTTTCTTCGGGGACTGAGTATAAATGGAAAAAGTTCTCCGTGAGGGAGGGGGGGCGGAGGCGCTAACGGCAGACCTCTCAGGTAGGCGAGAAGCGAATTCAAACGCCACGGCTAGTAGCAGCACTGTACGCGGAACCATTTTCCCCAAAAAATGAACGCAACGTTAACGGAGCAGCCAACCCTGGGGAGATTGCGCAGTAGAAGAGGGGCGGGATAAAAGTGAAGAAGCCAGCCTAGGAGGATTTTACTGAGAGCGGCTCGTTGGTCTAGGGGTATGATTCTCGCTTCGGGTGCGAGAGGTCCCGGGTTCAAATCCCGGACGAGCCCGTAGTCGGAGGAAGTGCTTTCGTTTCCTTCGTATTTTGGGGGGCGTGAGGCCTTTTTTTTTACGTGTTTTACAGAATCTTTCATCAAAACAAATTAAGCAAGAACCGGATATCAAAAGATGCAAATAAATAATCTCCCTAAAATCGAGAACGGATTGACAGGATACCGGAGCTGTCTTTGAAATTCCGCATAATTTAATTTATATTTTCGCGTTTATATGAACTGCCGAAAACACCGATTGCGTTTATAGTCTGTCCTTTTTTGATAATAACCTTTTTATAGCATTCGTTAACACAACTTCTTACGTTTACAGCGGAGTAAACAAGGGGAAACGAATAGGCTTCCTTTTTTTTAATTTTTCCTTACACTTGTAGGATGAATAGATCGATAATAAAAAGAGGGGGGAAAAGCTCTAAGGTCCCTCACACGGCAGCGTCGCTGGCGAACGAATTGCATAGCAATTAGTGTCAATAAATCTTTCTACAACGTTTTTCTAATGTCCTGGAGTGAGCCGAAAACACAACCTACTGTAAAATACTAATTTACGGTTTTTAAAAACAACCGTGTATTATAGAAAAGATTAAAAAATAAATAAAAATAGGGCTCGTCCGGGATTTGAACCCGGGACCTCTCGCACCCTAAGCGAGAATCATACCCCTAGACCAACGAGCCAGTCCATGAACTCGCTCTTCTTCTTCTCCTGGATCCTAACTTTAGCGGTTGCTTTATCACTTTACCCGCCCAATAGAAAACGATGGTGATTTCGAGGTCATTGTTTACCCACAGCAAGGACTGTTTTGTTTGAATATTGGTTGCATTTTCTAAAGTCAGCAAATATCAGTAATCCCATTCAAAGGCAGATGTTCTTGGGACAGAACAGAATGTTAATGTTAAGTCTAACGCAGGTTGCAAAGTCGCATGTACACTTATTACCACATGGATACTGTTTTCTGTTACAGCAAACAGCCCTTCCCTCAAGGTCGTGGAAGCCCTGGGAGAGTTCCCGGGGGTATCATGCCTTTGTTTGTTTGTTTGAACCTGGAAAATATTTAAGAGATGCCCCGCTTCAAATAGAAACAAAAGACATATTTACGGGATTCTGTGTCAAATTAAGCGAACAGGAGGATGAAAGAGGATCCCGAAATAATCCGACCCATTTTCCCCACAGGTGTCGTCCTTTAGTGCAGGGGTCTCCAACCTTGGCCACTTTAAGCCTGGCGGACTTCAACTCCCAGTCCGCCAGACTTAAAGTGGCCAAGGTTGGAGACCCTGCTTTAGTGCAGGGTTTCCCCAAATACGTCAACGTCAAGATGGGAGATTTTTTAAAACTCCCAGAATTCCCCAGCCACGCAGGCTTCGCTGGTATCTTCTGGGAGTTGAAGTCCACCCGGCCCTGAGGGTGAAAAATGCTGATCGAGAAGGACCTGCCATCAATTGCGCTGGTTTCCGAGTAAACGCGCCTCTATGCCTAACTTAGCAACAGGAGAGTTTGGTTTGCTGCCAATACCGAACCAAGCCGGCCGTCAGGATTATTTGGAAACTCGCTTCAAAAGCTTATTGTGCAAGAAACATTTGTCTGTTTTCGTGGATCTGCCTCTGGGCTGGTCTCCTTAACCTGCTTGCTAATATCTCTCCCCGCCGTCGGATTTCCACTTATTCCGCAACAATGAATATGAAGTGAGCACCGGAATAACAATCTGTAGAAATTCTCTGTCATCCAGGTTATGGTTTGTCCCAAGGGTGCTTTTTCAGGAGGCAACTGGACTTTCTTGTTTTTTCGTTGAAGACGTTTCGCTTCTCATCCAAGAAGCTTCTTCAACTCTGACAGGATAGTGGGGAATGGACGGATTTATATTCCTTGCAGACAGTTGGTCATTTGCATCCTTTTAGAGGGTGGTTGAAGCACTTGGAGGTTTATCTGTGTTCTCAGGGTCACCTGAGTAGTGCTCTTGGTCAGTAGTGGGTTTCAAAACCTGGCACTACTGATTTGCTATCCGCAGTGCACAGGCGCCGGCACTTGCTTTGCGAGCACGTGGCATTTCTGTGCATGTGTTTTTTATAACGTCTGGGCAGGTGGGTGGAGCCTCCCGCCGCTGCCGTTACTAGTTCGCCTGAACCGGGCGAACCGGTAGAAACCCATCCCTGCTCCTGGTCCTGTAGTCTGCATTCCTGCCCCCCCACTCTGGAAATCCATTCCTACTCCCACACTATTCAAAGGGTGTTCATCCGAAATTGTGTAGCTAAACGTCTGGAGAGATTCTCAGTTATCCAGGTCATGGTTGTCCCAAAGGTGTTTTTTCAGGAGGCAACTGGACTTTCTTGTTTTTTCTTTGAAGATGTTTCGCTTCTCATACAAGAAGCTGGATGAGACAGCTTCCAAATGACCAGTTGTCTGCAAAGAATATGAATCTTTCCCTTTCCCACCATCCTGTCAGAGCTGAAGAAGCTGCTTGGATGAGAAGCAAAACGTCTTCAAAAGAAAAAACAAGGCCAAGTCCAGTTGCCTCCTGAAAAAGCATTTTTGGGACAACCATGACCTGGACGACTGAGAATCTCCATAGATGATAATAGATAAAATAATGTTTGTAGAAACTGTAAATACCTCAAAAGATTCTGTAAGAATTTTCTTTTTGAGGTGCACCAAGCATCCTGGATCTGCGTCCACAAAGAAATGCTTTAACCCTAAATGAGCTTATTCAGATTTTCTCTTGAGCTGACATTTGAATAAAGTGGAAGTGAAATCATAGTTTGGTTTTTAATATAATAACCATAAATGAAAGGGAACTGAGCCTGTATTAGGAAAGGATGGGTTTAGCTTCTTCTTTTTATTGTTTAATGGTACTAGTTTCGAAACTGGAAACTTTTTGACCCTATTAATTCACTCCATTCCTTTGAAATGAATACAGAAATACAGATTTATTTTTGGTACAGAAGTATTTCTATTTTGGCTCCTTAGTAAAACTGCATGTGCATCTGTAGAATAAAATCAGGATTTAGAAGATTAAAGTCTGGAGTTGAGAATCATTCAGGTTCAAACTGAATGTTATTCAAATACTTTCTCCCCATAACTGAGTACACAACAGAGACCCATTTCTATAGCTATGCCTGCATTTTGAAGAAAAGGAAATGTTCAGGATTTGAAACATTTATGGAAATAAATTCAAAGTAGTCTGATAATATGTAAACTGTGTATTTCTTGATGAGGATTTTATACTATTTCTCAATAGATTTCCAGACTAGAAAAAAAAAAAAGTACCACAATCAAGATAGAAACAGAATAAATTTGCAAGTTGGTTGCTATACAGAGGCATGAAAACTAACTGGATGAATTTGGGCCAGTCATTCTTTCAGCCCAATCCACTCTCAAGATTGTTGTGCAGAAAATACCAGGAGAATTATATATATCAAAAAGATAGGATTAAATTCTAGTGACAAATAAATATAAAGAGATAGAGATATAAAATATAATACATATAGAGATATAAAATTAAATTGAGATCATTAGTAGCAGAACAAATTTATTTATTTAGTGTATGGCATCTAGACAAGTCATGCAATCACTGATGTATAACATTAATAAACGACACTATATGTAGAAACATATATATAACAGATATAATTTTAAATAAAGCATCAGCAAATGCATGCACGGTATGTAAAACGTGTGGAAATGCAATAGATGAGATAAAATGTTGAATTAAGATAAAACCATGATAAAATTGCCATGGCACCACAGAATCATAATAGGATGGGTGCTATAGTGCAATTTCTAATGAAACCCATCTCTAACTGCTTATTATGTGGCTGCAATGAGATCAGCCCAGGTGCCTTGAAATTTCCAGGAGGCATTCTTGAACTATATGTTTTTGTTTGTTCTGGTGCATCATAGTCACATTGCAGTCTCAGCCATTCCCCACTTAAAGAGCTTTGATCGAAGTTCTGGCATGGCCTGTCGTGATTCTGTTCAGATGCCTCCATATTTTTCAGGGCAGCTGTATTCCCGGAAGTGGTTTTGTTGGATCTATGTGATATGTTTGATTACCGTTATTAAGGGTTGCCCATTCCAATCACCATTCTTTATCTAGATTGCAAGATTGTGGTATGTTATTGCAAATCGGTTTCTTAGACTTAAGCTTTGTGTTAGGTAGAGAATCTAATATTTTATGTATCAATAGACTTCTAGGAGTCGGTGGTCTACTTACCTTATTCTACTCTCAAACTGTCTGTTATTGTCACCTGAGATCAGGAGGGGCCATGTTAGAAAGAGCCATCAAAGTGGTGTAGATTTGAGAGTTCCAGATATTATTCTCATTGTGTCAAAGATCTTCTTGTTGGTACAAGATCAATCTTGTTGGTACAACTTCTTCCCCATACAGGTGCGCAGTATTAAATTACAGAGTAAATTAAGGATTGTGCCATTGTATAAAATGCACAGGACTAACTGAAAACCAATAAAGCTGATGTTGTTCTATGGAGATTTGTCTAGCCAATATCTAGCCAAGTCCTTATCTAAGCCCTCCAATATCTAGCTCTTACAAACAGGATATGAAGAGGATAATATTTCACTAGTGATTTTTTTTCAGATGTACGGTATGATTTCAAGAAATTATCCTCCCATTTTAGCTAATGGATAAAAGTATTCCTGCAGATAAAGCTGAATTATGTGAAGAGTGTCTTAAAACATAAGTCTTTGTGGAACCACTGTTAGATTTCAATGCAATGTGAGCTGATTACATATATGATGATATACATATTATATGGCAAAAAGATCAAAATATGTGTTTTATCTACAAATGAGTTCTAAAATTGAAACCTTTGAAGGGTGCTCATTGACTTAATAAGCAATTGTGAAACATTATTATTTTGGAGGTGTCAACAATCCTATATATTCTTGAATGCTGGAGAAACAGATTAGAAACATGAAAATAAGGATTTAATTGCCTTAAGATAATAATATTTGTAAAAATAATAAAGGCTGGATATAAATTAATAATCCCACCAGTTATGTTGGACTACCTCTCATAATCCCAGAGCTAGCATGATCAAAGCAAATAGTATATTATTAGAACTACTAGACTTCTGGACAAAATATATTTCTGCAACATGAGCAGAAAGCTGGAACATGGGGTGATGACAAAAACATAGATTTTTATTTATTGTTAGCCAGGTTTAGTAATTAATGTATTGAATTAGGAACTGGAAATTGCAGGCTCTATCAACTCCTAAATGACATACTTTTGAATCACAAAGTGATTCATGACTGTAGACAGATTAGCCTGGAAGTGAACAAGCTATGGTAGGAAGACTTAACAGAGCAAGCAAAAGCAGAGGCTGATTTGCCAAATGCATTTTATTGCTGTTTATTTATAAAAGAATATATTCATTTTTAATCAAATTCATATCTGATATAGAGTGGCCATCCTTAGAAATGTTTTAGCATAATTTTTCTTTGGCCTTTCTCTCTCAGATATTTACAACTATAAAGGGTTATTCTAGTAGCTCAGTGTCTGAAATAATAGGAAAATTCCTTGTTTAGAATTAGAAAGTATCTAAGGTGAAGAAGAAAGAATAGGAGGAACCTTGTATGCCAGTAAAAAATGAGCTGGGGTTTTTTTTTTTAAATTTGATGCAATTTGGAAAATGCATCTTTTTATGTGTATTCAAAATAACTCAGTAAAAATCTAAAATAGATTAGCTTTAAGTTACAAATATAAGCAATCAAATTAGTTATTTGAAAAATTCTTATGTTTGTTTGTTGTAAGGCATCAAAATCAGAAATGTTGCTATAATAAACCTACGGAATGTTAGAGTTATTAAAATATTTAGCATATATTACCTTTATTGAGAACAAAACTGAAAAAAGATTGACCCGCATGATGGCAAAACTGACTAAAGTTGGGAGTAGCTGTGGTAATTTATACTATAAAAGTATATTGTGGGGTATAGTGGCAAAATTCTTAGAGAGGTTTAAGTCAAGAGTAGGTACTGAATATCTTCATTTGATCATTTTAGTAAGGATACAGTGAAGGAAGAAAGAGCACGTCAAAGTAATTTATATCCATGTTCATTTTTCTACTATAAATCCCGCTGTGTGTCGCATTCCCCTTAATCCACCATTATAATCTCAGAGGCTTCTTTAAGTAGAACAGAAGAATATACATCCAAAGGATTTTGTACTTTGCGCTCAGTATTGTGCTTGTCTGCTTGTTCAATATTCTGTACTTCCATCATTATCTAATAATATATGGTTGTAGACTATATGTGGTCTATTAAAGACTTGCAATCAACTTTCAGAGTCCTTCCAAATCTGATGGAACTCTAGCTCTGAATAAGATAGAAATTATTGGAAACATGGAGCCTGTTATTAATTTATTATTAAATTATTATCTGATCTTGTCAATTTTTAAAATGTGGCTTTCCACTATACTGTCAAAAATCAAAGCACAGTTCTTGCTCCCCTAAATGTTTGTACTCCACTGAAATAAGGGAAGAAATGTGTAAAGGAAAGAAAGAAAAATAGAATCATCCTGCGTGGTTGTAATTTTATTGAAAATAAATCATTTCATATTGAAACTAAAAATTTGGAGTTTTCATAAGTCACTTCATGCTGCTGAAAAGGCATATTGAATCAGCATTCAGAAAGCCATCTTTTTTTAAAAAAATTTTTAAAAAAGTTTTAACAATCATTACAACAATTTTCCCCCCTCCAACCCCCCCTCCCCCCAACACCCACCCACCCCCGGACTTCCCAGAGCAAAAACAGGGTATAGCATAACAAACATAAGCTAAAATAAGCTAACTTTCTATGGTCTCCAAACTCCCCCTTGCTCTTTAACTCCCCATCTTGAAAGAAAGCCATCTTGTGTGTGGCTCAAATGTGAAAAGTAGAGCTGAGACAGGACAATAAGCCAGTCTTTTACCTTTTAAAAATCCTAATCTTCAGCCTATACTTGGAAGCATATTTTGCCAAATAAGTATCCAATATAGCATCAGACTTTATTATAGTTTGCATAATACAGCAATAATGATCTCACCATTATGATACACGTATCACAGAGATGGGTGATGTACTGTAGCTCCGTAAGAACTCCAGGTAAAAGCTAAACCACTTTCTCTTATGTCAGCAGAGAAACTATTATGTGCCATCCAATCACAGTCATAAGTAGGTAAGACTTTATTAGCTGAAGAAATCCTGCTTTCTGATTTCCTATTGTACAAATTACTTCTTCTACACTGATACATTCTAGCAAGTCACGCTGTCAGGTTTTTTTAAACTAAAAATATGAACAGTTTTTCAGCATAGCACAACATAATACATACCATATATTTTAACATTTATTCATACAATAGAAAATAATAGATATGATTCTCAGCACTTTTAGTATATTATCCTATCTAACTGCTTGCATAAGTATTTGATTATAATCCAATGATCAATTTATAAGGTATGAGAAATGGGGATGGAAAAGAAACTGCATATAAGTTCTAGATAGTTGAAGAAAAAAAATCTTCATTATATTATTATAATTATATATTATATTCTGTAGAATGTCTATGCCATTTTAGCACATTTCTTGATCCTTCCAATTTGCCTCTGGGTACAATTCAAGGTGCTGGTTATTACTTTCTTGAACTTGAATGATATCTCCTCCAGGACTGTCCATTCTGTCATATCATTTTTTTGATTTATACTGTTTAGATGATTTTTCAGTCAGTTCCTAACTTCTGTGTGGTTTATGTGGTTGAAATCCGGAGAGAAGAGGCTGAGTTCATCAGTCATCTGTGCCTGCAACTGTTATTTCCTTTTAACTTTTTATCTTTCACTCGCCAATAACTAACTTTAATAACCATTATATTTAACGGCAAACATCTTTGGCATACAAAATTCAGAATTGGATTGCTCACAGCACTTTTAAGAAGAGTATCTTTCCCTTAATGATTTCCATCTTTAGTTCTGGGTGGGTTGCACTACTCAAGACAGAACCAGTATCTACTCTAGATGACCTCCTGAAATCAGAGCTCCAGTTCAAAAAGCAAATGGGAGTTGTGGCCAAGAGGGCTTTGTACACCTTTATATTGCACATCAATTTTGTCCTTTCTTGGATAATAAAATATTGCACAGTGTCACTCATTCTTTGGTCACCTGGTGGATGGATTATGCAATGTGCTGTACATGGGCTCCACAAAGAACATCTAAAAATCTCAATTGTTCCTAAGTGTGGCAGCCCAGGCCATTGTGAGTATGGCTCATTATACCCATGTTACACTTTTATTCAATGAACTGCCCTGCTCCCAATTTGATGCAATTTGGGGTGCTGATTATTACTTATAAAATTCTACATAGCATGGGGAGTATCTGAAAGATTGCATTACACCCAATGCTTTTACCTTCTCATTAAGTGACCGGGAAGCAATGTCTGTTCTGTAGTTATATCTGCCCTCAGGAAAATCCTATGTCCCGAAGTTAGTTTGGCTCCAGATCTGCTCACCTTTTAAAAAGCCTTAAAGACCTGGCTGCTTTTTGGCATGGGGTTCAGGACAATAATTCAGGCCATATTGTTAGCCACTTTGTAATTTAGTTAATCACATGTTTATATATGTTTTTCTATTATATATGCTTTTGATGTGTAGTATAATCAGTGTGGGAGAGGTCATACTTTCCCCTTGCCATTTTTTTTCCTGTGAGTCAAGCCTAATTATTTCGTACTCTGCAAAGTCAGACATATACAAAAAGCTTACTGAGCAGATAATTTGTGCTAAAATGTTAATTTCATTTATGAAATAGTAATATTTTCAAATTGTCTTTCCTCCTAAAAATAACTGCCATAAATTATTTTGAACCAGAATAACTTTAATGGAACACTGGAATTTATAATATTAAATATTTATATTAAAATCAATGAGGAGAAAAGTTAATGAGAAATAAGAGCTATCTTATTGCACATATCCAATAGTTCTAGCTGAATAACTGTTTATTGCTGTATAACCAGGTTTCAGTTAGCACAATTGGCTACAATCAATGTAAAAAGTGTTATTTTACCATACCTGCCACAATATTATAAAATTGTTTGAAATTAAAATTACTTCAAAGAATTTTTATTTCTTTGTCAGATGCAATACTATGCTAATTTATACAAGGCTTTCCTATCTTGTGGTTCCTCTGAGTGGTTGGCTTGGAATACTTCTAGCTATAGTTGCAGTACACCTGAAGGAACACCTAAAATAATTAGTTTTCCTTAATTACTTATTTTAATTAAGATGCTTAATATTTTAATGGGTAATATTTACAGTGTTTTGGTTGGGGTGTTTAAGGTTCCACTAGAATATTTAGGGATTCTTTTGATGTGGCAAACTAACATGGTTACCTTTGTCACATTTACTGGTTTCTTCCTGTTCTGCTTGATTGGAAAGAAAGAAAAAAGGAAAGTTTTTGAAAGCCTCAAGCTCAACTGTGTGCATTCATTTTGCATCATAGTTCTGCTTATTGCTGTCTCCACATCCAACACTTAGCAAGGCCTTTAGACACCACAAGTTCCCTATGTTGTGACAGAATATACTTAAAAATAATACCATAGACATAATTATTGCTTTTCAATCTTCATAGTTTGCATTAAAACTATAAGAAACATAATTTTAAAAAATAGAGGGCAAAAGGTCACCTAGCAACAGAAAAAAACTTGCTGAAGATCTGAAAAAGGATACATTTTGGAGGGTGAAGAAGGAAAGATGATGAAAGAAAAGCAATTTCTTAGCCAATAATTTTAGGGAGAATGAGGAAATGAAAGCTCAACTAAAACTTTAGATATTGTACAAAAAAGAGAAAAGAAGTGGGTACACTGGCTTCCCTGTGAAGCGAATGAATGTTAACAGGTAATAAAGAAAAGTTAAGTTTTTTCTAATAAAGAGGGTATCACCAGGCAATTCTGAGGGAGAGAATGAAGAGACAAAATAAAGATTTTTAGAGGAAGAGAGGTCTTGAATGCACATAATTCTTCAGCTCACCCTTAGGAACTGACGAATCTTGCAGAAAATCTGGTGAATTTTAATATATTAGCCATGAGAAATTCCGAGAAAATATATACCAGATGACTGAAGAAGGGCAAATGTTCCCAATTTCAAAGTGTGTGTGGGTGTGGGTGGGAGAGAGAGAGAGAGAATCCAAAGATCTTCAGATCAGTAAGCCTGAAATCAACACCTGGTAAGATTCCACTAGTTAACCATAAATAGGACGTATGATGAGTAAATGCATGGCTGACTTCAGAATCATGCACAAGGATTGGCAGTGACTCCAATTACTCACTGGAGTTGTACCCTTCCCTTTCCTGGGTGGGTTACAGTGGAGATTAGACAGTCATCTTTTCCAAGACAGCTTAATTTTGATTGCTGTACTCAAAGAGTGAGTTGGAGAAATTAAATGGGCCATTACAACTATATGATTCTACCCAAATGTGTATATTAAAAAGAATAAGTAGAAATGTGCTTCTTAAAGTAGCATCTTTGCTTGAGAACTTGACTTAAATCAACAATGTACCCAAAACTATAATATTTAATTTCTAATACCTGCCATAATGGAAATATTTAAACATACCTTTTTTTTTCCAAACACTTTCCTACCTTTTAATGGGAGAAAACAGCAAATTATTCACTTGGCTGTATCTGACATCAAACAACAAGGAAAATTTGTTAAGAATGCGTTGAAATTAATGTGAAAAAAATGGCCCCTGTTCATTTGTATATGAGAAATTATCTCAGAACGAGGTGATAAGTAGGCTTGAATAGAATATATACTTTCAACCTCTGAACAGACTCATGGTTTATAACTGGGATGCCAAAAAGAAGGAAACAGCCGTCGAAGAAAAAGCCACGAAATCACTACCACGCTCCTTCCATTTGGGCCACTGCCAGACAGGGAAGAAAAAAAAAAACCCGGCCAGAAAGCGAATCCTGCTGCAATATTAGAGGACGCCTAAGTAGCTCCTAATCACGTGTCAGCCCCCCAACGAGGGCGAGGCCGTGCTTTTCTAACAACGCCCTCAAGCGAGAGTGGCAGCTGGCATTTCCAACCGCTTTTTCACCAGGAGAAGCGAAAGGCGGAGCCTGGTGAAAAGGAGACGTGGGATTCAGGAGGTGTGCGTGATCGACAGGGGCGCAGCTCAATAGGCGCCCGGCAGTCCCCCTCAGCTTTCCCACCCCTCTTCCAACCATGGGCGGGGGTGGAACAATGGGAGGAAAAGGAGATGGAAGCAGGAAAATGGCAGCGGCGGCTTTAGCGGCGTCTTCGGGCAGCGGCGGTTCGCGGCAGGGCGCGGCGTCCCCAGCCTGTTTCCCCGCGCTTCTCCTGCTTGCGGCTCTTTCGTCCCTGCGTGAGTCCGAGGCGTGTCGCATTGGGCGCTGTGGAGCCGGGAAGGGGGGGGGGACGGAGGAGGGGGGGACGGAGGGAGCACAGGAGGAAGGAGAGGCTACTTCCTCCTCGGAGACCCGCCGCCCTCTTAGCCAGACCTGGCGTGGGCCGGAGGTGGAGGAGGAAGACTAGCTATCCGCCGGCGCTAGTTTGCGCTGGGGTGCATGGGGGGTGGGGGAGAAGAGCGCCAGGCTGACCGCTGGGCAAAAGGCGAAGGAGCGGAGGGCAATGCTGCTTTTGTGGGATGGACGGGAGGGCTGGGTAGGAGCTCTAAGCAACCCCCCCCTCCAATAATACATTGACAAGGGTGCCTTGTAAATGAAGAGGGTGTGTGTGTGTGGGGGGGGGCAAATAAATGTACGTGTCAGGATGGTGGTACCTGGACATTTTAATCGCTTTGCAAAGCAATCTTAGAACTGACCCTCCTACAGAGACGCAGGTGTTCTCTCTCGCGCACACACCAACACACACAGAGAGAGAGAGAGAGAGAGAGAGAGAGACAGACAGACAGACACACACCCACCCACCCACCCACCCCCCCCGTTGCCCCGTTTGGCATGCCCTCTTCTTGTTCTATTCTTGTTGCGATGGTGTCAGTTGTACAAATAACGGGGATGTTCTGATTGAGGAAAGTCGGGTGAGCAAAGGTGGAAAAGACTCGCTACGTTCTTGAACGGATACGCTACACGTCAGCGGCAGGAGTTACCTACTGATTTTAGCGCTTGTAGTAGGGATATGGTTGTTGGCTTTCCAGAACTGTTATTTGACCGAATCAACTAAACATAAATCAGCCCAAAATGGGCATAAATAGAATTGTATGCTTTAAAGTGTTTTAGAATTTCAAGTTCCTTATATTATTTACCAAACAAATTGATATAGCCGCTTATATACCAAGAAACTGTGGAGTTTGTCTTCTTGGAAGCAAGAAGACAACCCCTCAGTTTTATCCCTAGTACTATTTGGAATTCCTATGTCTCAGAGGTGCTAACTGAAGCTTTGATAATGTCCTGATATGCAGAATCACTCCGCTCATACACATTATGTTAGACCTGAACATCAGTTTTAGGAATTGGTTCCTATAATATTTGCAGCTGTTTTTCACTGAAAACAAATGGTAAACATGATTCATATGTTACAAGAAAAAAGATGTTGCTTAGCTGAAAATAGGTTTATCCAAATGATATAATATCCTTGAGGTCACTAGTTTGCTAATCTGTGCTCAGGAACAGTGTAATTGGGAATATTCTCTCTTGATGCTCCCATTTCTCTCTCATAATCGATGTAGGTAATATATGCAAAACTAATATATGCAAAAGGACAACTAATAAGATTAAAATAATTTTATAAATCCAATCTATCCCTTAATTGTGGCAAAGTGCTATATTTCTACAAATAAATTGATACATACATTACCTCATCATTTCGCAATCTGGTGCCAAGTTTGACAACATTTCTGTAGCCTGAAGCAATATTAGCACTACGAAGGTGGCATTATTCCCTACTTCTGAGTTTTATTACCATGAAATTTTACATGAAATCAGCATTTCATATTTGATATATTTTATATGTTACACAGCAAATAGAACAGTAGTAAAATTGTGTAGTGTTTATCATTCAATATGAATGCTACAGTTATTTTTCATGTGTAATGTGGATACAAGTCAAGCTAATACTAAGATTCAACCAGTGTGGTACTTAATATAGTGTTTTTTTGAAAAACTATATTATTAATATTTTATTCTGATGATACTATACTTAATTTTTAAAAAGTCATTGAAAAGATTATATCAATTGAAAATATTGTTTCATTTCCAAGTCCCATGCTTTGTACTACAGTAGTTACAAAAAGTGTTGAAGACTTGTTAATTTGTGCTGTATATTTATCAGAAGTGAGATTTTCCCACAATTAGATCATCAAAGAAAAAAAATACCTAATGGCAACTCTAATGAGATTAGCAGTAGTTAAAAGGAATGCAAGTTTTGTCATGGTTTATTGTAACCTTGTGCCCCAGAGGTAAATGTGAAGATGGATGAATCCCTCCCCCTTTTTTGTATATGGCATGTTTTATGCCCAAGTAGACTTGTGTCTCCCAGAAAGAGAGTTTAGTTTTAGAACAGCGGCCCCCAACCTTTTGGGCATCAGGGACCATTTGGTGGAGAGAAGTTTTTCCACGGACTGGAGGGGGCATGGTTTAGTGTGCTACCTGCATCCCACAGATGGGGCTTCGCTTGTTTGTGTGGCCCATTTCTGGCATGCCATGCCAGGGGGCCTGGAGTTGGGGACCCCTGTTTTTGAATACAAAGTACTACGTTTATTTTCTCCTTCCCTTTTCTGCTTAGCGTTTTGTTTATATATTTTTATATTTCTTTTTTACTGGCACAGAAAACCTAGAGTATTTTAAAACTTAATTCAGTATTTAAAACCCAAGTTAAATTTTGAACTGGTGGGCTTGGGTCTCGATTCAAAAATCTACTTAGAGACCTTATCCCTTAAATAGAAACTGACTTAGATCTGGTTCCATTGTAATCCTAAAATAAAATGTGCCTTTTTAATTTTTATTTAACACAGTTATCCAAAACTGTGATATATAGTTGGAACCATCTACACATCAGAGTAAGCCAAAGGCAAACAATATTTCACTTTAGCATTGGAGGTTATGCTTTGGATACAACTTATTTCAAAATTGAATAGTTTTTTTCCTTTCTTTCTGAATTTCATCAAAATATTTCCTCTTCTATTGCAATTATTGAATAAACATCTTATTTTCTTCCATGAAACTAATATTTTTAAAAGATAACTGAAAATAAAAGCATAGTTCGTAGTCAAATTTGTGCCTCCACAAAGCATTCTTTTAAAAACTTCAATGTAATGGTAAAAAGACCTTAGGATGATTGTTTACACACAGAGGAATAAGAAATTGGCTGCATTTTAAAATTGGCTGCATTTTTAAATCTAGATTTGTTTTTTGTCTTACATTAAACTGGTTAGATAATAGCGATTTCTCAAAAATATAAACCTAGCTGTTACTGTTACACATGTTGAGACAAGAAAAAATTATCCATGAAGCAACAATTAAGAAGTGTGTTCATGTTTGTTCTGTCTACGTCTTCTTCTATAAGTAGGATAATTTGACTAGAGGCAAAAATAGTTCCTTTCAGATTGGTTCTGCAAGTTGAACTGGGCAGATAATTAATAAGAAAATGAAATAATGCTCCAGATGGTTGCCAACAAACAGCTTGCTTCACGGATAGGTAACCCACTATCTTTCAAGTATTCAGATATAAACCACTGTCACTTTGGCGAGCAAGAAAGGACTAGGAGTTGTTATCCATGCCATTTGGAGAATACCATAGTAGCAATTTATTGCAAAGTTATTCATCCAAGTAGTGTCTGGCTAAATTGGTAGCATTACATTACAAAGTCAACAAATTCTACTCAAGTCTTTGAGTTGGTGAGGTACTGGATGCTTACAGAATACTTCTGATTAAAACAGGACAGATGAAAGCAGTTGTTAAAAGAATAGCATTTGAATGGATATAGAGGTAATCACACTGATAAAACACAGTGTTAGTTATCCTGTTCTCAGATAAGTGAGATATTCCACTATTGGGGGAGGGATGTTCCTGCTCAAACTTAATATGCATTCTCTTTGGTGACTCCTTGCTTATACTCAAGCAGGTCAAAAGTATATTTTGCAAGTTATATAGCTATGCTTATGTCAAGCTGTTAAAAATTATTCTATGACTCTCACAATTTTATTATTTTCAATGTTCAATCAGACTGTTTTAAAATCTAAGCATACGTCACAGTTTTTGATTAGTAGATTGAAACGAGTATGGAGTATTCTTTAGCAAACAAAATATAATAAGTTAACATATTTTCAACTTCTTTCAATCCTCATTGCAATAGTTCATTGTAGTGTCAAGTAGCATGTGACCATCTAGATCAGTGGTTCTCAACCTGTGGGTCGGGACCCCTTTGGGGGTCGAACGACCCTTTCACAGGGGTCGCCTAAGACCATCCGAAAACACACATTTTCAATGGTCAATGGAATAATTTTATGGTTGGAGGTCACCACAACATGAGGAACTGTATTAAAGGGGTCGCGGCATTAGGATGGTTGAGACACACTGATCTAGATGCTTTGAACTCAAATTTAGATTAGCCCTTGCAAGCCTGTCAACTGTTGAGGAATGATGCAAGTTGCAATTTGATAACATTAAAGGTGGACATAGTTTATCCATGCTTAATCTAAGAGCCTTGGTACTACAGTGGTTTAAAGCACCCTGTTATTAACACAGCTGCCTGCAATTTACTGCTGGTTCGAATCTCTCCAAGGCTCAAGGTTGACTCAGCCTTCCATCCTTTCTAAGGTAGGTTAAATGAGGACCCAGTTTGTGGGGGCAATAAGCTGACTTTGTATAAATATACAAAAGTATGAAGGCTATTGCTTAACGCATTGTAAGCCGCCCTGAGTCTCCGGAGAAGGGTGGCATATAAATCAAATTAAAAAAAAAAATCTATGTGGTTCTTTTCATACCAGTTATTATGCTGTTGGGTTCTTTCTTATTAGAAGCAAATCCAGAAAAGAAATACCCTTTATTGAAATCAGAAACTAAGCAACTTAATGCATCTTAAAGATGGCAAGGAGATTTTAGTTCAAACTATTTGTTTGGCTTGAGTCAGGCTAGTATTAATCTCTGATTAATTCAATGTAGTATGATAATCAAAATAGATTGCCTCTAATATTTACTTTTTTTGTTGACTAAACTCCAACTCTGGAGTAACAGAGTTGTTGAACAATTATTGTCAAAACCGTGTTTTACAAAATCTTGGTATATAATTTAGAAAACACTTTCATTATTCCAATTTGATTAGTGTGGTATGCACTTTGTGTATTTTATGCTGTGAACCTTTTAAAAAGCTTTGGCAATGTGAAGTCCAAAAAATGATGGGATTGAGTGTTGCTCTTTACTGTGTTCTGGCATTATTAAAATTGGTAAATATTGGCAGGTGGCCTAGAATAATCAGTGGTGATTCTGTGTCCCAACTTCTTATAAGCAGATTTTGATAATTACTTTCATCAGGAATATTATTTTAAGTTTATTTGCCTATGCTTTTCATCAAAATCTGAAACAGTCTTGAACTAATGCACAATGCTGTAATATCTATTAGATGTGAACATTATGAATTATTCTATGAAAGTCAGAAACATCAACAAGTGTTAAAAGAGGGATATTCATGGTGCTGCTTCAAAGTAATCATAAACTATGATTTCATCATCTGAAAAGAATAATGTCAGCCAGTTCTCCCAATTTGGTGCTCAATGATGTTGTGCTGTAATTTTCTTATCTATTCTGGCAAACCAAGTTGTTCCAACTCGTCCTGAATATACTAGTTTTAAGAAGATGTTGCAAGCTAACGTTTCCTGGCAATGTAAACTTCAAATTCTTAAAAATTGGACACAAATGTGTATGGGTATACAGTTGCAAGAAAAAGTATGTGAACCCGTTGGGATTATGTGGAGTTTTCCATGAATTGGTCATAAAATGTGCTCTGAACTTCATCTAAGTCACAACAATAGAAAAACACAGTCTGCTTAAAATAATACTCCACAAACATTAGATGTTGCCATGGTTTAATTGAACATAACATGTAAACATTCACAGTGCAGGGAGGAAAAAGTATATGAACCTTTGGACTTAATAACTGGTTGACCCTCCTTTGGCAGCAATAACCTCAACCAAACGTTTCCTGTAGTTGCAGATCAGATCTGCACAATGATCTGGAGTAATTTTGGACCACTCCTCTTCACAAAACTGTTTCAGTGTAGTAATATTCTTGGGATGTCTGGTGTGAATCACTCTCTTAAGGTCATGCCACAGCATTTCAATCGGGTTGAGGTCAGGACTCTGACTGGGCCACTCCAGAAGGCGTATTCTGTGCTGTTGAAGCCATTTTTTTGTTGAATTATTTGTATGCTTTGGATCATCGTCCTATTGCATCACCCATCCTCTGCGGAGCTTCAGTTGGTGGACAGATGGTCGTATGTTTTCCTGCAAAATGTCTTGATAAACTCTGGAATTCATTTTCCCATCAATGACAACAATCCGTCCAGGCCCTGAGGCAGCAAAGCAGCCCCAAACCATGATGCTCCCTCCGCCATGTTCTACAGTGGGGATGAGATTTTGATGTTGGTGTGCTGTGCCTTTTTTCCTCCACACATAGTGTTGTGTGTTCTTCCCAAACAACTCAATTTTGGTTTCATCTGTCCACAGTATATTTTGCTAGTAGTGCTGTGGAACATCTAGGTGCTCTTTTGCAAACTTCAAATGTGCTGCAATATTTTTTTTGGACAGCAATGGCTTCCTCCGTGGTGTCCTCCAATGTACTCCATTCTTGTTTAATGTTTTCTTTATTATAGATGTGTCAACAAAAATGTTAGCATGTGTCAGAGATTTCTGTAGGTCTCTAGCTGACACTCTAAGATTCTTCTTTACCTCATGAAGCATTCTGCGCTGTGCTCTTGCAGTCATTTTTACAGGACGACCACGCCTAGGGAGAGTAGCAACAGTGCTAAACTTTCTCCATTTGTAGACAGTTTGTCTTACCGTGGACACATGAACATCAAGGCTTTTGGAGATACTTTTGTAACCCTTTCCAGCTTCATGCAAGTCAACAATTCTTGATCGTAGGTCTTCTGAGAGCTCTTTTCTGCGAGGCATGGTTCACATCAGACAGTGCTTCTTGAAACCAGTAAACCCCAAACAGGTGTGTGTTTTTAAAGGGCAGGACAGTTGTCAGCAACACATCCAATATCATCACACTGATTGGAGTCAAGGTTGGCTCATTCCTGGCTCCAATTAGCTCTTGGAGAAGTCATTAGGCTAGGGGCTTACATACTTTTTCCTCCCTGCACTGTGAATGTTTACATGTTATGTTCAATTAAACCATGGCAACATCTAATGTTTGTGTAGTATTATTTTAAGCAGACTGTGTTTTTCTATTGTTGTGACTTAGATGAAGTTCAGAGCACATTTTATGACCAATTCATGCAAAACTCCACGTAATCCCAAGGGGTTCACATACTTTTTCTTGCAACTGTATATACGTATATACACATACAGAGATGTTCACAAAAAGAGATGTTCACACAAAGGTTAAAGCCTAATTTGTGTACTAATCTGGAATGTTAACATGCTGTTTGTTTTGGTTTAATCATTGGTATTCCCTAGTTAGGAAAATTTAATGACATTTTTTTGAAACTAAAATGCTATCTGAGAACATGTGAAAATAAAGCTCACGTTTTAGGATATCGAGATCCTGTAATTATGATATTTGAAATTGCTGTTTTCTTATGCTTTACAGTGCCTGGGTGGAGTTTTTCAGAGTAAACAGTGGTATTGTTTTCCCCCCTCTAATTTCAGAAACCCCAATGTTGCATTGAAACATTTTGCTACATTGTTTTTCAGAGGAAGTTGACTGGATACTGAAACAATTGCTTTCTCTAGTTTTTGTGTGTGTGTGTGTGTGTGTGTGTGTGTGTGTGTGTGTGTGTGTGTGTGTGGTTTGATTCTATATGTCATTAGAAAACATTTTTGGATGTTGCAACATGTTTCTGGAGAAGGAGGATTAACAGTTTCTAAATTTGTTACTAGGTTTTCTTCAATATTTTAGAAACAGTATTTCATGCAATACTGTTGTTTGTAAAACAGCAACAAAGTCCAAAGCATATCAAGTGGCTCCTTATCAAAATTCAAATATAAATTTTGAAACTATATTCAGGTTTTTGTTAGTTAGAAAGTGTAAGCCTTTGATTCTTATAGTCTCCTGGTTTGACAAAGTGTGAGGATTCTTCCCAAAGAACCCCAGATGTCGCATTGAAATGTCCATATATATTTCCCTGTTTGATTTTCTAGTACTGGTATGCACATAAATACATTCATTGAATTGAGTTTTTTTCCCCACCCTTATCTTCAAGTATGTCACTAGATGACTACAGTTTTTGAAAGAAAAATACCATTGTATTTGTTTCAGATTGCTGATTTAAAGAACGCTGATATTCAATATTGATATTTCTGTTCTGTCAATATCAGGTGTATTGGTTCTGAACCCTATATACCCTTTTAACATCAAACAAATGTGCCACTGGCCACATTAGTAGCTGGACATGGTTTTTTTGCCTTAATCCAGCCACATGATGAGCACAAATGCTACGTGGAGTTGTCATTTGCTGTTTGTTAACAGATTGTTGGAAACCACCTAGCCTGGTGCAGGGGTTCACATTCTGGAGTACATTGCTTTGATTGGGAATGTTTATTTACTTTCCTTCATGGGAGTGGATTTCCACTTATTTTCCAATGCATCATATTTAGTGTGATCTCTTGTGTATGACCAAAGGTGCTTTTTCGAGCGGCAACTGGACTTTCTTGGTGTTTTTCTTTTTTTAAAATGTTTTGCTTCTCATCCAAGAAGTTTCTTCAGTTCCATAGACTTTTATGTAATGACCTTTGGCAATTTTTCTAGCTCTAACTCACAACAATTGAACATACAGAGATTTAAACCTAGCTCTTAGTATATATCCTCTTAGGTCTCCAATGTTTTTTTTTTAAAAAAAAACAGTATAAAACAGTTTTTAAACTGATGAAGAAGTAGCTCTTAAATTTTGTATTTGTTTTTTTCAGAGGTACCAAAAAACCCAACATTCTTTGGTGAGGAATGGATTGTAGAAAGAAAACTGTAATATGATCAGGTCTATTTTGAATCATAATTGACTAGAATCACACATCATAATTATAATTCATTTTTACATGGCAAATTTTGGAAATTGCCATTGTATACTGGCATTAGACACATGTTCAACACTTTCAACTAGAGATGTTTGTTCTATCAGCCAGCTGTGAAAGCAGATTAAAAAGAAAGGATTAAACTCTGAGTTTGATAGAAGTGTAGTCAAAAAATAGAATATATGTATCTCAGGGTTTAACTATGGAGTCCTTGGTGTTCTCTGAGCCTGATGTTTGCATGCAGACATTCTATTACTTGACTAGGTAATATCATCAGTGCTGCAAACCAAGGACTCCCCAGTCACAAGATATCCAATTTGAATACCTATAGGTTTTGGAAAAAACTTGGTGGTGGTATAACTGTTCTGAAAGACAGTTGATGGATCAGTTAATTGGACAAGAACAAATGTTCCACCTATGTTCAAAAAGTGGAAATGTATTTTTATAGATTTTGGAATGTTGTCATTCCAGATTTAATCAAAGCATGATACTCAAAGGATTTTAGCATTATGGATCTAGGTGACTTTTGAACTTGAGCTACCAAAGTGATGCAATTGCTGTGCACGCCCCACAACTCATAGCAAATGTAGTCTTAGAAATAATAGAAATAAAGTAGCAAAGAGCAAGATAAGTCATTTTTTTCTTTCTGTTCTGCATTGATCAAATTGAACATAGAACATTGTGTCCAATAATAGGCTCCAGATTTTAGAAAGGACATCAACAAAATAGAGCTTGGCCAGCAATTAACATAAGAGGTCTGGAAGGAAAAACTATAAGGAATGGGTAGAGAGTATTAGCTATGATTAGCTTACAGAAGTCTATGTGTGGCATAATGCCTGTCCTCAGATATCTGTCAAGTTGTCATGAAGAAGACCGGAACAGAAATAGTGGTGTTAAATAAAAAGGAAATATATTTTGGTTGAATATAAAAAAAAATAATCCTAAGAATAATGGCTCTTCAACAGTGGTATGGAATTACTCGGGAGATGGTGGAGGCTTCTCTGCTGCAGGTTTTTAAACAGAAGCTGGATAGCCATCTGTTGAGGATGGAATAATAATGGATAAGCAGGTGGCTAGTCCAAATTACATTTTAAGATTCTTTCCAGTGCTTGTTATTATTTACAGGTAATTCTTGCTTAACAATGATAATTGAGATTGGCATTTTTTGTTGCTAAGTGATATAGTCATAAATGCAATCCTGGCAGTCCCTGTAATTAAGCAGGGATGCTGCTACAGCCAGAACTTTGAGGCCTGGGTGTAAGTACCATTCGTTCAGCATCATTGCATCTTCAAACAGTCATTGGACAAGTAGTTAAGGACTACCCGCAACTGAATATCCCATTATATTTAAATTATCATGCTACTTCTAGATTGAAAGACATGTTTACATACAGTTCATGCAAAAGATTAAGTGCCCCCAATCAAATTATATATTTCGCTAAATCAACAGAACCACTATATGGTGCAAAGTTAAATACAGCATCCTTCTCTGTCTGAGTATATATTTTCTATTTATGTGCAGTTGTTTACACCTTCAAAATTAACAAAAATGAAAAGTGGTAAAAAATGATAGAAGTTCAATGTTTTGCCACCCAAAGAAAAACCAGTTGTTAACCTATTGCACAGTGGGAAAATAAACCACCAATATCTGTAAGCCCTTTATTAATTCTAAATTAAGAAGTAGGCAGGGAATAGAATAGTGCACCACTATAGCATAGTACATCAACTTCATTAAATGCATGCACACTTATGTAGAGAACACTTAGCTATATAATATTAAGTAGAGAGAAAAACATTTTGTCATTCTGCAATTTAGAATCGCAAGTGGTTCTTATATCAAATGGGTAGCAGAAGAGGGGAGTAATGTCTTCTGTCTGTAAATTGGGCTTGCTGGGAAATGAAATTAGGTGTCTGCATAATAAAGATGAAAAATTCTGAAATAATGTGTTGTATTGAATTTCTCACCTGAGAATCCACAGAAAGTCTGGTCTGCACATGACAGTAAATTGTAATGTTGCATCCATACTTTATACAAAATCAAAACCAACCAGCCACATGATGGCTTAATAAGATAAGTGAACTGAAACTGATTTTTTTACTCAATCTCTTTGATTTAATAGATTCTTGAATCTTCTTTTGGATAGTGTTAATATTTATGAAGGATCTGGTATTCCAATTCTTGTAATGTTGTTTTTGATAGTCCAGGTTTCAGCTGTGGAGGTATACACGCCGACAGACTTTTCTGTGGAGAATGGGACTGAGGCAAAGCTTCCATGCACTTTTACTTCCACAGAAGTGATCAGCAGTTCAGCTTCTGTCGCCTGGAGTTTCCAAGGCGAGGGATCATCATCTCCTATCTCGGTAAGATATGGTTTACAAAAGAAAATCATAAAAAGTAAAAAGCCCTGCCTAATCTTGCATTGCTCTCTGTAAAAGCCTGATTGTTCCCTTGAAATGTTGGTTAAGATATTAATTGTATTTTCACCAAACTTGGTTGTCATCAAAAACCTTGCTTACATGAGGAAATGCTTTAACCCACTTCACATGCTTGGTTAGATATCTTTTTATCTTAACATGATTGGAAAAAAAAATAAACTGGTACCAGAATGAAATCATGTAATAGTAATTGTATTAGTAATAGTTATCAGTTCATTATTTTGAGAAAAGTAAAACAATTGAGGAAAGTCAGGCAGAGCAAGATACCTGAGCTCCTGAAATTTGTCTAAAACTTTAAAAACTCTTTTGATATTATGTGTTAAATGTTTCTCTGACCCTTCAACTAATTTAAAACCAGTTTTTCAGGCTCTCAAGTAGACTATTATTTATGTATTGTATGAGTTGAATTTTGAAGAAATTTAGCAGATTTCCAATAGGTGGAAAGCAAGTTTTTAATACAGCATAATTTTTATATTTTTGATTATAGTTCTTCTATTATTCCAATGGAAAAGCATATCCTGGAAAGAGTACACAATTTGATGACAGAAGCACCTGGGCTGGAGACCTTAACAGGAAAGATGCATCAATCACTATAGCAAACATGCAATTTCAGGACAATGGAACCTATATCTGTGATGTTAAAAACCCTCCAGATATAGTTGTTACACCAGGAAAAATCAAAGTCAGGGTTATGGAGAAAGGTACAGTAATAAGTGGATGGAATGAAAGATTAATTAATGAGTGATGGAGAGATTCTGCATAAATTGCTTTCTTTCTCTAAAATTACTTTATGTAACAATGCGCTGAAGCAAGTACTTGTTTGGCTATACTGCATTTTATTCCATTATTTTATTTTGACAGTGGAATAGAAATTTTACCAGCATTTTATTGTATTAAATGTCATGGAATAACTTAAAATGAGTTAATGGCAAAAGCCAAAATTTTGTATTCATCTGTGATTTTTGGAATAAATTACAAATAAACTTTCAGCTCCCAACATAGTTTAATAATTTACATTTAAAGAAGTACAAAATGGTCTTTTCAAAAGCTAGATTAAATGTGTTGCCATCAAAGATTCCAATTTCTCAAAGTTTTTGTCCTGTAATACAATGGTGGGATTCAAATTTTTTTACTACCGGTTTTGTGGGCGTTGCTTGGTGGGCATGACATGGCTTGGTGGGCATGGCAGGGGAAGGATACTGTAAAATCTCCATTCCCACCCCACTCCAGGGGAAGGATACTGTAAAATCTCCATTCCCTCCCACTCCAGGGGAAGGTTACTGCAAAACCCCGATTTCCTCCCAATCAGCTGGGACTCGGGAGGCAGAGAATAGATGGAGGCGGGGCCAGTCAGAGGTGGTATTTACTGGTTCTCCGAACTACTCAAAATTTCTGCTACCGGTTCTCCAGAACTGGTCAGGACCTGCTGAATACCACCTCTACTGTAATAGTATTGGCTATTGTATTGTGATTTTTGAAAGAGTTTTTGGCAGTATATTTATCTGGTTTATTTTAAAATCAAGACCAGTAAAAGGTGCGTGTGAACATGTTAACATTTCACCTAGAAAAATCCTAAACTTAGATTAGCAATAGCCAACTTTTTAGCTATGGCCATAAATACAAGGTCTTTAGTAACATATCAATAAGATTGAGTTTCTTTGATGTAATACTTATAAATGATTTGTTAAACTGTTTTATTTAATGCCATAAATAATTTTAGATTATGCTTGTACTTTGCTATTTGGATCTTTGGGGCATAAATAAAGCTATATATAAATTTACCAAGAAAAATCAACAAACTTCAAAGGTTCTAATCAGTGCTTCCCAAACCTAGGGAAATTACCCAAAATCGGTAAAAAAAATTTCTTTGGGTAATGGCATATAAACCTATTGTCCAACACAAGGACATTTAAATTCAGTTAAATATTGCCTAAAATATATATGAAGTTCTCCTAAAGTATTCCTATTAAGACAATCAATGAAATTACCAATGGTAATTTGTTGAAATGATGTAAATATCATTAAGTGATACCGTTTTCATAGTATAAATAGTCCCCGAGTTGTGAGTATTCATTCAGTGCCCACTGATTGCAGGGATTTATGTCCAGTCCTTGAAGCGTGATAAGACTCTCTGATAAGCGGTTTGGGTAATGAAGGAAAAACCATGGGAAGCACTGATCTAAATATTGCTTTATCTAAGAGAAGAGTCACTGGATGGAGTGAGAGATTCTTTATGTGGAGAGTCCTAAAGTATAGTTAATCTTATATAGAAAAAAACATATTCATAAAAAAGATACATTTTCAACTGTGAGGAGTATGAAGTTCTTATTGCTTCATGCTGTTCTCTGGCATATCTAAAATTGTTTCCTGGTATATCTAGCTATCTGCCAAGCTCAGGTTAGCTAGCAAGGGGCAAATTGTCAGTTTGAAAATTTCATTCCTAAGCACTAAGTCTAAACATTCTATTACAAAAATTAATTGTTTTCCTGCAAATGTGAGACACTTATTTTGTCCATTTAAAGAGCTAGTGAGTAACAAAATATAAAATATACCCTTTTCTGACAAAAGTCCACTGAGCCCTCCCTTCAAAAGTTGCATTCTCTAGGATAGTCTCTTGCCATTTGGTGTCTTCCAGTTAAGTTGGGTTGCCATTTCCACCATCAGCCAAGACTGCACGCACTTTTGAGAAAAGAATCCCATTATGGAGCAATATTAAAATATTTTTCTGTGCAAATAAGGTTCAGAAACAAAAAGTAACACAGCATTTGTAGCAGTTTTGAGAGACAACAGTGGGATGCTGTGATAGCATTTAGATTTATTTCAGATAGTGAAAGAAGACAAAAAAGGATTGGGCATCCTTAACATGATATAAATTGATAAGTAAGACACATAGTAATACAATGATAAGTGCATTCAAATACATCTTGGACTTTTAAAAGTGGATTTTAATAAATTCAGAGAATGAAAAAGATAAGACTGAGTTTATGAATGATAGGAAATCTCTATAACTTCCCAAGACCAAATGAATTGCACTTGGTATATTAAAGGAATATCTTCTGATGGCCAAACCTTAAAGCATTCTTAAGAAATTCTGGACAATGGGCAACGTGCTAGCTACTGGGAAAACAAATACTCTACCTTAAAATGGGAAGGGGGGGAGAAATAATCTAGAGAATATAGACAAGTCATTCTGACATGAAAAAAAGGAAAGAGTCTAGACCAGGTTCCTAATGTGCTGTCCCGTTCACATACACATACATACATACCCCAGTGTTAGGAGTCTTTATTAAGGTTTCTATGCCTGAGTTACCGTATTTTTCGGACTATAAGACACTCCAGACTATAAGACACACCTAGCTTTTGGGGAGGGAAACAAGAAAAAATAACCTGCCACTGCCTCCCAGTAATTTGCCTCCTTGCAGCAAACAGCAAACAGCCTGGTCAGTTTCAGCACAGCCTGATTTAGCACGAGCAGCTGATTGGCGGTTGGATCTGCCTCCCAGAATACCACTGATCACTGTTCCAGGCTGCGGGGATCGGTGCCACCCATTGGCTCCGCCTATCACCACCTCCACGTGCCCCACTTTCGACCTCCGCATGTCCCATTTTTGGCCTCCGTGCACCCCATTTTTTGCCTTGGCAGATCCCATTTTTGGCCTGTTCCAGGCAGCAAAGATTGCCGCCACCGCTGCCTATCCCCGCTGCCTGGAACGGGCTGAAAATGGGATGCGCGGAGGCCAAAAATGGGGCACGTGGAGGCCGGAAATGGGGCGTGTAGAGGCGGCGATAGGTGGCAGTGGTGATGGACGGCGCCAATGGACGGCAGCGATCCCTGCAGCCTGGAACAGCTGATCAGTGGTATTCTGGAAGGCAGATCCAACTGCCAATCAGCTGCTCGTGCTAAATCAGCCTGTGCTGCAGCTGACCAGACTGTTGTTTGCTGCAAGGAGGCAGATTGCTGGAAGGCAGAGGCTGAAGGGTGAAGGCTGACAGGTAGGTGGGACTTCGGCAACATTCGCTCTATAAGATGCACAGACACTTTGGAGGGGGGAAGTGCGTCTTATAGTCCGAAAAATATGGTAGTATTGCCCAGCAATTTCATGTTTCAGCATCAGCTCACTCCCAATGAATTCAGGCTACTCAAAAGAAGCCAGCACTAGTCCACCAGGCAAAGGCAAGTCCCCAAGGCAAAGGCAAGACAAGTACACAGGGCAAAGGTAAATCCATATGGCAAAGACAAGGCCACAACTGCAACTTCCACAGTTGAAGAAGCAAGATCCAAAGTTTAAGACAAGAACACACAACAGGGAAATGGACACATTCCCAGCATCATTTCACTTCCCTTGTTGAACTAAACTGCTTCCTGGTGCAGCCCATAAAGAGGGACGAGGCTGCCTCCTCGCAAGTAGCCTGGCTGATCTTCTTTGTGCCTGCCTCCTCTCAGCCCTACATGCTCTTGGATCTGGAGGAGGAAGCAGGTCTTCATCTCCACTGACAGCTGCAGATGTGTGCCCTCTCCATTCAAAATCTCTGGGCTTCCCAGCTGCACTTGTGTCCTGTCTCTAGCTAACCCAGCCGCTTGTCTGGTTGCTCCCCTGTGCTCAGCCCCTCTGCTCCTGGCTTGCAGCCCTCATCTGCCTCCCCTCCTGACATGCCTGGGACCAGCTCATCATCCTCCAAACCAGCATCTGGAGGAGTCATCATACCTAAAGAGATTGTTTTCTAGGTGCTATAAGATTGGTCTGGTAATTGCCAGAAGGCCACATGAATGGTAACATGAATTTGTCAAGCCCCGATGGGCTTTGCGAAAACCCAGCCAGATAAACTGCTGCCGGGGGGTCTTCAGACTGGAACTGTCTTGGAGGGATGGAGGAGAGAAAGAGGTGTCTCGAAAGACCAAAGAGGAGCAGGCAAACTCCTCGGAAGGTCGGAGACAACTCTTTGACCCGATGGTGGGAGAGGTGGCCATTATGTCCGCTACAAGGTGGGGCAACCAGATTAAGATGTGAGCAAGAGTGGAGAATGAACAAGAGTATTGTTACCAGGTGAGTAATTGGCCAACTCACAGGTAAGAAGAAAAAACCTTTAAAAGCTTGAAAGAAGTCCCAATGACTAATTAGTGGCTAATTGGCACTCGGGAATTTAAGCAAAGGAACAAAAGGAATTTTAAACTAAAACTAAAGCCTTAAAAGGAACCTTTCACCGGGACTTAAAATTGGATTTGGATGAAATTAAAATAAGACAAGAAAAAAGGAGATAGAGAAGTATTCTTTAAACAACAAAAGGATTTAATTCGGAGAAGAGGAAATAATCATTTTTATGGATTTACAAAGGGATATTTTGTGGCTGCAGGATTTGTGAATTGGAGAGAGAGATCTGCTGGTGGAAAGAAAGTATCATACTAAACTTATATCGTGAGAAAATTCTGGAAGTACTGTAGGAGTGTTTTGTTTATATAACTAGAACGTGATTGCAAGAGGAGCATGGAGAACAAAGACAGAAATTGGAATGGCTCAAAGGAATGTTTGAATTGGACGCTATCTGGAAAGATAAAAAAGAAAAAAGAGACACTACATGGACTTTGAATATGAATTATATGTAAAGGAATAATAAACTTAAAAATCCTTGCCTTTTAAATTAATAACCTGGAGAATTGGGAAGGAAATAAATGAAAATAAAGATACAGATGATTACACTGGGATTAACAGTGACAGAATAAAAAAGATGACCACACTGGGATTAACAGTGATAGAATAAAAAAGGTGATTACACTGGGATTAACAGTGACAGAATAAAATGATTACACTGGGATTAACAGTGATAGAATTAAAAAGGTGATTACACTGGGATTAACAGTGACAGAATAAAAAAGATGACCACACTGGGATTAACAGTGTCAATAAAAAAGCTGATTACACTGGGATTAATAGTGATAGAATAAAAATGGATAAGGGGGAATACATCTCAAAAAGGAAGAGAAGAGAAAGAAATGGGGAAGAAAAAGGAGAAGAAGGCAAGGGAATGGGAGAAAGGGAGGAAAGTGTCAAGAAATGGAATTGTGGAGAAATTAAAAGAAAATAGGAGATAGTAAAAAGAAATTTAAAAGATGAATATGCTAATTGAAGAGAAGGATGTTAACTTTAGAAATGTAAAAAGCAATTTAGAAGGAAGATACAGATTATTGTAAAAGGGATATAAGTAAAGATAAAATGAAATGTGAGTAAGTAAAAAAGAAGAAATACACTATTTAATGTAAAATAGATTAGTAGATGCAATATGAAAGACAGAATGGACTATATTTTGTTGTTGGAAGATGTACAAATTCGAGAGAAATATTAGTAATAAAATAATTAATTGAAATTAAGGGGAAAATTGAAATGTTAAATTGAATAAAATGGAAATGTTAATAAATGATGCAAGTAAGAATAAAACAATACATGTAAGAAATAAAATAGAAGAAAGATATTGTTAAGGGTTGGAAGGTTATACTAGTAAAGGATTTAAGATAAAAATGGAATAAGTTGAAATACATTGTTAATAATTAAAAGATAAGGGGAATTTTGAGAAAATAAATGAAAAAAAAGTCGGGGTTGCCTGGACACCATAGTGGAAAATAGAAAATTGAAAATAGATACAGCAATAGGAGGAGGAGTAGAGGGATGGAAGGGAGGAAGAAGGAGAGAGGAATGGGAAGAAAGGAAAGAGGGGAGGAAGGAAGGGAAGGGAAATAAGAGTAGGAGAGGGTTAGAAAGGGAGAAAGGAGGAGAGGGAGAAAGGAAGGGGAAGTAGAGAAGGAGTAGGAGAAGAGGGAAGAAGAAAGAAAGGAAAGAAGGGAGGGAGAGATTGAGAAGAAAGATTGCTGTACAATAAAAAAGATAAAATGGAAGAAAGGCAACCCCGAACATGCATAAATGTACTAGGATAAAGAATGAGTTATTAAAAAATAAAAGAGATTAATTTGAGTTAAAACAGAAAAATTAGAATTTGAGGGTGAATTAAGATGTTGTTTATATAAATAAGCATAGAAATTTTAAGACATGGAATTGGAAAGTATTGGAAAGAAAAACAAATACCACCTCAAGAACATGTTATTGGAAAAATATTGGAGTGCGCCGAAATGAACAAATTGACTTCAGAAATTAATGACAGAGAAGATTCAGAATTTTATAGCGTGTGGGACATGTGGTACGAATGGATGGGGGAAAGAAATAAAGAAGGTAATAGAGATTAAATATTAACTAATGAACAAAATCTATATGAATAGTATTATATTTAGTCTTAGAGAGTTGAGCACCATTATTTTTAAGTGTATTGAAATTAAATCTAGCTTTAAGAAACAATACCAACAAAAGACAAGCAATAATGCATGTAGACGTATATATGTATATAATTGCACCAATGAACCGAAAATGTACCGATTGTACCACTATATGTTATAATAAAAATCAAATTCAAAAAAAAAAAAAAAGAAATTTTAAGACATGATTAAAAAATGGAAAAAGGAAATTCTCCAGCGTATCGGGGAAGATCATCCAGGAATGGTAGTGCTCTGCTTCTCTGCTTGGAGACCGAGTCAAACTTTTTTGGCCACGCCTACTCCTGCCTGGGCACTCTCCAGTTCGACTCGGTCTTCCACGAGTTGAGACTGAGAATAGAGACTCACCCATTCTTGAATTTCTTCTCAACGTAAAATGACAGCAATTTGGATTATTATTCTGAGCGAGGCTCAGTGATCACTGGTGAGCGTTCTGTGGGGGTCACCAGTCCGCTGGTACCCCTTCTTACTGGCTTGAATTTCAGCTGAGGTTCCTGCCCTTCCCGCGCTTAGCAGAGGGGGCATTGCCTGCTAACAGGCAGCCCCTGGCATTAGTCTGCACCTGCAGAGAGGGACTCAGTCTCTGCCTAGATTCGTCTAGGCACACTGATTGAGGCCAGCGCTTCGGGTATCACATGGGCCTCGGCAGGTGTGCTCGTGACGAGCCAGGATGCCCTACCCGCAGTAAGCGGCTGGTGCATTAGGCACCATTACAGCCGCAGCAGGAGTACTCACTAGGAGCCAGGCTGCACAAATTGCAATGAGGCGGCAGACGCGTTTCACATCTTCCAAACTGCAGCAGGAGAGCTCCTATGAGCCAGGCTGCCCGACCTGCGGCGGAAACAGCTGGCTCACTAGGCGCTGTTATGGCTGAGGCAGGAGAGCTTATAACAAGCCAGACTGCCTGATCTCCATGTAGAGGCTGGCGCGCTAGGCACCATTTTGCTGCAAACTTAACGGAGAGCGGCTGACAAGTTAGAGACTTCTCATGGCCACGGCAGGAGAGTCCCCAGTGAGCAGGGCTGCCTATTGCCAGAGGAAAATGTGGCGAGACCACTCTGCTCTATCTCGCAATGTCTCCTCCTTTCAGCTCATTGAGCAGGGAGCACGTGGCACACTCATGGCCATGACAGTAGTGCCCTTTCTGTCCGGTCTGTCGGATGCAACTCAACAGGACTTTGGACATTGCCGCAGAAGTGTTTGGCAGGGCCGCTCTGCCTCATCGAAAAGGTAACGGGGCGGCGGCCTTACGGTGGCGGCGGGATAATCCCTCAGTGCCAAATTGCCCCGATAATTGACAGGGGTAGGACATTAGCCACACTAAAGGCCCGCAGCTGGTCTGCATTGTGTTTACAAGTTGCCAGTTGCACCAGCAGTGCTTCTGTCTGACTACCATTTGGCCGCAGTGACAGGGTTCAGACAGCCCCACCTTCCTGCTGCTCCAAGAGGCAGGAAAATTGCTGCCTCAGGCGCAGCTTCAGTTGCAACAGAGCCACTTGCCTGCTCCAGTCTTAAGTGAGAGGAGGCAGCATTGCTTCTAAATGGCCTTGCGACAGTTGCCTTCCAGCTTAAGAAGCAGGAAGGCTTCTCCAGGCACATTCAGACATTTAATCGGTCTTACTCTGGTCATGATATAAGTTGCCGCAACATCCTGGGACATATACCACCCTGCGGTCACCTGATATAAGCACGCCTGTCTCACAGGGCGGTACGCAGAGTTTTCACATAGGATCAATATCCTGTCACCGGTCTGGTCACCTTAGTTGGCAGCCCTCAAAGGTTCAGGGCAACGCCATGGTACCAATTTCCTCTACAGAGGTTTGACTGCACCTACCGCTCCGATGGGAAAGTACACCATAGGAATGCAGTGGCTGAGGCTCCTCAGATCCCTGACTGCTCCCACTGTCACTTCTTAAATCGGGACCTGACGTCTCAGGCTGCTATGCCCTTCGGTTTAAGAAGGGCATTCCTCTGGGGGGCGATCCCGACCCTGGGGGTGCTGGGTCGGGACTTCCAATTCGCCTCAAGGGCTAATGCTTAACCAGCCCCGGGGAACTGTCTTGGGACGACACAGTGATATGCAGGACCTCCAGTGTCCCTGGGGGATTCTCCTCTCAAGTGAGACGTGGTGGCTCAGTGGCTAAGACGCTGAGCTTGTTGATTGGGGGTCGGCAATTCGAGTCCCTAGTGCCAGGATGAGCTCCTGTTGCTTGTCCCGTTTTCTGCCGGCCTGGCAGCTTGAGGGCACGTGGAAGGATGCTGGTGGAAAGAAGGGACCACCTTTGGTGGAGAGATGACAGCGTTCTGTGCACCTTTGGCATTGGTCGCACTGACCACATGGCCGTGGAGATGTCTTCAGACAGAGCTGGTTCGAGGGCTTGGAAATGGTGACTAGCACTGCCATCTGGAGTTTGGGAGTGCTAGCACATATGTGCAAGGAGAACCTTTACATCTGTTCAAGTTCAAAAGCAGTGACCCTCTCCAATGTAGAACCTGCCTAACCTGGACTTAGGAGGTAGCCACAAGTCCCACTGCATGGCAACATGTACCGGGGTTGGTTACCACGGGAGGCCACATTAGGGGGACTTCCTTGGCCAGAGCTGGACGTTTTTCTGGATTGTACATGTCCTCTGTTTACCTCCGGTAATGTACTGGGCCGGATTGTTCCTTCCACGAGTTCACAGGCACTGCTCAGGTATTTCAGGTGCAGGCCTTATCACTCTGCACGGATAGTAACACTCTTGATTCCCTGCAGGGTCCTTCCTGAGGTGTTGTTGGCCTCTCTCAGCAGGCATAACATGTTCTTCCCGGTTGGAGGGTATCTAACTTGGGTTCGTGACCATCTTGGAACACGTTTCAACCCGTGTCCTTTTCCCTGTATAGGGTTAGTCTCGGATGTTAGCCTTGGGGTTCAGGAACATCGAGTTCCTTGGAAAGGATCTCAGTGGATGCCCATGTATTCATTTGGTGTTGGTCACTCGGGTACACTCATCGGTTGATGTTCATTCACGCCTTGAGTTGTAAGGTCAGCTTCCGGGCGGTGCGAAACAGCCGTTCGAATTACTCCTCAGTGCGAGGCCGTTTTCTTCCCTGGATTCCAGGCAGCCGTCAGTGAGGTCACTCGTCATTCGGATAAGGTCATCAATCGTCTCCTTCGTCTAGTTGGCAGTTTTCCCTTCAGATTGTTGACAGCTCGCCGTCCTCCCTCCTCGGCCAATCCGGTCACGGCAGGTAGCCAGGCCTCTGGTTGGAACGGGATCACCATAGGCCCCGGTGCATGTCTGACTCGGTGGCTCAGTAGTTTAGACACTGAGCTGATTAATAGGACAGGTCGGTGGTTTGATGGCTTCACATCCCTGGTACAGGTTTCCTGCGCTGGCAGGGGATTGGTCAGGATGAAGTCCAAGGTCCTTTCCCCCATGGCAACGGCCAATCTATTGTCAGTCTGTTGACCTTTCGGATGTGCGCTTCGGCCTCCTCACTGCACAGGGGAACTTGGGTGCTTTCCGAGGCCAGTTGTTTCCGTTCCGTTGTATTTAATTTATTAGAGAATAGCATTGTGGAATGTAACGATGTATCTAGTGGGCTGGCTTACCACGAGATGGAAGATTGAAGAGAAAGAAATGTTACCATTTAATGAATATTGGTATAAGTCTTATATTCTAGTTAGCATATATCACATAACTACACGCTATATGCATCCTATGGTATTCAATGCTTGAGGAGGGAGACTATAATGACTCGGCAGCGATCTTCGTCTTCTGTTTCTGTTTCATGTCTAGTCTTGCCTTGCCTTGCAATCTCGGACGGTCAGTAACCGTTCCGGTGCCATTGGGAGTAAATAGACTAACTTGTTTGTCGCCATTGCAGTTAAGGCACGAGTTCGGCAGTACTAACTTTAGTCTTCTGAGTCCTTACTGGGTACAGGCCTCATGGATCACCTGACAAAGATGCTGTTGGTTCCATTTGTCCTTCTTTGGTCCACGGGACTTCCGCATTCAGGACTTCTGTGGCTATGTCCCTTATTACCTTGTCACCACAGTTCCTTTGGGCTCCTTTCAGGGACTGCGCCTTGGGTTCCGTGCGTTGCCGTCTACACTGCTAGGGGAATGACCTTCCATTCTGACCTTCCTGACATGCGGGCTCCAGGTTCATTAGGACCTTCGGGCCGTACACTGGGGGGGATCCTTCTCTGGGTTGGTTCGGGTCTCCCTCGGACTATCCAGGAGGGGTTTTTGTTGCCCACCCTTCCTGGTGGACCCTGGCTTTGGCTGTGCCGCAGGTGACCTCCATCATGTCGGATTAGCCTGTTCATTCCGGTGGCCTACAGGTGGTCTTTATTGTACAACCTGATAGTGGCTACAACTACCACTCAGCCCAATGGGACTGTTCTGGGGGTTCGAGGGCTGGTCACTTTCAAATTGACGGGCAGCCGCTTCCCACCATTGTCATTTTGGGGGGCGTATCTATGTTCTTCTGCCCATCATGAAGGGGGTACCAATTCACCCCCTCTCCCGACTGGGGTGTATTCCTCGGCCTGGAGCCCTGGGGGTGTTTTGGCCATGTCATGGCCATTGTTCCTTCCACCCCGTCTCCGGACTGGCTGGTCTTGTCTGACTGGGACTGTTGCCACAATTGTTTGATGGGTCCTTCCCTGTGGAGGATGGTGTTCTTTTTGTTTCAGGTTTCCTCCAAGAGCACCTTGAAGGACCATTGGTCAGGGATCGTTGGTTCTCGAGGGGGGACCATTCGCTCGTTGGCGACGTTCCTGTTCCCGGTGCTCCTGGCCCTCCGGATTTCTCCTGGGGTGCAACCTTGCCGGTGCCACTACTGTGAAGGTTGTTTCTCTGCCACTGCTGTCTGTCACAGAGGTTGGTACAGCGGTTCAGTCACTCTCATTCCGACATTATTACGGGGAGTGGGCTGCATTTCACGTGCACCAACTTCGAGGCGGGTGGTAGAGTTCGGGCCAGACTGCTTCCCTCCCATATGACTGACCGGCTTTGGTAAGTCCCATTCCTGGATGATCTTCCCTGATATGCTGAAGAATGGGCGTTGGTCCTACCTGATACACCCTTTCTCGACGTGAGGGGAAGATCATCCAGCCCCACCCTGTTGACCAGTGGGGGGCTCCTATTTTACAGGTGGTGGGTCTCAACTTGCTACGCCTTCGTTGAACTGGGGAGCACCCAGGCAGGAGTAGGCGTGGCCAATAAAGTTTGACTCTGTCTCCAAGCAGAGAAGCAGAGCACTACCATTCCTGGATGATCTTCCCCTCATGCCGAGAAAGGGCGTATCTGGTAGGACTAACATCCATTTTGGCAAAAATTGTAACTGAGTAAAATGTACTTGAAAATGTTAAATTGTATAAGTTATGATATGGCCAATACTCTGTTCATAAAATATGTGGAGGGAAATTGGGGGGGGGAAATCAATAAAACTTGATTAAAAAAAAAATTATCAAGAAAGTTTACCAAATTGATCTTATTCCAGATTAAGGAATAATTAATTCCTTAATCTGAAATAAGATTTGATTCATAACTTTTCAATAAATTACAGAAATGCTACAATAAAATATAATTTTATTTTAGTAAAACCTTTTACAAAGTACTTTATGGCATTCTGATGAGCAAGCTAGTGTACGGATGTCATTACAGTTAAACATATATGTAGTTGAAAATTATACTTGAAGAACACTATCAATGGTTCTTCCTCAGAATGGAATAAATACCAGTTGGAGTAAATTACTACATATCTTGGGCCCTGTACAATTCAAGCTTTTTATTAATGGCTTGGAAGAAGAGATGGAGAGAATGCTTATTAAATTGCAGGTGATTGAAAATAAAATAGGACATTTTAGAAGACAAAAATAAAATTCAAAATTACCATGATGGGTGAGATAAATATGCTTAAGAGAATTAAATATGAAAAGAGACAAATATAAAGTTCTTTTTTAAAAAAATCAAATGCACAAGAATACAGTTTGGGACATATAATAATGCTTGTGAAAAGTATTAGTTGATTACAAACTGAATCTGAGTTGCTGTTAGTTGGTGGGGTTTGTTTTTTTTAAACATAAAGGTAGGAGGCATCCTATATAACATATCAATGGTTTTCATTTCATGTTTAACAAGTAAAAATATTTAAAAAACATACTGATAATATAGATGCATCCACAACTGAATTAAAAATTCGAATAGAATAATGTGTGATCAGTTTTTACAAGGTATAATAATAACTGAAAGTGGTTTTTTTTTCTCCTCAGGTAACTTGTCTGTATTTTCTCTTACCCTTGTGTTAGGGGTAACCGGTGTTGGCATTCTAGTTTTAGTTTTCGTCATCATGCTTATTGTGTGTGTTATGATCAGAAAGAAGAATTCCAAAAAGCATTATTCTGGGTAAGGTACTATACTTGTTTCTTTAGATATGCAAGGGTGGTGGGGAGGGAATATGAACAGTTTGAAACATGAATTTGTGCATTTATATTTTGGATTAAATTACTGGGACAGCTAGAAACTACATCCTTCTGGGCTTATAAATTATCAACTTCATCGTGTACGTATATTCCGTATGTTGTTCCTCTTTATGAGCATAGGTCCATTAAGTCTAGTATCCTTCTTGGAAAGTAGCCTAAAACTGCCCCTTTGCAGCTCTCAGAATAAAGGAGGCTGTGTCACTATCAGGTTACATTCTGAATGGCACAACTTTTTTTCTAAGATTGGGGGTATGGCTGCCAGTTCCTTTTACAACAGTCCGCTTTCCATAGCTTTACAATCTTGGCTTTGGGAAAACTGCCCTTCTGCTATTTTCACTGGCTTTATCATATGCATGACTTCTTTTTGTTCCTGTTGCGCTCATGATGCCTCCTGTAATTTGGCTTTAAGGAACTTCTATTAGACAATATCTTTAAGGTGGATTATTTGCCATGAACAATTGGTTGATGGGCTCCTTTGAACTGGTGGTGACATTTATTTTGCTTTATCGCTTAATTCCAACAGAAATGCAACCCTGTGCACAGAAAATTGCACATAACAATTCTTTCAGGATCAATCATTTCATGGCCTGACTTCTTGCTTTTATAGATCCAGTAAATATTATTCATACAGTGCTAAAAAGTCAATTTGTACTGGGTGTACGTAATTGGCATATTTTTTGTAACCTTTTCAGCTGCAGAATTTAGAAAGTGCTGCAGTAGATGTCAGTGGTAAGGTTGAATGAGTGCAGTGAATTGGCTGTATAAGCTCTGGCTCAGTGTGGAAAGCTTAATTTCCCTTATGCATGTACTGTTTGCATAACACTTGAATACTGATCTGCACCCAGGATGCCACATCTTAATATGAATAATAATTTTTTCATCAAGTGTATTATTTCTTAAGGTTTGGGACTATCTTTGTATAAAATTATTGTTCTTTTGTGGTTGCCTCCAAGCAACAAACATTAACATTGATCTCATTGACTATACTGTGTTTCTGATGGTTACTAAGTGGTGGGATGTTTATTCTAGTAATTACAAATAAGAATGTGTGTGTGTGCACACACATTTGTGTATATATAATATATGATATATAATTTCTAAATAAACTAACACTAGAGCTGTAACTGATTGAGACAGGTGGTGGTGGTAACTCTTGCATGGCAGTATCACAATGTCTATTTTTTCTTTGATTTTTTCCCCCTATTACTGCTTTGGTATGCTGGGATTGGATCCTGCTTTTTATCTTCCTTTCCTTACAGAGATCCTGATATAGATGCAAGACTGGGAATGTAACAGGGCTGGGTCATCTCTTCCAGTCCCACTATATATCATGGTAACTAATCATGCCAGTAGTTCTTTGGTACTTCATGTCCATATGTATGTACATTTCTGCCTCCCTTGCTTACTATCCTGCTAACATACTTCCAACACTTATGCTGAATTTCTGTTTTGTGGACTGTTGATGAAGGGGCAGCATATCTCATCTATTGCTTGCATTTTGTTGTCTCATTTCTTCAGTTTTGGCAACAAGGCTATGTACCTTCAGAAGCAGCTAATTCAGATGCATGCATGAATTGAATATTTGGACTTTTTACACTATGAGGAAAAAAAAAAGATTGCTGTCAGTAAAAAAAAAATGCACCTGAAAATGTTTTATGCACAAACTGTGAATTCAGTATTATGAACTGGTTCAGTGCAGAGTTGCATATTCTCTTAGAATAGATTCCAGATGCTTATTTTTCCTTTGATTGTTATGTGCTGGGGTTTAGTCTCAATATGAATGAAGCCCATTTACTAGCTCTTAAGTATGTTTTCTCAGTATGGGTGTTTCTGTGTATTGCTTCATATCTCATGTCTGCCTTTTGAATGTTCAGTATTTATGTTCGATAACAAAATTGATTAGTGGAGGGCTGCTTTCTGCTTAATAGCATTGTCATCTTTTCATTATCACACTTGCATATATATGCTTTTAAGTGATTCTTAACATTTTTGAACCTTTAAAAATTTTCAATATTTAGCCTCAATATGACCTAAAACATGATTTGTTTTCCACACAAATCCTAAAACTAAATAAAGAGAACTCAATTAAACAAATGAATCAAAAACATACTTGTTCATTTATTCATTGAGGAAAATGACCCAAAGCTACATATTTATGTGTGGCAAAAGTTGCTGAACTTCTAGGATTATCTGTTCATTTGAAGGGAAAATTAGAGTAAAATATTTCAATGAATGGGATGATAATCAGATGTACATGTATAGGGCCCTGTCTTTATTTAAAGAATAGAATTCTGAATAATCACAATCAAAATCTGATCTTCACAACACAGGCATGTAGAATTGTCCCTTTGCTTGAACAAGGAGGTTTCTGAGGACCTCCAAGAAAACAGTTGTTGATGCTCACCAATCTGGAAAAGGTTACAAATCTTTTTTCAAAGAGTTTCAATTCCATCAGTCCACTGTCAGGCAGATTGTGTGCAAACGGAAATAATTGAACACCATTGTTACCCTCCCCAGGAATAGTCAACAAATCAAGATTACACAAAGAACAAGGTGTGTAATGCTCTGAGAGGGCTCAAAGAAATCCAGGGTAATATATAAGGAACTTAAGACCTTTCTTAAATTAGCAAATGTCAGTGTTCGTGAGACCACTATCAGCAGATTATTGAACAATGGCAAGATTGCAAGAAGAAATGCAGAGTCATTGGATGCAAGATGGACAGTAAATAAAATTTATAAATAAATAAAGTCAGTACTTCCCCAAAAGAACATTGCTGCTTATCTACAGTTTGCAAAATAAGGTGGACAGCTACTACAAGAATGTTCTGTGGATGGATGAGGAATAGAATGTTTTGGCTTGAATGAAGTCAAATGCTGCAATCTAGCAAAACAACCTTATCCCATCGGAGAAACATGGTAGCAGCGGCATCATGGTTTGAGCCTGTTTTTCTGCCTCTAAACCAGGACAGCTTGCTATCATTGATGGAACTATGAATTTTGAATTGTACCAGCAAATTCTATAGGAAAAGGTCAGAGTATCTGTGAACTGTAGTTCCAGAGAAAGTGGATCAGGCAGCAAGACAACAACCCAAATGAACAGTGATACCACCAAAGAATATTTAAACAGGACAATGTTTAAAATGACCAGGTCAAAGTTTTGACCTTAATTCTATAGAAATGTTGAGGAAGAACCTAAAGCGGACAGCTGATGCAAGGAATGAGAAGTTACATAATTGGAAATGAAACAGTGGAAAAGTTGCTTATTTAAGAATTTCTATAGATGGAGGAATGGACTAAAATTCCTTCAAGCTGATGTGCAAGACTGCTTAAAAGTTACAGGAAACTTTTAGGTGCAATTATTGCCTTCTAAGGGGGACACACTGGTTATTGAAAAATTCATATACCTTTTCCATAAAATAGGTAGTTTTGAATTATTTTCCTCAATGAAAAAAGAACAAATAAGACGTTTTTGATCTATTTGCTTAATTGGGTTCTCTTTAACTAATTTTAGGACTCGTATGGGGAAAAATAATGTTTTAGGTCATACTGATGCAGAAATATTGAAAATTCAAAAGGGTTCACAAATTTTTAAGCATCACTATGTTGGCTATGTAGGAAGAAAACCAATCTAGATTTGATTTCTCCAATATGATAACTACAGATACTTTGAGTATAGTTCCCATCAGCAGCTATTGACCAAAATATTTGGAGATCTTATGAAAAGCTGATACTTTAGAAAACAGTTAATGGAATTTATATTCCTGTTTTTAGAACCAAGCTAGATATTTTTCCTAGCAGCAAATTTTATACAGAAAAGTCGCTTCCAGATAAAGTAGTACTGTCAACCCTATATTATCTGGTAGAGTTGGCAGGTCTGGATTCCATTTTTTAAACTTGGTCAATTCAGGAGATGCTGGAAATTGTCTATTCAGAGGTAGCATCTTTTCTCCAGAGATGAAATCCCTTCTTTTCCTACCCTGATATTATTTAGATGAGCTCTTACAATCTAGCTCTTTTCCTAGGACCAGGGCTAGAGTTAGTGGTAGGACCCTTGTTAGTTGTTTTAATTTGTGAAATGATGGTGGTTTTCTCCAGTAGGTCCAGTGGTGGGTTGCTCCCGGTTCGCACCGGTTCACAAGAACCGGTAGTAAAAATTTCTAGTAGTTTGGAGAACCGGTAATAACATTGGCTGGCCATGCCCCCGAACCAGTCCCCGGCCCGGTCGCCGTTCGCTTACCCCACCCACCTCATCAGAGGCTTTTTTTTTTCTTTTTATTTTTAAAAGCATTTTTTCTACAACCTCTTCAGCTGAAAAAATGCTTTTAAAAGTAAAAAAAAAGCCTCTGATGATCGCGCGGCTCAGCTGGAACCGTCAGAGGCTTTTAAAAGCATTTTTTCTACAACCTCTTCAGCCGAAGAGGTTGTAGGAAAAAAAATGCCTTTAAAAGCCTCTGGCGATCCCAGCTGAGCCGTCTGATCGTCAGAGGCTTCTAAAACCATTTTTTTCTGCAACCTCTTAAGGTTGTAGAAAAAATGCTTTTAAAAGTAAAAAAAAAAAAAGTTGGCCACGCCCACCCAGTCACGCCCACACCCCACCAAGCCATGCCCACAAAATAAGCCATGCCCACAGAACCGGTAGTAAAAAAATTTAGAACCCACCCCTGAGTAGATCCCTTTGTATTTTTAATTGTGTGGATTGTTTGGTTTAAATGTGATATATTTTATACCACACAGAGTCATAATGGAGTTGGATGGCTTTTAAATCTAATAAACTCTAAATTAAATTACATTACATGAAGATGCAGGGAGGGAAGTTAATTCTTTATGTGGTTATGAGTTTCTTTACCTAACCTGGAGCAGAAGGACTTTCTTCTTTGTATGTGAAGATAGAAAATATAGTCATGACTGACCTGAACAAGTATAAAGCAAGGATGTATGTGTTGTCTGTCATTCACTAAGGTCACTCTATTTGGCCTATTGCCACCTCATCTTGCCATCACTTGCCTTTGTTTTTGTTTTGTTTCGTCTTGGATTTGCTTCTTGAATGTTATTCTGCAAAATCTGCTTGCCACCTCATCAGCTGCAGTACCTCTGAGAGCTTGATGTCTCCAGTTAAGCAGGCTCCACGGAAGTCCCCCTCCGATACAGAGGTTTTGGTAAACAGCGGGCCCATCCGATCTCATCAGGTAAATGGTATCATACTCTGACTCGGAGATTACCTAGTGCCTGGAAAGGTGGTGTTTTTGTTAAGGGGAGGAAGGGACAATTCATCACTGAAACACATACATAGAAAAATATCTGGAAAAATTCCTGCTGTAATGGAACTTACGGTGAGAAATGTAGCTATCTTTTGGCTATTATTTTTGTGATATACTTGCTGTCTTTGACCATGCTAAACTACTGCAGGGCTATTAATCTTAATAAATGATGAGTTTTTATAGTGAGATAAATTACTAAAGATGGTCTACCTTCATGTAGGCCTTCAGTCCTAGAGATTTGATTTATAAAAATTTAGAGGATTGAGTAAATATATATATATATAGTATTGTAGGCATTATTATTCTTAATTTTTGCCATTAGTATTGGGCCAACACTATACACTGCTTAAGAGTGTAACATGGAAAGAGACCTAGGGACTTTGGAATCAAGTATAGCAGAAGGTAGTAAGGCTGATTTAAAATGGGGTAATAAATAACAGGTCTCTTTTTTTTCTATAGTGAATCATTTTTTTGGATGGAAAGACATGATAGAAATTGTACTGATCAGAAAAGATTTTACTTTTTCAAATCTGTTCAAAGTTTAGTAGAAAGCCATAGACTTTATGATATGATTTGAGATCCTTAAGTAAGGAATAAAATATCATCAAACATTTATGAAGGTTTTTTGGAAAAATTAGAAACTTATATACATGGAATTATTATTTATGGATAGTTTGATGCTATAATGTAAATTTAGCTATGTTCTAACTTACAGAGTTCCACATGATACTTTCAGTGGTTGCAGATTACTATTAGTAGTCTTGACTGTAAGTCCAGAAATTAGCTGGCAAGATTTTGTTTATTAATTGCTAGAGTATAGTAGGGGAAGGAAACTAATGGTAATGTTTGTATGATGAGTTCCAAAGGAATAGTGTCAACCATTTACCAACATAGAGTTTCTTGTCAGTTATGAATACCAGATGAGTCAGTACTTAAATATAGACCTGGATTATGAACTCCTTAAAAGGAATAATGGTATTGATCACATGTTGGCTTGCTTTGCTGCCTGGCAAATAGGTAATAACTGATGGATGAAATTGACTTGGTTTTGGAGGCTATTCGTCGAATTTTATAATGTAGTTGTAATAGTAAAGGAGGCACAGTGGCCTAGCAGTTAAGACACTGGGCTTGTCTTCCAGAAGGTCGGCAGTTTGAAACCCAAGCACTGTGTGACAAAGTGAACTCCCATTATTTGCCCCAGCTTCTGCCAACTTAGCAGTTTGAAAGCATTTGAGTACCACTTTGATGGAAAGGTAACAGCATTCTGTATGTCTTTGGCATATACTCATGCTGGCCACATGACCACAGAAATATCTTTGGACAACACTGACTCTTGGCTAAGAAATGGAGATGAGCACCGGCCCCTACAGTCAGACACTACTGGATAGGGCAAATCTTTATCTTTTACTGACAGTACCACAGTAGTGAATTGGTAGAAGTAGAAGTAGGTTATATTTATGTAGTAGTGTACCACTAATACACTAAATAAGTAATTAATAGTTACACTACTACTACAATGCACTATATTGTACATTTGTCAATTTAGAGAAAGATTATGTAATCAAAAGTGATTACATTTGTGTTATGGAATTCAGTTAAAAATACAGAGGTTTGACCCCTATTAGATATTGTTTCAACATATAGTTCAGAGTTCAAACTGTGTGTTGCTTTCTATCTATTTCCCAGTGGTGGCTTGCATTTGAACACATCTCATGTCTGAGAACATTGTATGGATACAAAAATGCATTCAGCCAGGCATTTTACAGTAGAGTTGTCATATCTACTCAGACAGACACTGTATGGCAACCTACAGTTAATGATTTATTAAATTGTTGCCAACTTGATGTTCACTGGATTTCTGCAGCCCATATGGAATCCCTATTCTACAGACAATTTTTATGTTCCTTTAATAGAGACATAAAAGAAGCTGTAATGAATTAAATAAAAAGAAATAAAAATAACTTTTTTTCTTAATATCAGCACAGACTCTAGTGCCCACTTAGTGTATCAGGGTACTGTTGATTTGTTTCAGAAATTTAGAATCAGAAGTGCTTTCCAATATACTTTTAAAAGTATATTGGAATATGTAGCATTTATCCCTTGGTTTCTCTTTTTTCTATACTTAAAATGCTACCAGAAGTTCTGGCAATGACTTAAAACACATCAAATTTAGAATTGAGATACAGCTATTTTATAATACTATATCTATATATTTATTTTCACACAATCATTTTTGTGGGCACCAGAATATAACTTTCTATAGGAATTTGTATTGCTGCTGTTAGAATAAGGAGGATTTAAAATAAATAAATATATACTGAGGAAGATTGGGGGTGGGGAATAAAAAAAACTTCACCAGCTTAATACTGTACCTTCAAAGTAACAGCTTGTGCATTACCTATCCACAATATCCTGGTATCCTATTTATTTCCTAAATATTTAGTCTTAAAGATTAACATTGCTTGTTCTGAAAGCAGAAACTTGTTGCCCAGGTTGAATTTCAGATGGCATGTCTGAAAACAACCTTTGTAGATTCATTCCATCTTCAGCTAGACTCATCAGGTTTGCCCTCTTGTCTTTATCAATAAATTTGTCTGAACCATAATTTCTCACAATTGTGCATGTTCAACTGGTATATAGTACTCATTCTCCTTTTCCTTTGTTCATCTGTAGAATGCTTGATCATTTTGAATGTGATAATTAACCATGTTCTCTGCTTTCTAGGTCTAATACTGACCTGATTGGTTATCTGGGTTCCTATATGTATAATGGATAAATTAGAAGACAATATCTCAGTTACATAGCACTCCAGACAGCGCTTTTGAATGCTAAAATCTTTTTCCCATAATTTCTGCTGAGAAGCAAATATATCTGATCAATATAGCTTTCTCTCTGAGTGTGGGGGCCAGCAGTCAGGATTGGTTTAACTCCGTCATCTGTCCTAGGACTGAGTCTGCAGGCTGTTAAGCTCCTCCTCTTCTTCTTGCTTCCCAGCTTTCAGACTCAGACGATCTGAATGGGCATATTTTGCTGAGCTGCCCATTCTTGACTGCTTGAAAGTCTATTTTGGCTCCCAAAACACCGGTTGAGTCAATTCCAGCGTGAGGGGTTTTTTCCCTTCACGCTTTAAGCCGCTTGTCAACTAATCGGCTCTGAGGGCTCCCTGATATCTGGTAGAGCCCTCAGTTTACCAGCATGAAAGGCTCATGCCTGATCCCGCTGAAGACCGCGTTGGCAGTTCTGCAGGCACCTCCCAGCTCGGCTGGTCGAGGTCCTGCTCTTCCAGCATGAACGGCCTCAGTCGGAGTCCACTGATGGCCGCTTCTTATCGGTGGTGGTTTCTGCCGGCCAGCAGATTGCCAGAGCGGCGTTTCCTGGGCTTTGCCCATATGCCTGGCTGGTGCAGCAGGGGTTTGGAGGCTTCCAACCCTCCCGCTATTTCCAGTCCGTTCCGGCGCTTCGCCAAAGAGACTGATTGCTGAGGCAGCGGCGGGGGCCAGGGCAGAGCGGCGATCCCAGTAAGGCCATTCCAATTCATTTCCCGGGCTGAAAAGGCAGCAGGAGCTCTAAGCCGCGGACTTGCCATCTTCGCCTACTGCAGGTGGTTTAGGGCCGTCCACCATTTTGTTTTCACCTCGTGCTTATTAGAGGCCTACAGTGACACTTGCAGCCTCAAGATGGCTGCCACCTCTTCAACCTGCCCTTCTAAATGAGGCCTGTCTGACTTCTCCTTAGGGGAATCCTCCCAGCCATCTCTACTGGGTCCCTCTCTTCTTAAGGAGATGACCCCTGCTCCAGCTGCTCCGGCATCTGGCCCTTCTTCATCGGCGGCCCAGGGGACCCTGGTTATGCCTGCACCCCAAGACCCACCTCTTGCCTGGTCCCCGAATGGGGACCCCTCCACTTCTGCCTCCAGGCATGCTGAAGTCAGCGCACAGCTATTTGCTCCCCTCAGGACCCCTCTGGACAGCCCACCAAGGGCAACCACAGCATTCTGTTGGGGCCCCAGGAGCCTCAAGCAGGGGTTAGGCCCCAGGAGTCACAAGCGGGGTCTGTCCTTCTACCTACAGAGGCGGGCCATTTTCAGGCAGGGGTTCAGTCTCTGCCTTTACCAGATCTAGCTGCCCTTATTCAGGAAGCTGTTCAAAGGGGCATCGCTTCTGAGATGCAGCGTAGAACCATGGGTGTCAGATCTTTCCAGGTCTCAGGAGGCACACCAACAGTCACAGTTCTCTGAGGATCTAGAACAGGCCCAGGTCCAGGACTTACCAGGGCCTCACCCAGTCAGGGTTCGGTTGCAGGAGAAGAAGTGGGGGAGCAGGGATTGTCGGATGATGAGGATCTGTCCCCAGACCAGCCATTGGGCCTGTTTAAACCCCAGGTCTTAAGATCCCTCCTTCACAAGGCCAAGATCACCACAGGGCTGGGTCTACCACAGCCTAAATCTGACACTGCTGGGGAAAGGGCCCGAACCTCAGTCCCCCTATTCGAGGAGCCTACCTTTGAGGCTGAGGAGATCCCCGGTCCAAAGTTGTTCAAGGACGTTGTCCTGAGACAGTGGTCAGCTCCAGTTTCGGGACCTAACCCCAATGCTCTGGATAGACACCTTTATAATATGGCATCTGACATTTTTTCCATCCTGCAGGTTCCATCAGTGGACCCCCCTGGTGGTCGCTCTCACTACTCCTTCTGTCCTGACTGGACTTCCAGAAGAAGGCTTCTGGCCAGAGGACAAGAGGTTGGAGCACTCTCTGACAAAGGCGCACCAAGGGGCTGCTTGGGCCATTAAGGCATCATGAGTTGCATCCTTCTTTAATAAGGCTTCTCTCCTACGGCTTAAACAATTACAGGAGCGCTTACCTATTTCTGACTCCCAAGCCCATCAGGACTTGAACAAGATTGTGGCCGCCCTCGAGTACTCAGCGGATGCCACTTTAAACGCCTCCCGATTCGCGGCTAAGTCAATTGGCTCTACTCTTGTGTCTTGCCGCCTTCTCTGGCTCTGCCAGTGGCAGTTAGACACCAAGAATAAATGGCATTTGGTATCCTCCCCGTATTCGGACGACAGATTTTTTGGAGCTCCTCTGGAGCCCCTTCTCATAGAATCCAAGGAAAAGCACAGGGTTCTCCCTAGCATTTCTCAGAGGGTTGATCCTCAACTGCCCGCTTCCTTTCGCCCCTTTTGGGATTCTGAGGCTGGGTATTCCGGGCCGAGACCTCAGAGATATTTCCCGTCTCAGCAGGTCCCAGGACAGACAGGGTGGCCCCCATCAGAGGGGACAACCCAGACACTCATTTTGGGGAGGGTGGGGTCATCCCTTCCACAGAACCCGTTGACTGCTTGTCTGAGCCTCCCATCGGGGGCCGCCTGGCACTTTTTTGCCAGCCAGTGAGAGGCATCCTACTTGGACGCTTGGGTCAGGGAAACGGTCAGGTCGGGCCTCTCTCTGGAATTCTTCTCCACTCCCCCAACTTGATTTCTCTGATGCCCCCTCTCACGGCATCGGGAAACACGTCTTCTGGTGGAATTCGCAATCAAACATCTTCTGGATATTCGGGCCGTGGAACCGGTTCCACCAGAGCAACATGAACAGGGCTTTTATTCTTGATTGTTCGTGATCCAGAAATCCTCGGGGGATGGAGAGCGATTCTCGATCTCAAGTCTCTGAACCGTCAAATTGTCTATCGACGGTTCAAGATGCAGTCTCTCCAGACCATCTTGGAGAGCATCAGGGAAGGTGATGTCCTCATGTCAGTGGACCTGATGGAGGCTTATCTCCATGTCCCCATTCACCCGGCCTACAGAAAATTTCTTTGGTTTTGCCATGCAGCTCGTCACTATCAATACTGTGCTCTGCCTTTCGGCCTCTCCTCGGCACCCCGAGTGTTCACCAAATTGATGGCAGCGCTAGCAGGCCACCTCTGGATTCTGCCGATAAGGATTCAGTTCTACTTGGACGATCTCCTTATCCAGTCCAGTTTGGAGCTTCTAGCTCTACAGGATCTGGAGACCACCCTTTGGATGCTGTGCAGTCATGGTTTCTCCATCAACATGGCCAAGAGCCAGCTGATTCCTACATCCAACACCTAGGGGCAGTCATAGATACGGTTCAGAGCAAGGTCTATCTTTCCCAGGACAACCTGGCCAGTTTGCGGTCACTGGTCAAGACAACCACATCGGGGAAGGCAATCTCCTTGCGATTGCTTTCCCAGCTCCTCGGAAAGATGGTGTCGTGCATCGGCATTGTGCCGTGGGCACGTCTTCACTGCAGGACTCTGCAGTGGTTCATTCTTCCGTATCAATGAGCTTATATGAGCTCTTCTGCCCTCCTGATTTGGCTTCCACCCCAGGTTCATCTCTTCCTTCGCTGGTGGACATCTCCAGCAGTTCTCAGGGGACGGGAATTCAGGGAACCTCGCTGCCTTGTTCTGACTACTGACACCAGCCTTTACAGTTTGGGGGCACATCTGGCTTCAGACATGGCCCATGGTTGGTGGACTTGAGGTGACCTGGCCCACAGCATAAACTGGTTGGAGCTTCGGGCCATCCATCTAGTGCTCCGAGTTTTCCAGGACAAAGTGCAGGACAGGCATGTACTAATTCGTACAGACAACGTGGCCGCAAAGGCCCATGTAAACCGCCTCGGGGGCACCCACTCCCAGCACCTGATGCAGGAAGCCGAGAGACTGGGACATTGGGCGGAGACACACTTGAGGTCCATCCGGGCCTCCCACATTTCAGGGAAGGCGAACATTCAGGCGGACCTTCTCAGCCGGGCATCGGTGGACCACAGGGAGTGGCACCTCTACCCCTCCCTCTTCCAGGAGATCACCCTTTGCTTTGGACACCCAGTAGTCGATCTTTTTGCCTCCCTGACCAACCATCAGACGTCGAGATTCTTCTTGAGGTTCCTGATGATGGGAGTGGAGGGCGTGGATGCTCTGCGCAGCCTTTGGCCTCCGGGCTTACTTTATGCCTTCCCGCCACTTCACATGATTTCCAGGGTTGTTCGGAAGATGCTGGAACAAATGGCAGAACTCATCCTGATCACTCCTTATTGGCCGTGTCAACCCTGGTTCATGGACTGATGGCCTTGTCAGTGGCCCCTCCGTGGAGGCTTCCCCTGGTCAAGGTGTCTCTCAGCCAGGGGTCATTGGTCCACCCGGACCCCAGGTGGCTCCAACTGACTACCTGGTGCTTGAGCGGCATCTGCTCTGGGGCCGCAACCTCCCCCCGAGGGTCATAGATACACTGCAGGCATCCCACTGTGCATCCACCACCCGCATTTACAACTCTACTTGGAACACCTTCTGCAGCTGGTGTGATAGATGGAACCTTGCTCCCACGGAAGCTTCCACGGTGAATGTCCTCGAGTTCCTGTAGGACGGTTTCGAGGCGGGACTGTCGCCTAACACACTACGGAGACAGGTAACTGCTCTTTCTTCTATCTTGTCCTGCGGGGCCATGGGCTCCCTTTCCAGGCTTCCCCTGATTAGGCAGTTTCTTAGAGGGGCTACGAACCTCTGCCCTCCCGTGCTTCACCAATACCCAACTTGGGACCTTCCTAAAGTCCTCAATGTGCTCACCTGGGGTCCCTTTGAGCCTTTGCAGGAGATAAGCCTTTGCTTCCTATCCTACAAGGTGGCCTATTTGGTTGCTATTACCTCAGCCCACCGGGTTTCAGAGCTGGAAGGCCTCTTCACGAGGGACGACCTGTGCATCTTCCATGCTGATAGGGTTGTCCTTTGACTACACCCCACCTTTGTCCACCTTTAATTAATTCACCTTTCCATAGGACCCAGGAATTGGTGTTGCCTAATTTTTGCCCTCAGCCTTCCCATCGCTTAGAGCACATCTGGCACAACTTGGACGTTCGTCGGGCTTTCCATATCTATCTTAAATGGACATCCTCCATTCGGAGGTCGGAGAGTCTCTTCGTGTCCTTCCAACCGGCATCCCTGGGCCATAAGGTTACTTCTTCCACCATTGGGCGCTGGCTTCGGGCAACTATTGCCCGAACTACGATTCCCTGGCCTTGCCAGCCCCTCGATGCATTACAGCTCATTCGACTCGCAGTGCTGCAACTTCAGCGGCATGGTCCACTCAGGCCTCCTTAGATGAAGTGTGCAGGGCAGCCACCTGGTCCACTCCTTCCCCATTCATCTGCCACTATAAGTTGGACGCCTATGCCTCGGACCCAGCTTTCAGCCGCAGGGTTTTGCAACAGGTACACATGGGGTCGGCGGCTCAGGACTGGACAGGTCCCACCCATTAGGTTTCCTGCTTTGGCATGTCCCATTCCTAACTGCTGGCCCACATGCTCAGAAAGAAAGGGCATTGCCTTACCTGAATGCCCGTTCTGCTGAGCTCGGGGGGCCAGCAGTCAGCCCCACCTTGGAGTTTTCCGGTCCTCGCCGGGTGTGTGTGTACTAATCTTATCTTTTCAGCTCAGCATGCCAGTCTGCCACATCTCCCTTGTCAGAAAGCTGGGAAGCAAGAGGAAGAGGAGGAGCTTAACATCTTGCAGACTCAGTCCTAGGACAGATGATGGAGCTAATCCATTCCTGACTGTTGGCCCCCCGAGCTCAGCAGAACGGGCATTCAGGTAAGGCAACGCCCTTTCTACTTGAAACTTTTCAGGCAACATGTATATGTTTTCTTTTCCCCCCCCGAAATACAATTTTCCTGGCATACTTCTCCATGTTTTATGTTTTTCTCTTGAGATTTATCTGGCAATATTTACTAGTTACCTAGACTAAGATATATGAGTATTTTAAAGTGGTTGAAATGGGATTGCCCTTTCCAAGGATTGACATAAATTTAAATAATTTATTCAAATGAAATTCAAATAATTGACACAAAACGACTGCAAATTACTTCTTTTTGCAGCAAATTATTATTTATATAACTGATTACAGTTGGAAATTCCTACAGGAGACTATGATGTTCCCCTGATCAAAGGTCCTTGCTAGAAAATAGTTGCATGAATCCCCTACAATATTTGTAGTAGCTAGAAAAAGCATGTTAAATAAGAAAACTTGCACATAAAAGAAACAACTTTTTTTTAAGATGGCAGTTGCATTTTGAGAAAAATAAAATCTTTCTTTTTTTCCCCTACTTGTTTGCAGTTAACATATACCATATTCATTCTTCCCAATTATTTTTCTCCTTATAAAATGCTTCCTTATCTGCCCTGTCAATCCATTAAATGAAACTCAGATTTCTGTCCTAATGTTAAGTCCTATTCAATAATTCTAATACTTGTAATTAAGCTATACCTTATCACTTAAAGGTTTGGGACTTATTCTGAAAGATATGGGACAAAGTTACTGTAACGAATATAATTTTGTACTCCGAATATTGTTGAGAAAGATTCACAAAGTTGTAAAATGTAAATGCCTAGGAATTATTCTTCAGCTACTTGCTCCTTTCTTTATTTTATTTTTATTTTATTTTATATCAAATTTATATACCGCCCTTCTCCCTGAGGACTCAGGACGGTGTACAGCCAAAGTAAAAACATAAACTACAAACATTAAAATACAATTAAAAAGATATATATATATATATATATATATTTGGCCCCATAATTAAAAGCAATGACAAAACAATTAAAAACATTTTTAAAAAGTGTTAGGCCAGCCCGGCTCGCTGAAAAAAGAAAGTTTTAAGGGCACGGCGGAAGGCACCGAGGTCTTGGATTCTCCTTATCTCTGGGGGCAGCTGGTTCCAGAGGGTAGGTGCCCCCACAGAGAAGGCCCTTCCCCTGGGGGTCACCAGCCTACATTGTTTGGCTGACAGATTACATGATGGTATTCCATATACTTCCTTTTCTTGAATTATAAATGCCACCTACACAAATACCTATAATCTGTGATGGTAAGTGTGTGGAAAAGTGGAATCTTGTGAATGAACTGATTTAGTAGGGCTGTGATTACTTGATGTACTTTTGAAGAAGCGTTCATTCTCTGCACTGTGTTTGACTATGTTGCCACATAAACTACAAAAGATCTTATCTCCACGAAGAATGCAAAACAAAGGACTATAAGCCATTTGCTGTGAATTTTATATTTGTTTATTTCAACAGATCGATGGTTACAGGAATAATCCACATAATTGGTATGATTTCTAAGACTGGGTTTCAAAAAGAGGAAATAAAATCCCTTGTTTTTATCTGCATGTGATTCTGAGTTTTCACTAGCCACTGATAGAATAATTAAATGTTTATACCATGTTTATTTTTTCTGTTTTTAGGGACCAGTAATTTATGCACAATTAGATCACTCTGGAGGACATTACAGCGACAGAATCAACAAATCAGAGTCTGTGGTCTATGCTGATATTCGGAAAAATTGAGGAGATTACAACCTATCCGAAGCTTAACAAAAGTTCAAACTGGAATCGCTTGAAGAAAATTGACCCAGAGAACTCATATGTGGCCTTTGATGCCTAGGCTAAGACCAATGCATGTGCATACAGAGAGAAAGAGATTATATATGAACTGTGTGTAAATAGTCTATTTAATCATACAGAAATGAGAACAATGTTGCATGTTAAAATATGATGATAATTCTGCTTATAAATGGCCAATAGTTCATTATATATTTAGGAAAAGGGGAAAAAACAAACATTCATGTTACACCTTTAGACAATTTGTCAATTGTTATATGGAAAAACTGGAAATACTTGGATATTCTAATGGAATTGGTACTTTTTATGTTACTTTTGAAATGGACACAAGAACTACTTCTGCATGATTTCTCTTAATTAATATTTTTGCATTTTTTTACAGATCTAATTTTTCATAGAACGTATGTCTTCTTCCACTCTAATGTCCCCCTTTACCAGGAGAAGTAATCTTTACCTGCTTTAGTTTCCAACATAATGGAAGGCAAATTGTTCTCTTCAAGGAATTTACAGGCAGTCTCTCATAAACAAACTTTGAGACAGATAAAAGTTTTAATCAAGTAATTTTTATAGTGCAACTCTCAGCCTTCCTGGACAAAACGAAGTCAGCAGACACAAAGCACACCAAAAAGGAGTAACTCAGGGTTGCAACGCTGGTTTAATGCTGTCGTTAGCTCCGAGGAAACGGTGAGTTCGCAACGGTTCAGAGTTGGTGCTATGAGCATTTGCCTTGTAGCGCTTTTATCATGCCGCCTCACCCAGCCGCCACGCCTCCGTAGGCCGCCTGGGCTTCCATCAGCTGTGTAGCGCCTCCCCTGTGCCGCCCCTTTGCCATGTCAGCGGAGCAGTGATGTCAGGGCCGCTTCTTCCATTCGCCTATGACGCTTCCGTCGAATGTCCGGCTGTCTGTCTGCCGCGGAACACCCTTCAATGCCTCGATCGTCTGCCGTGTTGGCCAGCAGCAACAGCAATCCCCATCCCCCATCACCGACGCACTCTGTGTCCCCGCGCTCGACCGCCTACACCCGGTACTACCACCACCAACCCCGTGAACAGACGCGCCTCTCAGGATAGCAGGTCGCTCTGCTCTTTCCACCGCTCTTCCTTCCCATCCCTGTGTTGTCAAACGATGTGACGAGGTGGCTCCCCTTCACCAAGGGTCCTTCTGTGAGATATAAAGTAGACAAGTCAACAGCGGCCCCTGGTTTCAGTGGGTTCTTTCTATGGAACCGTCTGAGAAGCCGGTTTGCGTTAACGTCCTCCACGGGCACCCAAGAAGCCTCTTCATATGGGTACCCTTTCCATCTAACTAGATATCTCAACTTGCCTCTGTGGACTCATCAGAATTGCGTTCTTGCCTCCTCCAATATGTGCCGCCATGTAAGGAGTGCCCATTGAACAGTGAATGCCTCCTTTTCCCATATGGCCCATCTCCTCTCAGTAGGGATAAATTTTTTAGAGGTATATGCACATGGTTGTAATTGGCCTTGTTCGTTGGATTGCAGTAGCACAGCCCCAATGGCCACATCACTCACATCTGCTTGCATTACAAATGGCTTCTGTTGGTTAGGGTATTGGAGTATGGGAGCCCAGGCAAACTGGGCTTTCAACTCTTCGAAGGCCTTCTGACAATCAGAGGTCCATATTATACGTTGCCCTGGCCTTGCTTTTTCGTTACTCCCTCGTGTGCGTAGGAGATTCGTAAGGGGTAATGCTATAAGGGCAAATGCTGGGATAAACTGCCTATAAAAGTTAGCAAATCCAAGGAAGCTCTGCAATTGCTTCCTCGTCCCCGGGGCTTGCCACTCCAATATGGTGGTGACTTTATTGGGATCCATTCCCAATCCTTTTTCAGATATCCTATATCAGAGATAATCCAGTTCAGTGCGGTGGAATTCGCATTTTGACACTTTAATAAATAACTTGGCCTCTAGCAGTTTCTCTAACACCCGGCATACCAGTTGTGTATGTTCTTCCATAGTGTTCATATAAATGAGTATATCATCGAGATACACCAACACTCCCCAATACAAATATTCATGCAGGACCTCATTAATTAATTGCATAAATACCACTGGTGCACCCTGCAAACCGAATGGCATGACCTAGAATTTATAACTGCCGAGCGGATAATTAAAAATGGTTTTCCACTGTAATATGCCTCCCAATGCTTACTGCATTCAGGCCACGAAAATCAACACAGAGACGGAGACCTCCATCCTTCTCCCGAAAAAGGACCAGAGCAGCCATATGCGATCGACTAGGTTTAATAAACCCTCTGGCCAGGTTCCTATCTATATATTTACGTAGTTCCTCTAATTCTTTCGGGGTTATCGAATACATACGGGGCTTCGGTAACTTAGCCCCAGATATCAGCTCTATGGCACAGTCTGTTACTCGATGTAGTGGTAGTGAATCACATTCCACCTCACTAAACACGTCCGCCAAATCCGCGTATATATCTGGGACCTCCAGCACTAGAGGCTTACTATCCATTAAAGAGTTTGTTGACCAGCCATCTTCTGCTCGTCCACACGGTTCTTTCGTAACTGGTTCAGGACTGAGCTCAATGTGTAGTTTCCTGTAACCCCACTCCCACCATATCGTGGGTTTCCATTTATCCAACCAGGCCAATCCTAGGATGATGGGTTCTATCATCACATCCACCACCACAAACCGGAGAAACTCCCAGTGTTCTCCTATTTTCAACCATATCAGTTCCGTAACATGGGTAGCCGGTATTCCACCCAATATTGACCCGTCCATTTGTTCAAATCTAATGGGGTCCTTTAGTCTGACCAGGCTTAAGCCCAATTCGACTGCCAGGGACTTCCTCATCAGGCACCAGGTACATCCGGAATTAATCAGTGCTCCCTGTCGTACTGCTGTGGCGTTGGGTATGGCCTGAAGGGTGACCGGAATTACAAAGGGGCGTATAGGAGCACTTACCATCGGGTCGTTGATGTCCTCATCGCTGTTTCCCACCACCACGGGGAGATCCCCAGGTCCCGCTGTACCCCCGGCCTCCTTGGCTGGTGTTCCGTTGTCTGAGTGCAATGCTTGTGACACAACTCTAGAATGCTCCGGGGTTGTTCGCGCCCGCTCTTGGCTCTTCCTGCCAGTCTCTGGAGTCGGACCTGTCGGTGGTTGTGTTGGAGGTAGGGGGCAGTCCAAGGCTCTATGGCCGACTTGATTGCACCTGAAACACCGGAATGGTGGTCTCTGGGTGGTGTCCAAAGTCCCAGTAGTTGCAATCGATCTCCCTGAGTCTCTTGTTGATGGGGGTCTGTCTGGAGCACGTCTCATCTGGGTTGGTCCTGCTACACCTCTGAAACGGAATTCTTTCAGGCCGACATCCAGGTCTATGGCTGCCCTAAACCACTCAGTAAGGCGGGGTGGCAGACTTCTATAAATGCATGCTTGTCTCAAATCACGGTCCAAGCCTATGTGAAACTGGTGTACAAGCATGCTTTCAGCCCATGCCCGCAATCTCCCTGCTATTTTCTGGAACTCCTTTGGCAGGTCTTCCTCTCTGTTTAAGAGACACCAGCTCTCCCTCAGCCAGTTGCGTTCTGGACTCATCCTCAAAGAGAGCCCTAAGGCTCTCCAGAAACATGCCGACATCAGTCAATTCCCGAGCATGGTCACTATAGAGGTCGTCTACCCAGTCTGCAGCTTCCCCCATCAGTACAGTCATGATAGCGACCACCATAGCCCATTGGGACGGGTAGAACCATCCATACAGATCCATGTAACTAATGACCTGGCTCAAGAAGATAGCCACCCCGTCCGGACTCCCATCAAAAGTCGCTTGTAATGGTGGTGGTCCCCAAATCGTCTGGGGAGGCCATACTCCGGGGCCCCACACCGGGCTCTACCTGGCAAACCTGTGGTACGTAACACGGGCCCCAGGGGTTCCATGGGTATCAAAATGATGCCCTGGGCCGGTGTGTCCGTCCCATGAACCCTGAGTGGGAGCAGTACAGAGTCCCCGTTCAGCAGGCCCTAACCCATCCTCCAGAGATGGAATGTGAGTGCCGGTGGAGGGAAGTTCCGCCTTCCTGGGTCTGCCGAGGGTAGGCTCTAAGTGTAACTTGGGGCTGGCTAAGCGAAACCGGGTGTCTGTCCCAGACGGTCCTGGCCAGGTAGAAGCTGGCTCCCCCCCTGTCGCCCACGGCTGCCATGAAGGCACATCTCTGAAACTGGCCTCCCCGAACCTTTCTCTCAATATATCCAGGGTGGTGGGTCCTGGCCCTGTTGAGCAACTCCACTCTCCATCTTCCTCATCTTCAACCCACCTCCTCTCCCTCCACCTTTGGAAACGCTCTCCTGAGGGACACAAAGCACACCGAAACGAGTAACTCAAGAGTTGCAATGCTGGTTTAATGCTGTCATTAGCTCCGAGGAAACGGTGAGTTCGCAATGGTTCAAAGTTGGCACTATGAGCGTTTGCCTCGTAGTGCTTTTATTATGCCGCCCCACCCAGCTGCCGCGCCTCTGTCGGCTGCCCTGGGCTTCCATCAGCTGTGTATCGTCTCCCTTGCGCCACCCCTTTGCCGCGTCAGCGGAGCAGCGACGTCTGGGCCGCTTCTTCCATTTGCCTCCGTCGAATGTCCGGCTGGCCGTCTGCCGCGGAATGCCCTTCAATGCCTCGATCATCCGCCGCATTGGCCAGCAGCAACAGCAATCCCCGTCACCCATGTCACCGATGCACTCCATGTCCCCGGGCCTTACTGCCTACACCGGTGCTACTACTACCAACCCCATGAACAGACGTGCCGCTCAGGATAGCAGGTCGCTCTGCTCTTTCCACCGCTCTTCCTTCCCATCCCTGTGTTGTCGAGCGATGTGACGGGCTCGACAGCAACAGTAACAAATGTCTTGAAGTGTTTTTCTGGCTCTTTTCTGGTTTCAGCAACAAAGACGAAACACTGTTACCTCTTTGAGCAAAATAGGGTGCTAATTTTGATGTGCCTTTCTATAATCTATAAATCTCTCTATAGTGTACTTCTAAGAGTTACAAAAGGCTGGTTGATGTTGCAGTTGCAAAAACAAATGGTACAGTTTAATCTTTTATGGCATTTCATGGAAGATATACGTATGTTAGGACAGTTTTACTGCCATTAGTTCTTAAATCTCATTCAAATTTACTTTGAAACTTAAATAGCTGTATGCTTCTTTACTGTGGAAGAAGTCTGTTCCACTCCTTTTATCTTTATGATGTCATTCCTATCAACTCTGAATCTGCTCTCCATCCTTCTCTCTACCTCAGTGTTTCAGGTACACTGGTGCTATTATTGCTTTTTTCTGAAGTACTTTACATGTCTACAATATCTGCTCATATGTTTGTTCAGCTTTATACATGAAAAATAAGTTTAAGTATTCTTTTAAAAAATGGAGCTTTTTCATTGAATCAAGGGCTGGCAAATATTAAATTGCTAGTCTGTGCAGCACACAAGAAGTGTTTTCTATCTTTAACCAGTGCAGTTAGCTCTCCATATTTGTGGAGGTTATGTGTGAACATTTCATGCAAAACTTTAAATTGTCTGAAAATTTGTCCAAATATCCCTAGATTTAAACACTTGAGCAGCTATTTAGAATTAACCAAAAGATATTTAAATCTGTTTTAAATGTCTTAAGTGTGATTTAGAATAATGAGTAACATTTTTGAGCCATATTTATGGAAACACTGTATCAAAATTATATTACATACTTTAATTAAGAACAAGGCATTCATCAGGGTATTCACCACGGAATTCGTTATTCCTCAGTAATGGAGCCTCAGTGAGTGGACAAGAAACAGTTGGCTGATGCTGAGATTTCTGTTTTACGGGGGGAATGAGGAGGTTTAGATGTTAATGTAGAAGTTGTCTTTTCAGGAATATTGTAATGAGAAGCTTTGCTTCTTTTGTTTGAACTCATTGAACTTTGCTGTGAATGGTGCTAAAATATTCCTTGATCTTCATTACATAAACCATATTGTCATTATATTTTTAGAAGTCCAAAGACCTCAGATTTATCATGATACTGTTGTTTACTGTCAGTTAAATTTCTATGTTCATATCCCCTACAAAAAAATTACATTTGAAGATGAAGAAATCTAATTTTTGAACAAAAAGTTGAATCCTAAACAATACTTCAGGTGAACAAACTGAATAATTAAATTCGAATTTATTCAGAAAAAATCATAAAAGGTAAAATCAATCCCAATTGTTAACATAAAATTCAATGGCATCTTTGTTTCTTTCATCAGGCATTTAGACTTGTCCTGATGCATCATTTTTTCAAGTAATTATACTCTGTCTTGTAACTAGCTCAATTTACACTACAGTTTCCTTTCTCTTAGTATATTTTGGTAGAAGTAGTAATTCAGTCATCAATATACAAGCCTGAAACCCAAGTCTTAATAGATTACAAAATCATGTAACTGTCCAAAACACTTAATTGTTTCTATTTGTGAATGCTGAGAGTTGCACTTTTCATGTATTGAATTCAGATTCCAAACTAAGGTACAAAAATCTCTCAACTTATGTATGAGCAGTGTTTTTGTGGTGCTGTACTTTTCTATAAAAGACAAATGACTTCTGGTTGTGAAAGTTAACTTCCCAAACCTTAGATGTTCTAAGATTTCCTGTCACTAGGTAAATCCATGCCATGCAACACTGAGCCCTTTTTTACCTTGTTTCTGCACTTTTTAAAAACTGGAATTTTTTTATTGTACAAGTCTTCTTTCTTCTCCATATTCTCATAAGCAGCTTTATATTGTACTCTTGTGAATATTTTAATAAACTTTTTTCATTAGTGGTATGTTGTAAGTCTCAATTTGTCAATCTATGATAGACAATGGAATAATTTGTACTTTATAAATAGTCAGAATTCAAGTGGCTGGATTCATATCATATAAAGTCAGACTAGGTTTTATTTTATTTGTTTTGGCTTAACTCGGTGGGTTTACATGACATATAACACTGAGCAAACTGGAGCAACACAAGTAGTGCACCCAAATGGAGTGTGGAGCGGAGAGGTAGAAATGAGTATCCTCATTATCCTCATAAAATGAGTTTTATTTGAAACAGAAAAGCATGGTGCAGAGACTGTTACAACATACATTCCCTACAAGAAAGAAACATGTTTTCATTTTATGGTACTGGGAATTATAGATATACAGCATCTAAAGATGCATATTTCCTATCTTTACATTGTTGAACTCACACTGCTGGGCTCTAGTGTTATTCATTTCCCCCCTGAATAAAAGGGAACTCAGATAGTAATTCTTAAAAAATCGGTAAGCAACAACCTATTTATAGAAACCTCCCCTGTATCTATGAAGTCTCTAGAGCATTAAATATCCATACATCCATACAATCAGGCAAGAGCAGTATTGTTATATACAATTGCTTTATTTTGAAGTGCTGCTATCTATCCAAGAAAGGTGAAGAAAAGGAAAAAGATTCCAGTGATATTACCAGGTAAGCAGGAAAGCTTGGAAATCATAATAAGTTATCCCAGAAATAAATCTGTTTAGCCATGATGAGAATCAGCAGCAAGACGACTGGAGCAAAGATATGCAATTTCACACACAAGAAGGAATAGCACAAGGCCTAGAATGAGCAAAAACATGGGCCAGGGAGCTAATGGGTAAAGAAAGTAAGGAAAAGAAATGTAAGAGAAGATGGAGGGTCCTGAGAGAGGAACATGGGCTAATGATGTGGAGTGAGAGAGATCTTAGAATCTCAGATCTCATATTTTTTATTTAAAGAACTTAACTGGCTGCCTATCTTGCATAGTAATCCTAGATGGCTGATAGCAAAACCAATAAAAATAAAATCCCACCGAGGCACTATAGTAATCCATGCTACTAATCCTGTGACATTACCCCATCCTACCCTAATGCTTAACGGAAGAATCAGGTCTTCAAGGCCTTAAGAAGGGTTAAAAGGGTACACTCCCTCATCTCAGGTGAGAGGTTGCTTCAAAGAACAGGGGCAGCTATGTTGAAAGCATGCTCCCAGGACCTGACTAGGTGTTGTGGGAAGGCACCTAAAGTGACCCCCCACCCTATCTCACCTGATGGGATGGACCGATATTCTAAGGGAGAGGCAGTTGGGCAAACAATCTGGCCATGGGTCATATAGGGCTTTAAAAGTGATAACTAGTACCTTCAATTGTACTTGGAAAACAATTGGAAACCAATGCAGCTTCTGCAACAGTGATAGAACACAACGACGTGTGGGACACTCAGAAGTACGTCATCACATTTTAGCTCTGTTGCAACTTCTGGATGGTCTTCAAGGACAGACTAATGTAGGATATATTGCAGTAATTGAATATATGCCTTGCATATAGGTATAAAAGTAAGCCACTTGAAAATAACTCAGCAAATACGAAATGCTTCATTTTCTGTGTACATGTTCACTTGTTATATCTACCAATATTATTTCCTACGTCTGTCTTTGGGTCTATGAAGTTCAGGAACATGCTGAAAAAGTAACATTTCTCTAGCTATGTAAAAACAAAATATAATATAAATCCCAGTCTACAACAGGCATTTTGCACATGTATCCCAAAATATTTTTTATATGAGCCTATGATTCTGACAAATTTTCATATTTTGAAAAAGTTAGCATTTCTAAAATATAGCAAAATATATGAATTCGTTCCTACCCTCTGCCCAGATTTACAGTAGTTTTGTGCTGTTTGGGCCATTGGATCTATAGCTATTAAGACTGTAGCAATGTTACTGTGAAGAAGAATATATATTTGGCATCTATGCACCTCCTGAAACCTAATATGTCTTTTTCTGATTGTGAAGTGGCAATTCCATGAGCCTGGAAAAGATTATATTTAAGTTGCTAGTGAAAGATATGGTGTGAGAACCCGAGTCCCCTAAATCACCTTTTCCCCTTCAAATTCAGGTTTCTGAGCAGTTGGAAAAGTCATCTTGCTTCTGTCCTTAAAAATACTTGCACCAGTTGCATTTGGGTTTAAGAATAGACTAGGAGCTTATTAAAGAGTTTATTTAAATGCAAAGAGGCTGCTTTCTAACTTTATAGAAAAACATGCTCTACCACTTTTAGTAAAAATTCACACTGGGCAATTGAACAGGATTAAAAGTACTGTAGGTCCTTTAGGAAGTAGTTTACATTGAGATTAGAAGAAATTAACTAGAATTTCTACTGTTGCTTTTCCAGTTCCTTGGCTTTTAACTCTTGGTTATACCTGTCAGAAAAAGAGAATACAAATTATTTACTATTGCCAATATATTTTGAAGAAGAAAAAAACACTGCATTAAATTAGAAATTATATTTTTATTTGCTATATTGTTTTTCTGTCAGCTCTTTAAAAACATGTTTGATATACAATAAGAGATATAACTAAACTGCATTGATTTTAATTTGCTTGTAATTTAATTCAAAAAACAGGTTTTATTATATATTCTGTTTAAAGAAGGCTATCAGATATGGACTGCAAAAATCTGGACAACCATTAGATGGCAAACAATGGAAAACATTTGTATCTTTGCTGGATCTGGGTTTTGCAACTCAGATCTGGTAGACCCTATTTTAAATCAAAAATAGCTGGCAAAGTTTATTTGTGCACATTCATGTTTCTTTCTAGAAGCATTACTTGTTGGGAAAGTTCTGCTTGATGTTATATCAATTCAAAAATATCAATCTAGAATTATATCACTTAAGCTTGCTATTAATATGTATTTTCAATCAGTAGAAACTGATTTACAGTTTCTGTAAATCAGTAGTGCAGTACTTTTAGCAAGATGAAACCTCAAAACCTTTCCACTGCATTCTACTGAGATATATTTTTGACATCCCAATATCATCTATAGCAGTGATGACTAACCTTTTTGCCATCGCGTGCCAGAAGCAGGGGGGTGGTGGTTTACATGCGTGCATGCCCACATCCATAATTCTATGCACCCCGCCCCTGCGCATGCGACCCTCCCCACACTCTCCCTACTCCTGGCACGTGATGGCCTGGTAGGTCTGTTTTTCTCTCTCACCAGGCTCCAGAGCCTTTCTAAGAGTCTGGAGAGGGCAACCCCCCCCCCAAGAGGCCCTCCGGAGGCCAAAAACAGCCTGTTTGCCAACTTCCAGTCCCACCGTTTCTGGGCTCCAGAGGGCCTACGGGGAGTGGGGGAAAGCCGTTTTCACCCTCCCAGACTCCTAGAAAGGCTCTGGAGCCTGGGGAAAGAGAAAAACAGGCCTTCCCCACCCCCCACGCCCTCTGGAGGCAGGAAACAGCCTGTTTCTGGGCACACGCATGCACGCCGGAGCTAAGCTCGCGTGCCCACCAATATGGCTACACGTGTCACCTGTGGCACACGTGCCATAGGTTCGGCTTCACAGGTCTACAGCCTTGGAATTTCCTGAAAGTTGCTTATCCAGATAAAAAACTGGTTTAGTCCTATTTAGCTTTTTCAAGATCTGTCAAAATTTCCTAGCTATTGCCACCTGCTCTAATAATACTGTTACTAAACAGAAGATGAGTAACACATACTGTGTGGATTGCATAAAAAGTAGAAAAACCAGAGCAACATTTTCCCAAGGACTTTTATAAGATAGGCAATGTTCAAAGCAAAGGTCAGCAAGATAGCTGCTACCAGGTCATCAATTTGCATTATACAAGGGAAACAATGGGTTTGAATAAATCTAAATAACTGAAATATTATCTAATGGCAGTCTAATAAAAATTGCTTTTATTAAATGAAAACTGTTATAGCTTTCAAAGACTGGCCTGCTAAAGAACCAACTAATCCTATCCTACAGATATAGCTACTACCATAGGGAACAGAACAGATGAGCTGAACTAAGGAGAACCAAAAACTTCACTATCAGCTAATAAGGCATCTAATGCTTCTGTCTCGTTGGACAATTTTTCTTTAAAAAAATCAAGAATTATTTTTTACATATTTCTAACACTGACCAACTCCAAGTCCCTATAACGATAGTTGGGAATAGGGTCAGACACCAACATGAAAAAAAATGGTTGGGAGGGCTACCATTTCTTTTTTTTTTTTTTCTGGTCCTATCATAGTGTCTTTCCTATTTTTAAATACGTTGGAAGTACAACTTTCAGAATTCAATAATAGAACGCAACATTGGCAAACATTCTTCCTAATTACCTACCTCCATATGCGGTACAGCTGAGAGCCACCAGCACAGCCAACAAAGAAATTAACAGTAAACAGGCCCCAGTTTTTAGGAATAATTACTAGAGAATACCTTGACCAGATAAGGCCTGTTGAATTAGAAAACAAAATACAGATCTATTACCAATTTAAAATAATGGTTGCATTCTCAAAATTTATCAAAACCTATAAGGAAAACCTCATAGTTTCTCCCTTTCAGTCTACTCTCTCACCAAGTTTATTTAGTAATTATAGGATTGCTACCATTTCCCTTACAGCTGAATGAAAGCTTACAGCATCTAGACCAGGGGTGTCAAAATCGCGGCCCAGGGGCTGGATGCGTCATACGCTGGCCACGCCTACCCCCAGTTTAGGAAAAAGGGAAAAGTCACAATACGTCATGTGATGACAACGTGATGCCACGAGTTTGACACCCCTGATCTAGAACTACTATCTTAATCTAAAACCCAGAAGATCTATAGATTTACAAGTCTAGTACAAGAAAAATATATGCTTGAATGGCAGATTAAAAATGTTATTGAACAGTTCTGTTATCCAGCAATGAACCTGCAATAAAGTACTATATACAGTTTTGGCTCTCGTTTTTACTATCATGAAATGAAACAGGAACTAATGTTTAAAACTTGCAACCTGTAACACTTTTAACACTTATTTGACAAAATAACTCTGCTGTTTGAGGAAGATAATCTGAAACTTTAAAACTAAGCAAAAGATAAAAAATCAGGTATGTAAACCAATAAGATACACTTTTACAGCAATGAACAGATTGCAGTCACTTTAATTTTTAGAATAGAATTGAATTTAGCAATATTCCTTACATCTCTGCTGAAAGTCAATAATTTATATACAGGTAAAATCTCATTTACAGGCTGTTCAATTTTACAAGGATCATAAAAAATAATTTGGGACCAAGGTGCGCATTTACGACCTTTAGAGTTTTTCTCAGTCACAGGACTACCATTACAGCCAGTATCTGTTGTCTTGTGCCTGACCCATTTTCCCTTGTCTTTCCTTCCTTATAGACAGAAAAATTGGAAAAGATTACAAGAAATAAAACACACAGACAGACACACAATAAAGTGGCTGTTTGCTCAGAGCTGCAGGCACTAGGGCATTCCATTCAATGTGTATTCCCCATGTGTATCTGTTTACTTTCTTTTATGCATTCATTCCCAATGAATATAAATATAAACATTAATTCCCTTCTTGCTAATTATTCCAGCACTGGGTAAGCATTCCAAATGGCAGGGTAGTTGGGAAAAAGGAAAGATAAAGTAAAATCATAGGCACAATTGCCATTATTTGATTTCTTCTTTAGGGTCTTCATCATTTTAGCAACCAAGCTGCCAGTTCCAATTGTGGTTGCTAAACAAGGACTATGTATGCAACCTAAGCAAAATCTCTAGACTAATGTGCTTTTGGTTCAAATATACCTATTTTTAGGTGTTCCAGTTAGACAGTCAGGCAAAGTTAATAATTGCATAAAAATTTATAAAATTTTATATATATATATATATTTCAAGTATATGGCTTGAAAACCTTTCATAAAATAAAATGTTAGTTTAGCTTTGTCTCGGTATTAAAACAGAACTGATGATTTAACCTTTTTCCCCCCTATACTAGATAATTAAAAGAAAATACATACATACCTGTAGCCATTAGGACGCAAGACTGTGAAGTGCTGAGTTTTTCAGCAGGCCTAGCCATATCAGCCATTCCAGCACATACCAAACCCTGCAATAAGAAAGCACTAGCTTAATTTAATGTGTCAGTAATACATTTTTTATTAATACCAAAGTTCTACAGTCTATACCAGCAGTTCTCAAAATATGATCTAGGGACCTTTCCTTTGTCCTTGAAGTCAAATAAATATTTTTAAATTTCTCTGTTTTAATTTCTAATACAATAAATATTGATATAATTCACATAAACCAAAGCTCTTTGGGTGTCTTCTATCATTTTTAAGAACGTAAAGGGGTCCAGAGACCAAAGTGTTTGAGAACCACTGGTCTATAACATTTAGTTTGAAATCATATATTTCATGCTTGCCATTTAGATAGCTGGAGTTACATGTTCCAATCCATTTTAAGTTTTAAATTGGGTCAAGGACAAAACTAGGAATTGAGTGGTACATGATTCCCTATCAATCCAATGGATTGGCATTAACATGTTTGTATCAAATAAAACCAGGTTGATTTGGAACTCAATTTAATCGATATCCCAACATATATCAGTCATACAAACCAGAGATGCTCTGTCACTTTTGTGATTTCATTTTTCAGCCTACTTCCATGGTCTCATGGAAGGGAGGGAGAGGGAGAAGGGGCATGAAAAATGGGCGGACCTGACTATTGATGGGATATACCTTTCCCAAATTGTCCATGGTGATGCTGACCACAATCATGACATAGTAGATTTTCCCATTCTAATGAGACAGAAACTAGGAAGGGAAGTGACAGCTTCCCAACCACCTTTACATTGGCCAAGAGAACTATAAACAATCAGCTCAGATATTTCAGATTGTGTTCAGCTGGCACATGAAGATTTTATTTACTTGTTTATTATGAAATGTATATGCTACCCATATACACGGGTAGCTACCCAAGAGGCAACTCTAGGCAGCTTAGAACAAGTTGAGGAAATTGTATATAAGATGAGATCACTGGGTCAGACATAGGTTGGTAAAATGAGGACCCAGATTGTTGGGGGCAATATGCTGACTCTGTAAACCGCTTAGAGAGGGGCTGTAAAGGACTGTGAAGCAGTATATAAGTCTAAGTACTATTGCTATTAAAGATGGCACTTAATTTTGTTGTACCATGTACAATGACAATAAACTAAACTAAATTATTATGTTAGATTCTAACTGATCTATAATGCATTCCTTGTTTATTTAAGTCTGGCTACATGACTAAAAAGTATTTTAATATAGACTTTTGAGAAATTACATTGCATCTAAAGTCTGATAGAGATATTGACCAATAATTTTTTTCACCAAGTTCTCAGATGACATTTCACACAATGAGGAAAGAATTTTTTTTTTCAAAGATTGGATTAATATAGTCTTTGGCTATGCAAAAGAAAGGCCTCGTCTACCAGGAGATTCTCCAGGTTTTTTTTAACTACACTTAAAAGTACCGTATTTTCCGGCGTATAAGATGACTTTTTAACACATGAAAATCTTCTCAAAAGTCGGGGGTCGTCTTATATGCCGGGTGTCGTTCTCCTGTAACCAGGCAGACCAGCCCGAAAGGCTCTAACGAGCCTTAAATGGCTCTGGTGATCCCAGCTCTGAGGATCCCAGCTCTGACGATCCCAGCTGAGTTCCCTGCAACTCAGCTGGGATGGCCAGAGCCATGTAAAAGGGAAAAAGTTTTCCCCCTCCAGCTTGCTTACCTCAGCTGCTAGTCGCAACGCTTGCCTTGCTTTGCTTGCCTGAATCTATTCAGGCAAGCAAGCAACTCCCTGCCTGCAATCAAGCAAGGAGGGAGTTGTGGACTTCAACTCCCAGAATTCCTCAGCCAGCAAAGCAAAGCTGGCTGAGGAATTCTGGGAGTTGAAGTCTACAAGTCTTAAAGTTGCCAAGGTTGGAGACCCCTGTTCTATTGGGTAAGTTTTTTTCCCCTTTGGGAGCTTTAAAAAAAATAGTCAATTGGGGTTTTTTTAGTTGTTCTTTTTTAGACCTAGCCATTTAAAGTTTAGGAAGTTTTAAATTTAGCTTTCATATAAAAATAAAATAAAATAAAATAATATTTGTGCAGCTTTCTGAGATTTAGTGTGTTTCTGTAGTGTTTCACTCCAACTACACAAACACACAAAATCTCACAAAGCTGTATGTGGAATTTGGTGTGTGTAAAGTGTGAAAGTTGGTTTTTTGGACTTTTTGTGGCTGTGTGAGGTTCCTGCTTGTTGCAGGGGCCATTTTGGGTCTAGCACAGCTGCTTTTACATTGTGGGTGAGCCAGTTGTGTTGTGTTGTGTGTGTTTAGAGTGTGAAAGTTTTTTGGGGGGGCTTTTTGTGGCTGTGTGAGGTTCCTGCTTGTTACAGGGGCCATTTTGGGTCTAGCACAGCTGCTTTTACATTGTAGGTGAGCCAGTTGATGTTTTTTAATTTTTATTTGGTGTGCATTGGAAGAGGGGCAGTCTTATATGGCGAGTATAGCCCAAACCCTATATTTTAACAGGAAAAGTTGGGGGTCGTCTTATACTCCCAGTCGTCTTATACGCCGGAAAATACGGTATATAACTGGCCTTTAACACAGGAAACACTAGAATTATGTATGTTTTGTATGAATAACTGAATCAACTTACCCATTTCATAACAGGTGCCCAAAAAAACACTGTTTTGGGACCTGCAAGAGAAGATTTTACTTAGTCTCAAAAAATTATTATATTCATTTCAATAAAATATTTTTTGATCTGCAAGCCAAGAGAGAAACAAGTTATGATTAAATTTCTTTGAGTAAAACCTATGTAGTAGTTTAGCATGTCTTGAAATTCATGAAGTATATCCACATTGCAGGAAAAAGGAATTGTGATGATGACAAAAATACATTTTTCCAAAATGAATGAAGAAAATGCAGCTTTTCTTCATTTGTATAAAATGTTTCATGTTTATTTATTTATTTGCAAAATTTATATTGCCGCCTACTCGCTCATGGCAATTCAAGGTGGCTCATAGGAAACAAAAACACAATATAAAAGAAATAAAAATAACAAAATAATAATAAAGTAACCCCACCATCCGGCGACAATACACACTCATACCAGTCATTTAATGTGCTCCATCCTGCTCTGGGTTCCCCAGGCCCATTGGCAGAATCACGTCTTCAGGGCCTTCCAAAAGAGTGTCAGAGTGGGGAGTCAATCTAATTTCCGGAGGGATGATGTTCCAGAGGGAGGAAGCCACCAAAGAGAAGGCCTTTCTTCTAGGACCTGCCAGATGTATCTCCTTAAGTGATGGGACCTGCAATATTCTTTGCCTGTCTGATCTAGTGGGGTTGGGTGGATGTGACTGGCAAGAGACGGTCCCTCAGATAACTTGGTCCCAAGCCATGAAGGGCTTAAAGGTGACAACCAGCACTTTGAATTGCACCCAGAAGCAAATTGGTAACCAATGCACACATTGCATTGCAATGAGGTAACACATATGCACGCGTCTGCACAAAACCATGTGGGCCATTGCATTTTGCACCAACTGGAGCTTCTGGATGCTTTTCAAGGGTAGCTTCATGTAGAACGCATTGCAATAGAAAAGATGGGAGGTGACTAGGGCATGAGTGACCATGAGTATGTATTGTTGGTCCAGGAAAGGGCGTAACTGGTACACAATCTGCAGTTGCGGAAAGGCCCTCCTGGTCACGACTGCCATCTGCTCTTTGAGCAGGAATCGCAATTCCAGGACAACCCCCAGATTATGCACTGGGTCTGTTTGAGGCAGTGCCACCCTATCCAAGACTAAAGGTGGCAATTCTCCATGGACCAAAGAACCCAAACCCACAGCCACTCAGGTCTTGCCAGGGTTGTTTCAACCCATTGGTCTCCATTCAGCCCCTAACAGCCTCCAGGCATTGTGAGAGGGAGATCATGGGATTGCTTAATTCACCAGGGGCTGAGATATACAGCTGAGTATCATCAGCATATTGATAGTGATGGATAATCTCACTCAACGGCTTCAGGTAGATGTTGAATAGGCACAGAGGGAGTATTGAACCCTACGAGATGCCACAAAGCAATGGGCCAGGCCTGGATCTCTCACTTCCTATTAACATCGACTGAGAGCAGCCACAGAGAAAGGAAGTAAACCAGGATAGCAACAGTTTCCTACTCCTAACCCCTGAAATCGCTCCAGAAGGATACCATGGTTGATGGTATTGAAAGCTGCTCAGAGGTCAAGTATAGCAAGGATGGATGCACTACCCCTATCTCGCTCCCGCCAAAGCTCATAAAAAAGTGCAACCAATGCCATTTCTGTCTCATATCCAGGCCTAAATCCTGACTGGTAGGAGTCTAGATAATCTGTTTCATCCAGAAACCTCTGGAGCTGCCACACAACCACCTTCTCAACAACCTTCCCCCAAAAGGGAAGATTGGACACAGGTCAGAAATTATCCAACAGGGTGGAATCCAGCGATGGCTTCTTGAGAAGAGGGCAGACCACAGCCTCTTATGTTAACAGCTATTTCTACCTACATAGAAAAAAATTATTTATGGTAAACTCTTAACAGCAAATTTTTGATTCTAGTAGTCAATAGTATAACAATAAATAAGTGAATGCAAATAAATAAATAACCTCCTGCCTTGATATGATTTGATTAACCTCAAATGTAATCAACTAGTATGTAAGTATGGGACAAAACTATCAAAAGTGCTTTGAGTAATCATAATAAGTGGGACAGAAATAAACAGTAAAAATAAAAATTATAGAAGTAAACTTCAGAGAGTTTAGCAGTTAAAGCATCAGGCTGGAAAACGGGAAACCATGATTTCTAGTCCTGCCTTGGTACAAAGACAGCTGGATGACTTTAGGCCAGCAATTCTCTCTCAGACTTGGGGGTGGATGAGTAGACCTACTTATACAATGGAAATTCCCATTATTTTCCTAATCTTTGCCCAAATGCTATTGGAGTCACTCAAATACTACAACCTCCCAATATTTGATACAGTAAAATATTTAAAATGGATTCATAAAATTGCTTTTTTCCTAGGTCATAGAACTTTATACAGTATTTTATTCTGTTTTCTAACAATAAACCTGGCCAAGCTGCTCTTACATTTTCATTTTCTATTGTTATCCCAGAGATTGTAACTGTAAAATCACTCAGTTTAGGGATCACATAAGTTTATAATATACTTTAAGAGATATAAATTGCTGTTTGTGAAGTGAAATAATCCAGAGTACAATATTGCTCACTAGAAGTAATTTCTCTGAAAACTATCTAAGAACCTTCTAAAATGAATTCAAGGGATGGATAACTTTTTTGTAATAATTGGGTTCCTTTTTTGAAATGTCAGGTGCTGCAAGGGAAACTGCTTTTCATGCTGAAAGTAAGACATTGCATGCAAAGCCTCAGAAGAAAAAGCACCTATTATCTATAAATAAATAATTATGGATGTATAAAATATGTTGGATTATTATACAAAACTGTTCTACAGTATTCCTTTGAACTCTACCAGCAGAAGGTTCAGCATTTTACAGGAGTAATCCCTCCAAAGCAGAAGCAGGTCAAGATGAAACATTAGACTCATTAGAATACTTTATTTGGCCAAGTGTGATTAGACACAAGGAATTTTCCAGTGCAGAAGCTCTCAGTGTACATGCAAGGCAACAGAGTAATAATAATCATAATGATAATACCAAAAAGACAAGGGAGTAAAGAAGGTAAGACAGATAACAATAATGCTACAGCAGTACATGGGGAAATGTACATAGACGTTAAACAGTATTGTAAGAATTAGAGTGATGGCACAAGAAAATAAACTGTCCCTGTCTCTAGTTGTTTTGGCATGCAATGCCTTATAGAGGTGTCCTAAGGGGAAGAGAACAGATCTATTTCAGGGTTGGATCAAACTAAGAATATCTCAAAATCATTTCCAGTTTGGAGGATGTAGTTTCAGGCACAAAAACAAAGCTTTATCTATCTTACCTTTAGCTAGATAAATGCAGTTAATCGCATTTCTGGTGAGCCCTAATGACAAACCAACATTTCTCTAAAAGAGAGAAACCCATTGTGACTGAAATGGGACTTGATTGGGAACTGGGCAGCTGAAATCTCTCTGAAATTAAAGAGACTTTAGATTATCCACATAGCTGTTATTTCACAAGTTATTTTGTAAATCCAACTCCTATTTAGGAATAAGTTTTAAATAGGTTTTTGGAAATAATGTCCATGAATGTCTAAGGACTGAAGGACAATATGAGCAAAACGCATACCTTAGAGCAGGGGTGTCAAACTCAATTTCATAGAGGGCCGTATCAGGGTTGTGTTTGACCTCGGGGGGCCAGGGTGGGCATGGCCAGGGTGGGCGTGGACAGCTCAATGTCACTTGTATCAGGGGCACCTGTGGTGGCCCAAGTGCTCTGCCAGCAAAAACGGGCTCCCGAGTTGCATTTTCTGCTGTGACGGCCGTCTGCAACCCTCTTCCGGTGAAAATGCAGCTCACGAGGGCCTCACATAGCCCTTACGAGCTCCGTTTTCGCTGGCAGAGGCACCATGGGCCAGTCCTTTCCTGTTTCCAGGGCCAGCCCCGCGGGCCACATCTAAGCACCCCGTGGGCTGGACCTGGCCCCTGGGCCTTGAGTTTGACACCCCTGCTTTAGAGTTTTAGACTTCAATCTTTTACATACTTGCTGGATTTGATGTACACTGAAATCCAACTACCAACAGGCATCAGCTGGCCTACCTTTTGACATGGGTAATTTTTTCATGGTGCTTTAAATTCCAGCATTTCAATTCAGCATGGCCAATAGCTATGCTACACCAGGATTTCTGGAGATTGTTACTCAATTTATTTGGAAAGCACTAAGTTCAGTAATGTTATACGGCATGCATTGCATCTCTGAGTAGTGTTTTTTTTAAAAAAAAAACTCTACTTTTCTGTTATTTTACAGATGTTCTAGACATGTAATATTTCACACCATTCTAGGGAAGTATGATAACCACTTTACAAATTAAAGTTAATACTTTGAAGTACTCAGTTCTAATTAAGTCTTTCAGAAAACTATTGCAATCTAGTGGTGTGTATGTATGTATTTTTTATATTAACTAGTAGGTGCAGACAAAGAGGATAACAAAGCACTCGAATTAAAGAAATATTCTCAATGAACAACTCATGGCAAACTTGGATATGCCCTTACATAAATAATAATGTTGTGAACATAGATATGATATATAAAGGTTGTGACAATTGTTGTAGAATGAAGTTAAAAAGTTTTAAAGGTTTCCCCTATCCAGTCAAGGGGCAGTGCTCATCTTCGATTCCCAGCCGAGAGCCTGCGCTGTCTGGGAGATAATTCCAACATCGTGGCCAACATGAAAATACAGAACACAGTAATGTTCCTGCCAAAGTAGTACTTATTTATCTACTTGCATTTGCATGCTTTCAAAACAGCAAGATTGGCAGAAGCTGGGGTGAGTAACAGAAGCTCATTCCATCACATGGCACTTGGGTCTCAAACCCGAGCTATCGGCTTTTCAGCTGACAAGCCCAGCATTTAACCGCTGAACCATCATGCTGCACCTAGAATCAAGTTATTTAGGCTAAATACATATTGTTGGATCAGGCAGTTGCATACATCAAGACTTGGTCAGATTTTAAATTTTACTTTTCATTAGAATGCTAAACAACTAATAATATGAGAAGAAAATGTAAAATAATGGTTTAGCCAGGCGAATATGAAACAAAAAGAAATGTGTGTCTGAGTACATGTCCAGGATAGGAATTTGTTTTGAGTACAAATTGCTTCCCACAACTTCTGTTACTCGGTTCTCTTATTTTTTTTCATCATTTCATTTCAGGTTTTTGTTTTGGTAAATCCTTCATTTACTTAAGTTTAGATCAGAATATCTTTGTATATCTACACCTATCTTATGCCAGTCCTGATCCAGGTGATTATGAATGCTATTTTGAAATATAACTAGCAGTTGTTTTATAAGACTCCTTCTTTATAAATACACTTAACTATTACAAGCCACAAATTATTTCCCAGTATGATTAGTTATTTTTGCTGCCTTGTGTTCTAAAGTTTTCTATTAAAAGAAATATTACAATGAATAGAAAACAGCAGCTAATTTCTTTTACTGCCAACACTTCACTTTTCACTGCATGATAATTAACCATCTTAAATAATAGGATTATCTATAGAGTGCAAGGAATTACTAGAATAAGAAATGAAAGTGTTAACTGCAAAGAATATTTCACAAGCCAGAAGTAAAAAGATTTCTCTCCAATACTGGAGGTTATGTTCCAATCTAGGGGAAATGTCATACTGTATCAAATTAGGCCATCAAACTGTTCCAGGTTCACATGGCATGGACTTTGAAAATATGTTTAAAATTGAACAGAAACTGACACTAAAGCTAAGAAACATTAATGCCTAAACATTATCCTGATGTTGTAATGTAGCTCAGCAAAAACGATTCATTGTGTAACTGTTGAGAAAAGCAGTAATTCAGTACAACTACCAGTAATATACTGATTTATATAAATGTATGGTGTAACTAACTACAGTTGGAACATTGAATATATTTGTGCTCATCATAAGTCAAATATAGTAGGATAGAGAACAGCTACTGAAGGAACAACCAAAGTAATCAATTGGTTGAAGAAGAAAAGCTATGAAGTTTGGAAATATGGTTGTTTTTTATGCAGTATGTTTATTTATCACCTCAATCACTGGCATCGGCTTCCCTTTCAAAACCTATTGCTAAGGAAGAAATACAGTAAGGTGTTGGTGTACTCTTGTTCTTTCTGTGAGTTTCCCATAAATACTGTTTGAACCACTGTAAGACAGACTGCTAAATTAAATAAGCACATCTCTCCTTATATTCAAATACAATTCACACTCAAGTGATTGGGAAAGAATCTTGTTAATAATTTATCTCTTTTTACACAGCCCAGCTATTACTAACCTGAAAAAGTATACCAAAGAGATACTGAAGTGAATTTCTTATAAAACAAATAACAGTTTCTTGTTAAAATAATTGTTACATATGCCACATTTCCTTTCTTCCACTGAATAAATCCAAAGGGGTACAAATACAGTTTAATGTGATATCACCAAGAAATGAGGAATCTATGCTTTGTGGTTTATAGAATGCCTATGCAATGCAATAAAATGTCTACAGTCTAAGTACAGACATAAAAAATAACTAATCCCTAACTACAAATAAAGCAATCAGTAACTGATGGCATCAAAATGTCCAAAAGCTCTTTGAAATAACTATTTGTTGTAATTTACTGAAAGTCAATAGTAGGGTCTGACTGAATTTCTGAAGGAAATGGTTCCAAAGGGCAGATAAATATACACACAAACACACACCACCAAAAAACCCACTATCTGCAGGCCTCTGCCATTCTTACCTCATGGAATTGGGGAACTACAAACAGGTTCTTCCAGGACATACAAGTTGGATAAACTGGGTTGGATAAAACTGGTTGCAAAAGGCAGTCCTACAAGTATTCCAGTTTAAGCCATATAGTTTTTCAATTCCAAAACAATAGTTTAACTTCCTCTCAGAACCAATAGGAAGTGAGCACAAGGCCGAAGCACAGGTGTTTGTACTAGCATGTATCTGTTAACAACCATGCAATTGCATTTGAGACCAATTCAAATTTCTTGATACGATAATCTTCAAAGACAACCTCATATGAAACAACTTGAAATGAAACAAATAAATGGTGATGGGGCATGAATAACTCTTACAAGGTCCTCAATAGTCCAGATACCACCAGAACTCTTATACAAAACTGGGATAAGGCATTTTTTAAACTAAAAATACATTTGCTCCTGTTATTGCAGTATGACAGGATTTTAGAACCCCAAGAAATAAAAGTTCTGTCTGCAGCAAGCTGTAATATAACAATAGCTGCATAATAGATGTACTTAGTTGCTACTTTATTATTATTATTATTTATTTATTTATTTATTTATTTATTTAATTTATTTATATACCACCCTACTCCCGAAGGACTCAGGGCGGTGAACAGCCAAACAGTAAAAATACATAGATACAAAATTTAAAAACAAAGTAAAATCAAATTAAGCAATTTGGCCCAAACAGATTAAAACCCCAATCATTTAAAAAACGATTAAAATTTGCATAATTAAAAAGAGGGAAAAGATTAGGCCAGGCCTGCCTGGTGGAATAAAAAGGTATTAAGAGCGCGGTGGAAGGTGCACAGATCTGGGATCCTCCGTATCTCCAGGGGGAGCTCGTTCCAGATAGTAGGTGCCACCACAGAGAAGGCTCTCCCCCTAGGGGCCACCAGTCGACATTGTTTGGCCGACGGCACCTGGAGGAGCCCCTCTCTATGAGAGCATACCGGCCGGTGGGAGGCTATTGGTGGTAGTAGGCGGTCCCGTAGATAACCAGATCCTAAGCCATGGAGCACTCTAAAGGTGGTAACCAAAACCTTGAAGCGCACCCGGAAGACCACCAGGAGCCAGTGCAGCTCGCGCAGGAGAGGTGTTATATGGGAACGCCACGTCGCTCCCATTACCACCCGCGCGGCCGCACTCTGCGCCAGTTGGAGCCTCCGGGTGCTCCTCAAGGGGAGCCCCATGTAGAGAGTGTTACAATAGTCCAGGCGGGAGGTGACGAGGGCATCAGTGACCGTGTGTAGGGAGTCCCGATCCAGAAAGGGACGCAACTGGCGAATCAAGCGAACCTAATGAAAAATCCTCCCGGTCACGGCCATCAAATGCTCTTTTAAAGACAGCTGTGAATCCAGGAGGACGCCCAAGTTGCGAGGCCTCTCTGTGGAGGCCAATGATTCGCCCCCAATAGTCAGTGATGGCGCCAACTCTTCCAACCAGTGCAGCATGATACCATGGTCGATGGTATCAAAAGCCACTGAGAGATCTAACAGGACCAGGACAGAGGAGCACCCCCTGTCCCGAGTCCTCCAGAGATCATCTACCAACGCGACCAATGCCGTTTCCGTGCTATACCCGGGCCTGAAGCCCGACTGGAACGGATCCAGATATGTCGTTTCATCCAGGTGCTGGGGGAACTGTTGCGCAACCACGCTCTCAACAACCTTCGCCACGAAGCGAAGGTTGGAGACCGGACGATAATTAACCAACATTGTCGGGTCCAGGGAAGGCTTCTTGAGGAGAGGCCTCACCACCGCCTCTTTCAAGGTGGCGGGAAAGTCACCCTCACCCAACGAAGCATTTATAATCCCCTGGAGCCAGCCTCGTGTCACCTCCCAGGAAGCTAGCACTAACCAGGAGGGACATGGGTCCAATAAACAAGTGGTCGTGTTCAGTCTGCCCAGAATCCTGTCCACGTCCTCAGGGGTCACAGAATCAAACTCATCCCAGATAACATTCTCAAGACCTGCCCCAGTCCCTCCCCCTGAGACTACCCAGTCGGAGTCCAAATCTTCCTGAATCTGAGTGATTTTGTCATACAGATACTGAACAAAATCCTTGGCTCTACCCTCCAAGGGGTCCTCCTGCGCTTCCTGGTGGAGCAGGGAGCGGGTCACCCTAAACAGGGCGGCCGGGCGGTTATCTGATGATGGAATAAGAGCAGCAAAATAACTACATTTCGCTGCTTTTATCGCCACTAGGTAATTCCTAATATGAGATCTTACCAGTGTCCGGTCCGATTCAGAAAGACTGGCCCTCCAACTACTCTCTAGGCATCTTTTCTGGCGCTTCAACTCCTTCATCTCCTCAGTGAACCAAGGAGCCAAATGAGATCGGCGCCGGGTCAGAGCCCGCAAAGGCACGACCCGATCCAGAGCTCCAGTGGCCGCCCTATCCCAGGCGGCCATCAGGTCTCCAGTCAAGGCGTGTGCCAGAGCCTCAGGAAATGGCCCAAGCTCCATCTGGAACCTGTCAGGTTCCATCAGGCGCCTGGGGCGGAACCATCTTACCGGCTCCGCCTCCCTGCAGCGGGGTCCAGCGGTTCAAAGGTTGGGACGAAGGAGAGAGTGATCTGACCATGACAAGGGCTCGGTAGCTATATCCCCTATCTCAAGGTCACTCAACCACTGTCCAGAGACAAAAACCAGATCCAGCGTGTTTCCTCCCATGTGGGTAGGGCCATGAATTAACTGGGTCAGGTCCATAGCTGTCATGGAAGCCATGAACTCCCAAGCCACCTCAGACGCCTCACCCATGGACGGCAGGTTGAAATCCCCCATGACCATAAGCCTAGGGGTATCAACCGCCACTGCAGTGATGACGTTGAGTGGCTCGGGCAGGGCTGTTGCCACATGGCAGGGAGCCAAGTACGTGATCAGCAAACCCATCTGAACCCCATGGCCCCATCTCACAAGGAGGGATTCACAGTCAGCTGTTTGAGCAACAGTGGCCTCCCTCGGTCTCAGACCTTCTTTAATGATAACCGCTACTTCCCCGCCCCTACCCTGTAACCTCAGCCGAAGGAATGCGCAGAAACCTTTAAATATGGGGTTGAGGATATTTTTTCCCCTTGCAACTTTTATTTGAAAATAATGGGGAACAGCAGCCATTGTCAATTTTTTTTACAAGGCTCTGACACAAGCCATGGGGCAAACACACCAGTCAGCACTTCTGGGCAGGTAAGAACTCGGCAATGATCTTTTCCGGACTAGCAAGTTTCTGTTGCAATTTAACCAATAACATTCCTTCACCAGAAAGTATCTATTTTGAAATAGATACTAACAGTTACACATTTATTTATTATTATAAATTAAATTTGTTTGCCTTCAATCTCACCATGAGGCAACTCTGCAGGTTAATCTTAGAATCTTCATTTTAGGCTAAATATCAGCAATTCAAATCACTATTTTGTAGCACTGCAGCTTATCTATTGTATTATTCCTGTATGACAGTTTGACTTTCCATTTAGCTGCCTTAATTCAGTCTTTCTCTCTTTATTGCTAGCAATAAAGATAACAGACACTATTTCTGAAAGTTCTGTGTCAAGGAGAACAAACAGATGTTACATTTTCTGTAAGCTTTGTCAATTCCTTGATGATTGCATTACTAAAACCAAAGGCGAAGGAGAAGTAGTAGGTGACAAACTTTAAATTATATATGACCCTATAAGATTTAAAATGTATTCGAACTTCAACATCTTTTTGGTAAGGGGGACGGGCTTAATAAAGGATGGGGAAGGAGGTTATAGGTTATTTCCCTTCTGCCACTGAATTGTAGAAAGGACACTGAAATATCCCATTGGATTGTTACCCTCACCCTGTCCAGATATTTTATAGCTTTCTCCAACCTAGTGCCTATCAAATGAATTTGAAGTAAAACTCCTAAAGGTGTTTTTTCCCAAAAGGCAACTGGATTTTCTTGGTTTTTTTATTTGAAAACATTTTGCTTCTCATCCATGAAGTTTTTTCAGTTGTAAGTTCCAACACTGGAAAAAGCACCTTTGGGACAATTATGACCTGAATGACCTAGAATCCCCATAGACATTTACAACTCCTAGAACTTATTTATTCAGTTTATAGGGTGGTTGCTCACATAGCTGGGACCTTCAATGATGTATGGAATTCTAAAACATTCAAACATTCAATAATGTGGGAAGGCCAGTCTAGCTTCTGTAAACTCTGTTCTCCAGAGAAGTGGAGAGATGAATACTTTGCAGAATGTCTTGAAAAAAAATTGCAATGTTCCATCCATTTAACTATTGGTGATGCAGTGACTAAGTGTTCTCTGGTATTCTGCCTTTCAATTTGGAGTTCAAGAAAGCATTGAAATAGGGTTAAAGCACAGTACCTGGTCCAAGGTCACTTAACAAACTTCACAGTAAATTGGGCTTCAACTTTAATTCCTCAGAAACTAGCCAGATATTTGACATTCGGTAACACATCATATGTGGACACTTCATGACCAATACTGCAATAGGAGGGGGCAAAATATATCCAAATGTAATGGAAATAGAGGTTTCTCACGACTACGATGCCATGGCATGTAAAACTGCATATCCTGGAACACTCTTTCTAGACGGCTGTTAAAAAGACAGGCCTTCTTCAAGTGGACGTCTGCAGGACCATTTACTTTTTCTTTTCACATTCACCTTCTCACACCCTTAACACGGATCACCTCCAGCGATTCAAATTGCCGGTCTTTCCCCCATTCTCTCCCCTCCCTCTTTTCTTCCAATACCTGCAGGGTGGTTATACAAAGGGCGCAGCCGGGGCGGCAACATAAGCTCGATCTTGTCTAAGAAACGGTGGTAAGAAGCACGAAACCCAGCCGCGGCAGCCGCCATCCTGCGTGTGCGGTGATAGCGGGAGGCCCGAATTCAGTGACGGCGCCGCTCGACCTGCCGTCCTTCCCTTCCTCCTCCTCCTCCTCCTCCCACGGCCCGAACAGAAGCAAAACCCGCCCCACGGACATAAGCCGGTGGTAGGACGAGCCCCGTTTGCTTCGTTCTGATTTGCTGCTGGAAGGAGAAAGGGGCGTGGCTTAAACAGCTGTCCTTCGTGCTATTGGCCAGCCAGGCTTATTGCCACCACCGGCTTTCTCTCCAGTGCCGATGACAGAAGGAGAGTGTCAATTCTTGTCTGCTTTTTATGACGCTCGTAAAGCGAGCGCGAAGCAATGACGAGGGAAGCAACTATTATTTTCTGTTATGGAACGCTGGCTCCGAAATAATGTTCGAACGACGAACTTGTTTACACACGGTAGCCAGGGCCGAGCCTGCCTTTGCCACCGCCCTTTAACTCGTCCTGACTTGTTTATCCCTTTGAGCCTTCAGTGTGTCGACGACGTGAGGGGAGGAGGACACCTTTAAAGCGGCCGGCGGTTGGCTTGGTCTCAGTCCAGAAAGTCAACGCAAGACACGGCAGCTGCAAATAGTTATTCCTCTACCGCTTTAACTCTCGCGATGTCTCCAGTGAGCCGTTCCCTGTGTCTTGTGGGCGGGGAGGGGGGAGGAGCTACTGTTGCTGTGGCAGCTCTCCGAAGAGGCGATGGTGGGGAGTGGGGGGGGGGGGAGTTGAATGGCAGCGGCGGCAGTGGTTACGCGCGCGCCAGGCGCGCGCACGGTCTCCATGGTGAAGCGGGGGAGGGGTGGCCCTCAGTAAGTGGCAGCGACTGATGTCGCTGGCGCCCGCGGTGGCAGATCCGATCCGCCTGGCCGAGCACGCGGGGCCATGTCCCGGGGGTGCTGCACCCACCTCCTGTGGGATGTGAAGAAACGGAGTTTGGGCCTGGAGGAGCCGGGCCTGCTGCGGAGACGGTATCTAGGTGAGGGAAGAGCGGGGGCAGGAGGGCGGGGTCGGGGGCGCCGGGACGCGGCGGCCCTGTGTAGATCCCCGCGCGCCGAAGCTCGGCTTCGAGCCTTTTGACGGCGAGCCGTCGGGACCGTCGTAGTGGAGCGCCTTTTCTGACCCTCAGCCCTTCTTCCTTAGAGCGGCGCCGTGTAGGTTTGAATGCCGAAGCGGGGAGCAGGCGGTCGGACGCCCAGGGTGGTCGGTAAAAACGGGTAGGAAACCTCGACCGATCTAGCTCTCCCGCGCCCTCCGTGCCCCCTTGCCCTTAGCCAGTTTCCTCGGCCAGTCTTGGGAAAGAAAATCATTCTCTTCCCAGCGCGAAACGTCGAACTTGCGGTTTTTCCCTGCTTGCCTTTTAATATTCCGTTCTTCGGCACATGTTGCACTTGGCCATGGAGCAAATCTAAATTAATTGAACGGAGTTCAGTTTCATCAAGTAGCAACTGGGCTGTGGGGTCTGCTCGTCTTTCCCGTCCGCTGCCCTAGCCTAGTCGGTCTGTTCAAGATATACTGAAGGCGCCGAAGAAATCAGGACGGGGCTTAGTGTCGTTTGCTGCCTTCCATTAGCGCGAGCTAAAGAAGCTCAGGGTGCACATAGAAGCCTTGGAAACATTTAAGTCAAACGTGAGGAGGCTTTCATGGACTTTGAGATCCCCCTCCCCCAGAGATGTACTACGAATCGTTCAGAATAAATCAGTCATAAAAATACGATAGCAACCTCATTTCTATGCAGAATGGATGAGTTTTTGTTTATTTTCTTTTTTTTTTTTTACCAAAATTGAGCTAATCTACATTGGGCCTTAAATGTGTTGGGCAGTGAAATAAAATCAAATTATTAACTTTTAGTGTTTATTAATACAGAAAATCAATGTAGCACTAAATTTTCACTGTGTTCTATGTATGGTTATGGACTTTCTAAAACTTTGTAAGAAAAACAATCAGTATCTGGGTGGTAGCCATAGTAATTTTTTCCCCAACTAATAACTTTGTTTTTAAAATTGCCCCATTACAAATGACTCCTATGTGGTTTTGCTGTAGATATATTAAAGTTTAGTACTTTAGATAATTGAATATAATTTATTAAAAGGCTGATATTTGGTAGGATATCATGTGATAGCAGAGTTGTACTCATGATTTGCCTGTTTACATCCAGATATATACTTGATTGCTCCCAAATTTGTTTTAGTATATACTACTCTAATAAAAATGAATATCCTCTTTCAAAAAACAAGGAGTGTGGGAATAATTTTTCTGAGTACTACATTTTATTAAAAAGGTAAAAGTTTTAAGAGCTGCAGAAAAGATGCTGCCAGACTTATTTTCATTACCATAGGCTATTCTCCCAATACTCTCTTCCAAAAGTATTAATCACATCTGTCAAACTTCGTCTAGAAATCTGCTAGAGCAAATTGTGGCTTTTTCTCCTGGAAGTTGATTTAATATATATATATATATATATAGCCAGGTAGTGATTGCTTCTCTTCTATGTGAATTAGATCACTTAATATTATGCAGAATTACAAGGTCATTGCCATCAGTACATGGTTAAATAGGTTATGTATATAATTATGTTATGTATATAATAGGATTTAATTATTATGGCACATTAATATCAATATAAATGCAGTTTGATAAGTTTCCTCAAATTCATTTCAAGAGTAGTCTTCCAATTGCATCCCAATTACAGGGAGTGATATGGTGATATTTTGGAGGATCATGGAATGCTTATTGTTTGAATATTTTATCTGAATTTGGTGTAAGTTTAAGATGGGAAAAATTATACATTTTAGATGTGTTGGGCATAGAATCCCCATTTAACTATAACCAGCTATTTTCTCTTTTTTATTACTTATCTTTGCTTAGTATAGCTTGCTGTTTCTTACCCCTTTTCTGACTTTGTAAAATGGTGCTTACCTTGAAAGAAATTGAGTAATGTCTTGTATGTATATAATTTAATAAAGTACTAGGCCACTTACTGCCCATCATCCATTTCTGTTTGGTCCAGATGAATACTTCAGTCAATGCAGTATCTAAGACTGGGGAATGGTTTTTCAACTCTTGGAATTCTTCCGTCATTGTTATGAAGAGAAACTAAAACATGTCAGATTGACTTGTTTACATTCAGAATGAATTGGCTTTTCTCCTAAAGACCTTTAAATTCTAAAGATACTGATACACTGTATTAGCTAGTTTCAAAGATCAGTTGTAGTTGTTGCTTTCAGTTAAAATACTGAGACCCTATAACCACTCAGAGTTGTTCAGAACCATTCAGATTTAGGCAGCATATAAATGTTAATAATGATGCTAAAATGAATATGATTGGAACAAGTTTGTTGCTATTTGTTGCTGCTTAACATTTTAGCTATTTTACATTTGTTTTTTCTATTGTATGAGTGATCCTGATAATATTTCTATGAACTTCTGACATAACACTAAATGGATAAAAGGTGTTTCAGTAAATAGGTTTGACCAAAGATAGATTGAAAAGGTATCAAAACAAATTGTAAACATGCTAACAACATAAGGATTATACTTATTTTTGTCAGGACTCAAACAAAAAATTCTTGATTTGAGTTATTATTTTGATTTATATGCCACATTTCTGATCATAAAACCACTTGAAGTTGTAAGAACAACATACACATATGCAAACAATATGACGTAAAAAATAAAAAATACAGTAAAATATAAAAAGTGGCATTTTCTTCCTACTGCCACATATGAAACACCTGTTCAGTCTATAAAGCATGCAACATTTGTACATGCTCTCAAACATCAGATTAAAAAACTAATATCAGAATACACTCTCATAGGAAAACAAAGAATGTTTTCTTTGTATTGCAATAATTTTTGCTAAGCAGTTAAACATTTTAGTTTATTTATAACTAATAGATGAAGATGCATCACGTTTCTTGAAATAAAACAGGATATAAATAGCAGGGTACTTTTAGAGTATTGTTTATTGTGTTGCTAAAATATGCAAGTTTTAAACTGACTTAAAGCTGAAATGATTGAGGCATAAATTTTTGAAATGTTAAGGAACAGAAGGAAAGTTTTAAATATAATCAATGTTTCTCTTAAAATGTAAACTCTTACAGTTCAGTAGTGGTATATAAACAGTTAAAAAGAAGCAGATATCAAAGCAAATTAAAAATTGGATATAAAATTTGGAATAATAAATTATTCCAGTTAATATATATATTAATCTTTGTTGAACAAGATAGGTACTTCAAAGGTTATACTCTCCCTCCTTCCCTCCCTCCCTCCCTCTATCTATCATCAATCTATCTATACTGATATGTAGCACATTTTAATGTACTTGAGTGGCCAGATACAATAGATTACATTAAACCATCTACATTGATGTAGACTAGTTTTTTAATTCAGTCAGTGATTCTGGATCACCATGAATGAACTAATTTAAGAGAATATGTAAATATGTTGTTGCTGGGAAAGTGATTTTATAAAAACATAAGGAACTATTTAAAATACATTTTAAAAATAACCAAAGCCTACCAACCATTATAGTCAGAATATTAATTTCATGGCAGTATTTCAGTATTTGTCACAGGTTTATAGTCACAGAATTCCTTTATAATGTTACAGCATTAGTTTGAAAGTAGTTCTCCAATGCAGCTTGAAAACGTTTATAGGTCTTCTGAGAGGTCTTTGCTGAACTTTGCATTTCTTACTGGATGACACAACTATTTGTTCAGCACACTTGGGATTTGACTAGATTCTAATACAGTTTTGCTTTCTCACATCTGCAAGCACTTCATATGCAGTTAATAGACAACAAAATATATCGAAATATTATTTAGGGTTTCAGTAATTGTTTTCCTTTAATACAAATGACTAAATTATTTATTATTCAGAATAAATCTCTGGCACCAATATATAAAAACTTTATCCAGTAATAGTCATTTGAAGGTAATATCATGCCAAATTCTTCAGATTCTTTTAAATCTGTTTTTCTCTGAGACAGACTCTGGAAAACAGAGAACAGGCAGGGAATGCCATGAGCCAGTGTTCTCCTTTATCTCTGCCTAAGAGGAGAGAGTTCAAAACATAATTCAACAACAGCTTTACAATTTGTAGCTTTTTAGGGCCTTGTGAAAGAAATGAGAAACACATCTTTTTACATGTTTCCTTGGCAAAATACGCCTGGGAAGGTACAGCAGATTGGATAGAGTTTACTTATCGGTATAGCTTTTAGTTATAACCTTTAAGATCAGTTATCCATTGACTGACTGAGCTTTAAATGTGAACCCCAATTTTATGACCAGAAATAAAATATATTGAAAGATGGGAATATCTTCAGGAATTATGCCTTTTTGTAGAAGTACAGGATACACTTTGCCTCTGTTTTTCTGCACATTGGGACAGTTGTAAGGATCTGAAGAAAGTCAAAACAGCCCTTTTTAAAGTATCAAACACAGATTGCATTTTTTCAGGTTATGTATAGAGCAATCAAACCTTTGAGCAGTTACTTTGACGATGGATTCCACAATAGCAGAATTGATTTTGGAATTGTGCAAAGGCTGTGTATGAAATAGTTTTGAGTTTGTGGGTGATAGTCATTGAATGGGTGTCTAATTTTAACTCTGTTTATAATCAGGAACAATTTGAAAAGGGTAGAAAGGTGAAATAAAGTTCTATTTTGAGAAAGAGATAATCTGATTGATGACTTTGCATGTCAAGAAAATTATTCAGGCTGTTTCTCACTCTTAGTAAACCCCTGAATGGCTGTACCACTATTGGATCCTATAACTGAATGCTAGAGAAGATAAACATATACAAATCCTCCTCCCACTTACACAAAAGACTTTATCTTTGACTTTAATTTTCTATATAGAAGGAATATATATATATATATATATGTATGTATGTATGTATGTATGTATGTATGTATGTATGTATGTATACACACACACATACACACACAAAAGAAATTCAACCAAGTGAGTGTTGTATTGTCAGAGTCACACTTTATGAGAACTAAGCCCTTGGGCCTGTAATTTGCTTCCTATAAAAATAATCTCTTGAGTTTATGCAGTTGTTTTGTAAATAATATGAAACATGGGAAATAAGTGTATTTTTTTTAAAAAAAGTTTTGCAAGCACTCTGCATTACTGTTATAGTGGAAATAACATTATTTACTTACAAGTTAACATTTTAAATCTAGTCTGTTGTTCTAACACTGTTTACTTCAGTTGAACATTCAAGTATGTGTAACATTATCATTGACTAAGCAGGAAGGGTTATATTTAGCTATGTACTCATTTGGCTGTGTCGTATGTTTAAAAGTCTAATAAAGATTGCAATATTGCTATAGACAAAATTGCTTTTCCTTACACAACGTAGTAATCACATGACAGCAAAATGCATCTCAACAATTAAAATTAAAATAGACTGTAAGAATTACTTTTAAATTGATTAATTATGTTAAGCTTTTAAAAATAGTGATATAATAGTTGAAGTTTAATAATTTTGTCAATGAAGGAAACAAGGTCAGAATTGTCAGTTGCCAATATAACTTCCTCTTAAAATATGAATTTTCTGGGCAGTATTTTTGTTGAGCACAGCTGCTTTTTAATGTACAAAACAATATATAATGATTCCTTATATTGAAGAAATTAAGAAATACAGCAACTGGAATCACATTATTTTGTGGGATATACTGAACTTACAAATGCCCACAAATTGTGATGTACTTTGATATGAAAGTTCTTGTTTTAGCTCTAGAATTATTCTTCAATAAAACAAAATGAGGTATAGAATCAATTGCAGAGGGCAAATAAGTTATTTGATTACAACAATTGTAGAAGACAAATATACATAGTTTAGAATTAATATTATTTAAAACAGTGTTGTTTGCAAGAAATACTGGAAAAGTGATGTTGATTGTTAAGTCCAGCAGTAATAATAGTATTTTTTTATGCACCAATAACTAGATGCAGTCTAATAAGAGCACAACAAAATGTAAAGCCTCTAGCTGAATAACCCATAACATTTAGAACTATGGTTATAACCAGTATCTAAATAACCACAGATATTCATATAAAGAATTAATACTTAAATCAGCTTTACTGGTAAGAATACTAATGAAATGTAAGCTATATTTGTAATTCACTGTTGTATGCTCTTGTTAGATGGGTGTCCATATAAATATGATAAATAAATAAATAAAAATATTTTCTGGAGGTAAGAAAAGGGAGTAATATGCCACCTTTGATAGATAAAATAATATTTACATAGTGATGTGTAATCAATGAAAACTTAGAGACAATATTAGAATTTAATAATTATGCCTACTCTGATCTAATGTAAGAAATAGCTGTTGATATAACAAGGAATCTTGAAAATTCTTACATGATCTATTTTTTAAAATAAATTGATATAATTTACACTGGAACATAGATATGTTTTGCATTCAGCATTCCTGGATTCTGCAGTATAATACGTACAATTATAAAAAATATGTAGAAGCATATTATAGACGGTTTTATACTGACTATAACTGAAACATTTCAGTTATGAACTGATTTGTACTTCCCTAGGTACCTTATCTTCCAAGTCTGTTCAAGCACTTATAGGCTAGTTTCATGTTCTCTCAACTAAATGGCAGGTAGACTTTTTTATGTATGTATTAAATCTCTCAAAAATTAAAAGTTTTCCCTTGGCAGACTGAAATGCACTGGATCAGCCCTAGCAATGAAATGTTTTGGGCAATGATCACAACAATGTGCTCAAAGTAGAATGTGACATTTGACTTGCATTTGTGGTAGTGAAGGTAAGCTGGATATAGTATTGGCAATTCTTCTATTTCCAATGTTTATATCTCTGTATCCTTTATAAATGGAAACTAAAAAGAATACTGCCCTAATCCATAATTAATTTGTATACATTCATGGAAGAATTTCAAAATCTGATACTTATGTAAGAATTGACTCATCCATAAATAAATATATAGACCTGTATTTATATCATTTCCTTAGCTGATCTCTTGCCTAAGTTTGCCTACATTCATTCTGAATATATACATATTACTGGATTGAAAAACAATATGTTCTTTATCTTTTCTTTATTTTTATTATTTATATTTTTCTTTATTATTCTTATTTTTTTTCTTTATTTTTCCATTAGTATTATGTTTTTTTAAAAAAATCCATACTAGGTATTTGATTATCATTTCAATTGGTGGTACTCTTAAAACAACAGCAGTTCACTCTCCCAGAAGTGTTCATTTTTGCCCTCACAGATGAAACAAGAGGAGGGAATAGGGATGTATTACTCCCCAAGGAAAAGTCATCATAGTAAACTTTCATATGCTGAGGGCAGTGGGGAAATTTACTCAAATTTGGGGGTAGTTGAGTTTTCCCTTTGACATATTGAATGTGTAATGGTAGAGTATATATTTCTGACTAAATGCTTGTTGAATAACTCTTTGCCTGCTTGGCTGATTGGGCTGAATAAATGCTTATCTATTATCCAGGAAATCAAATTCCCAGTCTCTAAATATTGTTGTTTAATAATCTTGGGTCTACATACAATACAATACCTGCCACAGAAAACAGAGAGCCAGGGAGTTTTTCATTGGGTTTTTGTAAATATTAAGATATGTCAGTTAATCTTCCGGTATTTTTTTTCCCAGGGAGAAGAGAATTTATCCAAAGATTAAAACTTGAAGCAACATTGAATGTGCATGATGGCTGTGTAAGTGATTTCTTGTTCCTTTTAAATTTTTAAACACTTTTAAAATTCTCATTTTAAATAGGAACTAATTATACGCTTCCAAACTTCCCTCCAGATAAGAATATGAGGGGCAGATATGTAGAGTAGGCAGGGATCTCCAGAGTAAAGAGTACTCTGTTATTCAAAAGTATCTGTTGCATAAATGGACAAGCACAGTAGCATGCAAATTTAGTTAACTTAATAAGATAGTTGCAAACAATTTCATATAGTGAAAGAAAGGCTTTGTTTGGAAATGAACATTCTATTTTCTTTCCCATCTCTGCCCTTTTGGCCTCCTGGCACTATATTGTTTCTGCTCCTCTTGTCACCCTACACTTTGCTCAACCTGCTGGCCCTATCCACCCACGTTCCTTTTGGCCTGCTGCCTTGCACTTGTTGCCCCTGCTGCCTTATGCTCATTGACTCTGCCACCCTGAACTCTGCCCTGCTGGTCTGCCATCTTTGCCACCTGTTGGCCTTGATGTTCTGTGCCCACTGGCCCTGGTGCTCTGCATTGCAAGATTGACGCATGTTATTTGGAGAACATGCAAGCGGCTTTGGAAAGACCTAGTGCAGCCAGCTGCTACCTAACACATGACCAGGCCAGGCATGTCTTGCCAGCAGTGCGAGGAAGATGGTGAAACTTGGCTGGGTATGGCAGGGTCTGTGAAGTAAAGGCTGGCAGAGATGGCTGTGGCTTTGCACTTGATGCTGGGGTGGCTGACTGCAATGCAAGGCTTGAGACAACATTCTACAGTGGTGGCAGCAATAGCACTAGGACTAAGTAGAGACTTGGGACAGTGATGGCTGGTTGAGGCTGCTGAAGGCTCTGGACCTCTACTTCAGCCCCTGTTGAGAAGTGGCACTGTGGAGGGCAGCCAAAAGGGCACAAATGGTCAATGAGATAAGCGAGTGTGAGCAGTTGAAGCGCCCCTATGGTCACATGCATAGGCGATCTGTAAGAAATGAGCAGTTGTTTATACTGATTTAAACAATATTGTTTATTTTACATATTAAGTATTAAGTCAATACAGGTAGTCCTTGACATTCATTTACCAATTGTTTAAACTTACAACTGCACTGATTAAATTCAGGTGCTTAGCAACTGGCATGCATCTGGGACACTTGCAGTGTCCTAGGATCATGTGGTCACCATTTGCAAACTTCCCAAGCTTCTAACAAAATAAATGTGGAAAGCTGGATTTACTTAATGGCTGCAGTGATTTAACAACCATGGCAAAAAAAGTTGTAAAATCAAGTACGACTGACTTAACAATCACCTTGCTTAGAAGCAGAAATTCTAGTCCCAATTGTGGCCATGAGTCAAGAACTACCTGTATTGACTTAAACAATATAGACCAGGTCCCAAAGGTGCTTTTTCAAGAGGCAACTGGATGTTTCACTTCTCATCCAAGAAGCTTCTTCAGAGGTGAAGAAGCTTCTTGAATGAGAAGCGAAATCTTTCAAAGAAAAACCAGAAAGTCCAGTTGCTTCTTGAAAAAGCACCTTTGGGACAATCATGAGCTGGATGTCTGAGAATCTCCATAGACAATATAGATCAGGCTAAATCTAAAACACTAGGGAGTTCCTGAAAACTTTGCATATAATATAATAGAATAGAATTTTTATTGGCCAAGTGTGATTGGACATACAAGGAATTTGTCTTGGTGCATAAGCTCTCAGTGTACATAAAAGAAAAGATACGTTCATCAAGAATCATAAGGTACAACATTTAACGATAGTCATAGGGTACAAATAAGCAATCAGGAAACAATATCAATATAAATCGTAAGGATACAAGCAACAAAGTTACAGTCATGCAGTCATAAGTGGGAGGAGATGGGTGATAGGAACGATGAGAAGATTAATAGTAGTGCAGATTTAGTGAATAGTTTGACAGTGTTGAGGGAATTATTTGTTTAGCAGAATGATGGCGTTCAGGAAAAAAACTGTTCTTGTGTCTAGTTGTTCTGGTGTTCTAGGTGTTCTGAAAACTTTGCATTCAGACAAATCAGCCATCAGCAGACACATAGGGATAAACCACATTTACGTACCATCCAAAAGAGACAGGAAAAAGCTAAGAAGAAAAGAAAAAGATCAGAACACATTCTCTTTAGTAATCAACCCCCAGATAAGTATGGATTAAGATAAGTCAAACAATCAAGCAGAAAACAATATCCTATTCAAGGAACTATCAAGGAGAAAACCACACCTCCACCAACACTGCCAGGGCAAGCTATTTTATAGAAACAGAGCAAATTCTACAGTAACAAGCACTGATGAGGTTACCTAGTTAATAATATGTCTGCAAGCAAAACCCAAAAAGCAACAAGGATTCTACAATTCAACCATGCTGTATACATTTTCTATTGGAAACAATATTTCCATATGCAGAGTACATTTCCTAGATCTAGCTTATTCCACATGTTCAGCTAAATCTTCATTCACATTTAAATTAGAATTTTCTTTATTCATTTATATTGGGAATTAATTATTAAAGTTGAGAGGATTCATCTTATTTTTTGGTGGCTTCGGTTTTCAGAAAAATAGTCATGTTAATAATGTGAGGCCAAACCAAGGATCTTGCAATATTTTATTTATTAATCATTAATATTTTGCTGTGGCCAAATTAAATACAGTACTTTTAATATTTTTATATGTATTTTTTAAAACTCTTCACAATTAATGTAGCTAGTAAATATTTATTCACAGGTGAATACAATATGCTGGAATGATACAGGAGAATATATTCTATCTGGATCTGATGATACTAATCTTGTAATTACTAATCCATATAGTAGAAAGGTAAGGTAGCCAATTGTTTTTCTTCATTTGTTCAAATGCTATTAGAAATATTTGTTTTTGATAATATATGTATCATGTATCCTATATGCTTTCAAAATATTTTATCTGTCCTCAATAAAATGATTGATGCAAAACCTATTGTCCACCAATCTCACAAAAATACGGCAAGATCATATGAATTTCTCCTATTTCTTTTTCTACTACTCCCTGTCATGCTAGCGTGTAAGTATTGTATTAATGCAATGGTCAGATTCTTCTATAGCTGTGAAATTAATTGGCTGATTTGGAGACTCTCAACATGTCAGAAATAATCAATTATAAATATAAAGTGGAATCATAATTAAGTGATTTTGGTGGATAGATGGGGTAATGATAGAAAAAGTAGACATGAATTATCCTTTATTAATAGCCTAATAAAAATGTTAATCTTGTTTCCTAGGTATTAACAACTATTCGCTCAGGACACAGGGCAAATATTTTTAGCGCAAAATTTTTACCATGCACCAATGATAAGCAAATAATATCCTGTTCTGGAGATGGTGTCATTTTTTATACTAATATTGAACAAGATGCTGAAACCAACAGACAGTGCCAATTTACTTGCCACTATGGAACTACATATGAGGTACTACAATACAATACCTTGTTACTATACAGACATGAGTATTAATTAAATACTTATGCAAATTGTGATCATAAGTGAAACTTCAGTGACTTGCAAATAGAACAGACCAATGCATATAAATAGTTGGAAATCTATTTTCAATCCACTATTGAATGGATATATCAAATACAGTCTGTGTCAAAAAGGCTTCAAATGCTACTCAGTATTTTCCTTCTAATTGTATTCTGATTATATAATTCAAGACCAAATTCAATTTCTTATATTAACTATTAATTATATATTAATTAATTTTCATTATATAAGAAGATTATATAGGTACAGTTTATGCAATTTTTGGATTTTAACCTTAGTTTTTTAAGGCAACTATTCCTGCAATTTTTAATTCAACTTATGTTTACTTTGTAGATCATGACAGTCCCAAATGATCCCTACACATTTTTGTCTTGTGGAGAAGATGGTACTGTAAGATGGTTTGATACAAGAATCAGGACAAGTTGTACAAAAGAAGACTGTAAAGATGTAAGAGAAATTTGTTACAGACATGAAGTATCACATTAAGTTCAGAACTTGATTTACTTGGTGCTGGCTGTAGAAATTCTGGAAAGGAGTCCAAGATACATAACCAAGTTATGTAAATGTAAACAATAACCTGATATTTAGGGCTGATCTAACAGAACTCTTATTGAATAGGGAAAAACTCTTATTGGTGAAACAAGTATTTGGATTTAGTCTCACATTTAATAAATTACTTGATTTTGCAATTTTTTCAGGAGTGCCCTTTACTAATATAAATAGAACATAAGATTTACCTAGAATGGAAAGAGATAACTAACACTTCATTTGATAAAATAGAGTATATAATACTTATTTTTAAAATAAATATGCTGATCAAAGGAGTCAGGTATGATTTCAGTCGTCTTTACTTTACTTCTTTACACACTATTACCAGTTTTGCACTTCTATATTTAGCTATTTATTTACTTGTACCCTAATTGTCTTGATATTTCTATCCAATTATTTGTATGTAAAACCAATTTAGCCAATTTTTCTAAACTAAGTTATACAATACCTGCCTCCTTTCATATATTTTCTGGTCTTTTTCTTCCCCCCCACCCCCCCAAGAAAATCTAAACGTAGAGAGATAATGATGATTGGAAACTGCTATATTTTGATATTTTGAAAGGCTCCCAAAACCTGGTTATGTTGTCAGCCCTGTTGTCAACCTAGGAAAATGGAAACTTTCTTAGAGATCTCAATTGTTAAGTGGGCATTTTTATTGTCCCTTCTATTATTTTTTATGATATTTATTAATATGAATTTTTATATTTTATATCTGTTGTTTTTACATTTCTTGTTTTATCTGGGGGGTTTTCTGCCACCCAGAATCATTTTTGGTGAGATCGGTGGCTGTATAAATTTGTTTAATAAATTGTGCACACACACACACACACACACACACACACACACACACACACTGACACTGTTTTTGAGGTCTGGTCTCGGTCTGGGAACTTTATTCTTGTCTGCTTTTCAATGATTAAAGTCTATTTTAATGAGAGACAGACATAGCTTGTCTTAAATTAGTGATCCCAAGTTAATTTTGTATTGTAGTCATAGCTAAGATAATACAATATTTGTGTGAGCTTTTCAAATAAATGCAGTATTTCCTCTTTTTTTCCCTAGGATATTTTAATCAATTGTAGGAGAGCTGCCACATCTGTAGCCATCTGCCCACCAATACCATATTACCTTGCAGTTGGCTGTTCTGATAGTTCAGTAAGAATTTATGATCGACGCATGCTTGGCACACGAGCAACAGGTATGATGATGCAAGCATGACATGATATATATATATATATCTCAATTTTGAATACATGACTGAGGTATATTGGATGTGAATTTCCAATGAATTTATGTAATGCAAAATATTTTGTCTATAGTATTCGTTTATATTCATAACAGCTCATAATATTCAGAATACTACTATTTTAAAATAATACCAAAGTCTGTTAAAGGTGTTCCCAGTATTTTCTTGCAATTTGGACTGAAAAGTATTGACATTCTAACTGTTTATTTAAATGGGATTTGTGCACCCTATCTAACAAAATAAAATTCAGTAGTGAAGAAAGTAAGGTTCTATATTTAGACAAGAAAAACCAAATGCACAGGTATAGTATAGGTGGTACCTGGCTCAAAGTAGTAACTGTGAGAGGGATCTTGGAGCCCTAGTGAACAATCACTTAAATATGAGCCAGCAGTGAGCTGCAGCTGCCAAAAAAGCCAATGCAATCCTATGCTGCATTAAAAGAGGGATAGAATCAAGATGAAGTGATAATACTACTTTATAATGCCTTGGTAAAACCACTCTTGTAATGCTGCATCCAGTTTTAATCACCACATTATGAAAAAGATGTTGAGACTCTGGAAAGAGTACAGAGAAAAGCAACAAAGATGATTAGGGGACTAGAGGCTAAAACATATAAAGAATGGTTGCTGAAATTGAGTATGTCCAGTTTAATGAAAAGGACTAGGGGTGACATGATAGCAGTATTTCAATATCTAAAGGACTGCCACAAAGAAGATGGAATCGATCTATTCTCCAAGGCACCTGAAGGCAGAACAAGAAGCAATGGATGAAAACTAATCAAGGAGAGAAGCAAGCTAGAACTAGGGAAATTTCCTGGCAGAACAATTAATCAGTGGAACCACTTACCTCCAGTAGTTGTGAATGCTCCAACACTGGAAGTTTTTAAGAAGAGATTGGACAACCATTTGTCTAAAATAGTATAGGGTTTCCTGCCTGAGCAGGACGTTGGACTAGAAGAACTCCAAGGTCTCTTCCAACTCTGTGGTTATTATTTTATGCCTCCGTTGACTGGGTTTCCACTAATTTCCAAACTAATTTTTGAACTCCAAAGAAAATAGGTTTTAGGTTTGATGTAAAAGAGAATAGCTTAAGGAAGAAATTGTATGCCCATCAACAATATTTTTTTCTTTTTATTTTTGAGCAGTCATGAGAAATAAATGTAGAAATATTTTTTAAAAAACTAGTTTTAGTTGTTGTTTAATGGTTTAAATACTAAACTTCATGGTTCTGTTAATTTTTTGATTAGAGCAGCTTTAGAACAAATACGGGCTTTTCTTGTTTTAGGTTTTTTGTTTTTGTTTTCTACAATTGCTAATTTTTTTTAATATAGTTTCCTTCCACTTTGAGATGGAAAACACATAAACTATAGGTTAAATTCAGAAATAGATTTTATGAATTAAATGTATTTTATATATTTTATAAATAACCTCCTATTTTATATATTAATTTATTACAAATACTTTATACTACCCAACGGAATTGACTTCTTGCAATGGCATGTCCAAATTAATGTTCTGAAGCTGTGGAGGGAAATATTTTGGAGGCCATTGCAATCATGAAGAAGTCAAAGATTGCTGTGTACAAAATAATTTAATATGAGGAAGAGGGGAAGCTAGGATTTAGGGTTTTTGGGGAAGAGGATTGAAAGGGCCTTCTGGGGGGTTATTATTAAGCTTGAGTGGACATTTAGATGTTTATTGATTGATCTGACTGATCAACCAATTGAACTGTAACCAATTTTATTATTTTTTACTGATCTTGATTTCATTTTACTCTACACTACCACTGATAGGAAGAAAATTTTGAACATGTCATTTTTGCTTGCTTGTCCATAACCAAGTGATGAGCAAATGCAGTTTTATTACAAACAGACCTGGCTTTTATCAGTGGAGTCTGAGGCTGAGGTCACGGGCAATCTTCCAAAACTATGAACAGGCTACTTGAGACTTGAACTAAATTCCCTGAAACAGCTCACTCAGTGATTCTTGACATACCTTCCCTGGCCCATCAAATCTAAATTTTCCCAACTTGTCAACATAGTACAACACCCTATAATAGTTGGCTGTTCAGATTTCTCCATACTCAACTGTTGGCTTTGTTGTGTTTCTGGTGAGAAACTGCTTCTTTGAGATAAGTAAAAAAAGGTTTTATTTTTCTTGCAAGCTGCATATTTTTCCAGTAAAAAGTCTCTTCATTTCACATGAGCACTAGCCAGATGTGGATATGCTGTTTTGCATTTGAGCAATGGAGAATGTTTTCAGCTGTTGTTGTTTTTTTCATGTAGGTAATTATGCAGGCAGGGGTACTACCGGATTGGTGGCACGTTTTGTTCCTCCTCATCTTAATAATAAATCCTGTAGGGTAACATCTCTCTGCTACAGTGAAGATGGACAAGAAATTCTTGTGAGCTATTCTTCAGACTATATATACCTATTTGATCCTAAGGATGATACAGCTAGAGAATTGAAAGTTCCTTCTGCAGAAGAGCGAAGAGAAGAGGTAAGCTTTCCATAGTGCTGATTTGATGTCAAGATAATCAGCTATATTTTAAAAAATACTTCTCTTAAACCACAATTGTTATATCATGTATGTAATTTAGGCAGTATTTTAAAAAATGAAATATTTAATAAATGATCAATGTCAGATACATAGTTTTGTTAGAGATTCTGACAAAATCATATTAAAGGAAACCCGTGAACAAAAATATTGGCTAAAATTTCAGTATTAGAATAAAACAAGTTTGTTTAAGCATTTAAATGACTGCCCAACTATGTAACTTTAGGCAGCATATAAGAAAAAATGCAAGTAGATTGCTGTTTCTTGTTTTTAAAATTCTGATGCTTCCTTTCTGAACTAAATATTTTAAATTTGCTATGAACAATTGCAACACTGAATGATTTGACCTATGCTGGACTACAGCCCAATACTGTAGTTTTAATATAAGGAAGTTTACTGACTATAACAAGTATAACATTGTGCTACCTATATTTTTTTCACTTACATGAATTTTCATTGCTTTTGTTTTGTTATTTTCTCTTATTTTTTCTTGCATGCATTCTTTTTATGCAAAAACAACAAAAGGAAGTTATTATGCAATTTATGCTAGAAAGTTAATTTGCACCAAAGGTCTAAAAACATCACAAACTTGTTGCCAAAACTGCTTAGCTTTCCATCAGCATTTTTTTTTGCCCTCACTCACATATTTACCATCATGTTGTATAGTCATTCTAATTGTGTATTTCATCTCCCATTTAATCCCATACTTGTAATCACTACTACCATTACTATGGAGACAAAAGAGTTGTCAACCCTTTACACAAAAGGACTTGTCTGACATAAGAAAGAAATTTGGGCACACTATAGTGTGCCAAAGCTGGTAAACAGGCTTTTAACCTGGGCAATTCTACAGAATGCAGCATAGCAAAACAAGGCCTAACAAAAGTTTTAGTATTGTAATGCATTTGGTCTTTTTGTCATGATAACCACATACACAAGAAATCCAATGGTAGAAAACATGGAAAAGATGTTTCACTATATGTAGAATTTGAGACAAGG